>NC_057890.1:6881672-7187731 GCF_019740435.1 Gambusia affinis
CTCCCAAAAGGAGGCGAGTCCCGGACGAGACTGACCTACTCTCAGCTCTTGTCCGAAGACCGTCCTCTCCCCCAGGGCAGAGCAGTTCCAGCGCCCGTAGCGGAACTGGTACTGGCACTCGTTGATGCCCAACTGGGCGCCCTCGCCGATGATGATGATGGCGTCCGGGCGACTCTGGCAGAGGGCCCTCTGACGGGGTGCCAGTCCTGGTATGTTGTTGCAGATGATGTTGGCGCCCAGGGCCACCACGGAGGACAACGCCCTGCAGGAATGACGATTGTGAAAAGACTTTACCAGAACAGTCTTCTAGAAAAATGTGGAGAACATTCTCTCTTAAAGCAGAAAGGGGACCCGAATTTGATGGACGGTTATAATTTTTATTAAGTCAGGCTAGTTGATATTGAGCTCATTTTGATGGCCATCCCTGCAGAAAGAGCTCTATAGTTTATGGTAAGGATTTCATAGCAGAACCTGCCCTTGTTCTCAATGAGAGGCAAATATGGTGTAGCAATCACTCTCATTGTGGGGCCCCTAGGTCCCAAACGCTCCTTACAAAGGCCCCTCTTTCTTTGAAAGAGCATGAAGTAATCATTTAATACAACTATTTTCCATATGCTGCTGTCCCACGGTTCTGACGAGGTGCTTCCAAGTTCTGGTGCAAATCCACGAAAGGCAGGTTATCTCATCAGCTGGTCAGCAGATTAAATGTTGGCTGCAGTCGATCGAGTTTTCACTCAGCCGTTTTATGGCTCAGTTTCTGAATGAAAATGCCAGCGTGTTGGAGGAGAAATCAGCAGCTCGTGTTCCTCTGAGGAGGAAAATGACTAAACAAGGAAAAAAAAAAAAAAGAAGTCGCGCGTTTTTCCACAGATTCTTTCCAAAGTATTCCACAGAAAAATAACAGCAATACCAAATGACGTAAAAGTAAAAATACATATATAAACATATATAAGGATCTAAAATAGATTCTTCTTTTTTTTTACAACGTGGTCGAAAATATGTTGTGGTTTCTAGTGTTGACGTGCCAATTTTGTGCGTGATTGGCTCACAATTTACGCACGCAATAGAGGCTGCAGGAAATAAAAGCGCATCAAATTCAAAGGAAGCAAGCATGCGCATTCAGAATAACGTACAGGTAGCTACCGCTGGTGAGGATGAGGAAGATCTGCGGGTAGTAGACGGACAGCAGCGCACTGCGAGACGAGATGAGAAGCATGGCTACGCATTGAACACAACCTGCTTTGCCCTCTCTCTTTTTTTGGGGGGGAGGAGGGAGGTAAAAAAATGATTGTGAAGAAGTATGTCCTTATTTGTGGATTCAAAGGAGTGTTAGAAGCAGTCCGGAGGGAGCCGAGGCGCTCTGCGGCAGCTCCGAGCCCGCTGTCCGTGTGCGGCAGACCAGACGCTGCATCTCCCGGCCGATGGGCGCTCCTGACACCTGGCCTGAAAGAGGGCTTGGTAGGGTGATGGTCGGGGGAAGAAAAAGAGGAAACGGAGGGAAGGTGGGAGTGGGGGGATGAGGGGGGGGGACACGTGGCTCCGAGTCCGGACGCGCTTTGGTCAGGTCTCCAAAAGTGGGAATGTTGTGGAGATGGAAGGGAGTGCACCAGCCCACTGGAATGAGCCTGCACACCCCCACATCCCCGCCCATCAACCCCCTCGCCCCCATTTCGCTCCCTCCACATCTCGATTCAAGACATGGTGGTTTTCACGTTTCGTTTAGAGTTATTCACACGAATAATCCTTAGGTTTTGACTAAATCCCTCTTAAAAGTTAGCAGATTGAGTTTCAGCTCTGCTGCGAAAACGGCAACATGTCATTCAATACACTAGGTATCTTTTAAGTCAATGCTAAAACATAAAAAAAAATAAAAAGTAATTAGCGCTGATGTTCTTTGTCTTTTCAATGTTTCCGCTGACTTTGTCCAGACCGCAAAAACAGTTTGTAGTCAGCCTGATGTATAAACAAACCCTGCGACTACAAAAATGCACCACTTGTCTGTTATAGCTGCATCTCAATAAAGATTAGAATTTTTTTCGCTAGATTATTTAATCGCAATAACTTGATTAAAAAAACACAAAAAAAAAACTAATCATAAAGATTTATAATAGTATTTCAGTTCAGATGACTATAGTAGTTTCGAGGTAAAGAAAACACAATATTCAGCTTATCAGAGAATTATAATATTATGACCAATAAAAAAAACCAAAAAAAAAAACAGTTGTTTTTCTTCTGCTCGTGTTGGTCCAATGTGTCTCTATAAAGTCCAAAGTCCGTGTAAAAAAACCTTAGACGTTTACGGCACTTGATCCATATCGCCATTAAGCAGCCTGAGCCACAGAATGATCACCTACATGACGTAATTCGTGCACCAGGAGCCCCGACGTGTGCATACTTTTCAATATTTCTGTATTAAATGTCATTTAATAGGTTTTCATCAGTTTGAACTTCTCTGGTGCGTATTCGAACATTACGCCCTCTTGTGGTGACACCGAGGAAAAACTCAGAGAAAAACGTTTTTGCTGCAAAGCCATTTCTTATCGTTATCTTCCACTCAGGATTACTGAAGGAATTGCCTGGGGAATCTTGAGTATGGAAGGATTTTTTTTATTATTATGATTATTTTTTTATGTTCTCAAATTACTTAATTTTAATGGAGTCACATTCAGAAACAGTCAGAAAAGCTCTTTTTCTGCCCTTTGGATGGAAATGCTTGCCTAGCTGTTTACTGTAAACAAACACTTATTTTGGACTTTCTCAAATATATCTTTTGACTTGATTGACTTGTAATCCTTTTGTGTGTTTGTTTGTGGTGCACAATGATTTCATGGCCAATGAGAAACAGAAATGCAGCGGTCCAGTCGACTCCTCGGACTCTGTGAAATAAGTTTACTGAATTTACACGGAAACTCACAAGGACCTAAAGAATTACCTGCTAAACTAACTTTTGTTTTAACATTTGAGTAGCTAGTGGAGTTTGAGTTGTTTAATTTTCATTTATAAACAATGATTAATGTTAATTTGTGATCTACAAAGTATCACTTAATGATTTACTCCATCCACTCCTGTTTATATTCATTACCTCCTGATTAATTTCAGACTCCATTTGGATCTAGAACACATGGTTAATGCTGGCTAGTAGGTAATTAGTCAGTTATTCATTCCCTATGTCGTTGTTTTTAATAACCAATCATTAATTAATGTTAGTTAATGCTCAGTTATTTGTTATCTAATCAAGTTTTGATTCTGTTTTGAATCAGTTAGTTGATTCCCAGAAAAGTATTACTTGTTGTTGAAATCTTGTTTAAAAAAATTGTTACTATGATTAGTTAATCTCTTGTGCACATTACGTTATTATTAATTTCTCACCACATTACGCTGCTGCGTTTTAAACTGGTTACTTACTGGTAAATTAATGAGTAATGATCATTGGTTACCTAATGTTTAATTCCCCATGTTATTTTCTTCATAGATCATTTCAGTGATTAGGTTATGGTCAGTTTATGGTCAGTAAACTGTTTTTACAATCTAGTCACAAAAGGAGTTTTTAAAGAAACAATTAAGAGACGCAAAGACAGAAATCATTAAACATGAACTAATTATATGCTGAACTGTTCCTCTCTCATTTCATAAGTTGTTAATAATCAACTTAACATTAATTGTACGTCTCAAATGTCATCTCGAGGGTACAATTAGATTATGCTTAACTATCCATTATCGAACCATAAACTAACCATTGGGTATATTTACCCCGACGTGATCAGGACTTCGACATACAGGATCTAAATATTGGTGTAGTTTAACTCTACAGTTATTTAGCTTGAGGAAAAGTCTGCTTGAAAAGAAATGAGGAACACAAAACGAGGACTAATCTATTTATTATATATATTTACTACAACAAATACAGCCAGAGAGATACAAGATTGTCTTTGGACAAACATTCGGGTTAAAACGGTTTCAGATGATCGGAGTGAAATGCGTCACACACAGACACACACACACACACACACAAAAAGAGCTAAAACAGCAATTTTTCTGACAAGTCAACCTGCGGGGTTTCTTCAAAGTAAGTCTTTAATGTTTCTGGAGGCGTCTAGTTTGGAACAGGACATGATTAATATTCATTATTGATCACTATTTACATGCCTTATTAAGCATTTGTTTGGGCGAGAAAACAAAAAAACAACGATGGAAAAAGAATCAAAGCATTCTTTTTTCAACAGGTCATGTGGGCTTTAATTGGACCGAGGCATCAAAGACCTTGGTGATGCGTTCAGGTCCTGTGCTTCACGTAGGTCCTTAACTATGCATTGCTCAAGTTTGCTTTTAAGCCCAGCCACAATGTCAGCAACGTTGTTTAGCCGCTAATAGGGCAAACACATGGAACTTATATTTAAATATGTAATGGCGGGGAGTGGAAACACTGGGCCCGGGCCCAGGGGTTTTGGTTAGAGATGACTATCACCGCCTCCTGCTCACAGCAGGGATGTTCGATTTCACAGATAAAACGCAGAACTTTTCCCCCCCAAAGGCGAAGCCAGTAAATCAAAACACGCCGCTTTTTAATCAAATGTAATTTACAGTTGTTCCGAGTTTCAGGGAAACCAGACGGAGCTGACGGAGGGAAATTGCTTCCACGTTGAAGAGCGAGCATCCTGCTCTTGAGAGATTACCAAACTGAGCATCTCGAAGCCTCCCCCCCCCACCCCAACCTCTTCTTCAAGATCAGAGGAAAGCCGAGCTATATTTTTTAGCGACGTTACGAGGCACATAAACGTCCTTGGAGATGTGTTGTTTTATGTGAGTAGGATTTATGTTTTTGTGTTGACATGCAAAGTCAGAGTGTTTGCACATGTTTGTGTCCAAATTGGAACAAATCATAGCCAAAAAAAGAGAAGAAAGAAATCAAATACTAAGCAGGGAAATAAACACTATTGTGTAGTGTCGAAAATGCTGAATCTAAAAAAAATATTGGATTACCTTTTCTGTCTCTGACAATTAGTTTTTCTGCTAAACCTTTCTACAAAATCTGAAAGTTCTCCTTAATGTCTCTACTTATTTTGTCAGTGCTGTTGTTACTCAGTTGTACCTGCAGAGGGAGACAAAGCACCAATATAGAACGTTAGTGAATGTTTAGCTGTATGTAGCACGTTACCAAAATGGCAAGTGCTGCTGCGTTTTAAACAGTTTTCCGTTGTTTAAGATGATTATTTATAGTTGGGTTTTTTTTCTGCAATAAATGATAACTGCTTATTTTACAACTGAAGAAGTTGACATAGCAAAATTGCGGCTCACTAAAAATACATTCTGTGTTTTATTCAGATTTTTATTTGTAGAATATTTTTGAATAGCTCAGTTCTTCACATCATTGTGTTGGTCTGCCACATCAAAACTCAGTCAAAAAAATGCTTGACCCTATGGTTGATAAAATGTGAACAAAGGTCAAAGATTAAGAATACCGTTTTTATCGTTTAGACGGGCAATACCTCTGACATCCTCAAGGGGGCTCTTTACTCCAACGTTTGACTGGATGCAAACCTGTACAGCCCACCGATCGCCCCCACCAGCTCTCGATAGTTCCACCATTTTGGTTCCTACCGTCGAAATTTCAGAAGTTAACTATCACATTTGTTTGTTTCCACATACATTTAGTCTTCATAGCAACACAGTGAAGAATGCTCATAACATATGTAACAATGTTGCTCTTTACAAAGCTTCATTTTGGATTTATTTGCAACACATTTCAAAAAAAAAAAAAAAAAGTCTCTCTTTATTCCCTGAAGCAGATTTTGTTGGTTTAGAGTAAAAGGGAGCGGTTCTCCTGGTTTCCATTCCCAATCGACTGCATCCTCACTTGTTTACCTTGCTTCGTTTCTTTTCAGACACAGACCCGAGACCATTAAATCTAATTTATTTATCCTTTGTGTTCTATTTTTCATGCTTTTTTTCTTTTCTTTTTTGTTGCAAAATTTTACTTTCTTTTGGAGAAAAGAACCCCCCAAAACTTCCCCGTTTATCTAATTATAGGATTATCTGTCTTTGTTCACATACATCGGCAGAATTGTAAATCCATAGCAGCTGGTGTGATCTGCTACAAGTTGGGTTTTGATCTGCGAGTAATTCATATGTGAGGAATTGCTGTGCTTGGGGCTTTGGGAATCAAACATGTGTTGCACTTCTCCAAGTCTCTATTCCCCCTTGAAAATACCCGGGGCCTTAATGGGCTGGTCCACTCTGTCGAAGCACACCAAAACTCCCCCCTTTGCTCTCTGTCACTGTAACCCTCACACACACACACACACACACACACACATTAACTGATACAACCACAAACCTCTTAACTGGTTTTATCGGGATCTATTGGCCCGAATCAGAGAAAGTGAAGCAAAAGCGTCATTTTTTATTTTTTATTTTCCTGTAGGAGTCACCTCACGTTAAAGCTGACCTCGCTGATTGAGTTTGCTCACAATCACACGGGTCAAGGCCTGGAGTCGGGCCCATGCATCATTTAGTTTAATGGCCGTTTCCTGCCTCGCTCGGATCGTGTGCGCCACATTGGAGGAAGCAGGCAGATGAAAATGCAGCACGCAGCTATATTATTTGCAGGACACAATACTGCGAAGGCGGAAGGAGAGATAGGAAGGCGAAAGGGGGACGGTGACAAAAAAGGAGAGCGAGAGCTCGTCTGATTTTTGTGGCCTGTCTGTGTCACCAGCACCCTGTTGGGACGACAGATGTGCAGATGATGTCATGTAGAAAGGGGATAGGGTGGGAGGGAGGAGCGAGCAGAGCGCGGGAGAACAGACGGCGGGCGGTGCCTCGATCTCCGAGAGACAAGGGAGTGAAAGATGGAATAGGGCGACAATGTGACTTATAAAGTGTGACCTGTTTTATGAAGTCCTCCTTAGCTGTGTGTGTTCTTGAACTGGATGTCAAAGTATCACTGTTTTGTCTTGAATAAATCTGAGCATGCTGATTTAGTCACACAATCTATTCTAAAATGCAAATGTACTGTCTGTTGAAGGCATAATTTACTTGGAGTCGTCAGTGTAGAAGTTTACCTCCTGTTCCTGGTCAGACACAGCATAGGAACTCAATTGTTCTCCTGGGCTGCATTGACAATGGCTGTCTGTAACCATTCAGACCGGTGAAGTGTGAGAAAAGGGAAAGATCAGAGTTATATAGTTTCTTTAAGCGGTACTCATGTATCCGTTCCATTTCAGATGCTGCCCTGAGCAACTGCCCATATCAAAAACCACTGCAGTGTCAAGGACAAGATTTTTCTAAAGCAACTTAACCCGCCAAACAGGAGTCATTCCAGGTCAGTTGTCTTTACAAAGCAGAATGAGAACTTTGAATTAGATGCTTGATTTAGGGAGGATGTGTGGTACCAATTCATTTCAAGTAATAGGTGGTTGTAATGACGCTGCAAAAACCGTACCCACAGCCTCTTCAGGAGGCCGAGCAACGAGTGCAACAATGGTTACATATGCAGCAAAATCAAACAGAGGGCAACAAAAGCTGTTACTGAGTCAAGATAGAAGGTTTCTTTAAACAGAAGTTAGAAAGTAGAAGTGGACTAATCCCAAATACCAACTAAAAGTAGCTGTCCTATTGATGAGTACTCAAGTTACTAAACACACAACCATTCAGAATGCAGCCAGCCCACCTGAGTTAGCTTGACAACCAGATTGTCTTCACCTTTTGGTATTTCCTCTGTTGTCGTCTCACCCCTTTGTCTTGTGCAACTCAGAACTATAGCGGCACAAGAGATATTTATTGTCTTGAGGTTGCAGGGCCTTCTTACATACCCATAATCTTTAGCTTCCTTCACAGTCAGAGCTACTAAAAAAGTTTATATTGTTTCCTGTAGGTTGGTGTAGATTACTTCAAATCTACATCCGCCAGAGAATGGGTACGAAGCAGATATGACTCTAATGAGAGCACAGCCCAGGAGCTGCAGCCGCGCCCGCCGTTATCCCTCTGACCTCGGCTTGAGGACACCCTCGGTCACCCCTCTCTGTAATCATTGACCTGTTACCTGTGGCAACCGAGCCACAACACACACTGCCCAACTACTTCTCTGCTGATAATAAGGCGATAGAGCCGGCGCAGCCTCGCTTTCAGACAGAGATGTGGGCACGGTTTCTCACGCTTCTGATGGATGTTAGACCTCTGGGAGGTTCAGTCGCTCTAGGTGACCTTCGGAGATCCTTCTCTTTTTTTTTCTTTTTTTTCTTTTTTCTTTTTGTTTCCGAGAAGGTTCAGGGAAAAGCTGTTATCCTTCCTCAAACAGAGCGTTGCTGTGAAAACATGCATGCTCATCCAACCGTGGGTCCTCTCGGAAAGGTTTTATTAACAGTCGTGAGTGCATACTTAAATTAATTCTAACATGCAGCGATCAAGCTCTCAGAAGTCTCGGCAACAATGTAACAAAATGAAATCGTAGTAAATTGTTCCATAACTATTTAATATTAATCTTGTACTGTTTAGCTTAAATATATCACATCTATGTGAAGGAGGAAAGGATTTCAGATCTTGACTTTTTGACAAAGGTTTTCCAAATCTGTCTGATTGTAAGCACATCTCTTGCCTTGAGTCCCCTTCAGGTGAGACCACATTTCTAAAAATTTCTTTGTCTTATTTTTCTGTTACTAAGTCATTATATTATTTTACTTAATACAGTGTCATTAATTTCCAGCTTGTTTTTATCCGACCCCTAAACGTATTCAACCAAAGCTGATATTTGGAACAATTCATAACTATCCGCCTCCTGTGACAAAATCCTGTTTTCCATCTGATGCTGCCACCACCGTGTTTTACTTTGGGAATGGTGTTCTTTCCATGATTCCCAGGGGTTGTTTGTGGGAAACCTACCCAGAGATTCAGCAACCTTCCACCAGGTTTTGGGAGACTTCTGTGTGTTTTGTAATCCTGCTCCTCAGCCTAGACATATTGACATCGCAGGAGATTGCTGCAACATAAAGACCAGCAGTAATTCCTGCAGCTTCTTTGGTGCTACTCGGTCGCTTCTCTGTACAGTTGCAGTCTTGTCTTTGAACTTGTTTTGGAGAAAAGTCCAGTTTTTGTAATGTCCCCGTCGTTCCGTACTTCCTTCAATAACAGATGGCTGCCTTCACTGTTTCATGGTGTGTACAGAACTTTTTTCTACCCATCTCCCGACTGATACCTTTGTACAATCAGTTCCTCTAGATCAAATGAAGGATCCTACATGAACATCAGATTCACTACATTTCAAATTGATTTACTTTGAATATGTAAATATTTAGTCCGCACTTATTACAACACAGCATACATTTCACATAACCCAAAAAAACCCAAATAAAAATAGTTGACATATTAAAAAAGGAGTGAGAAGAAGTGTAGCTTATTGTCCTTCACCCCTTTGTTCAACAGAAACATACCCATATGAACACATATATACCCATTCACAAACACACACACCTGCCTCCATATATCTACATACATATGTATACCCATATGCATGTGAACACACATATGTATATATCTATACACACACATATCTGTGTGAACATTCAAATACGTTTTATGCATCTACTAATATGTGGGATTCTCCGTTATCTCCATCTCAATTAGATGCTTGGTGTGCCCTCAAAAACACTGAGTACATAAGTTAGTTTAATAAGGTGCTAATTTAAACATACGTCCATTTATAATCCATTTACTAACACATCTGATGTATTAGTGCGGGTTACATAGGTGGAAAAGATACCCAAATCATTTCACAAAATCCAAATTTTCACCTCACATTTAAACCAGAGTTCAAATGAAAGCCACTGTTAGGCCTAACAAAGCAAGGCCGAGCCCTGAACTATGCTGCACGTTTAACACCCACACTGAGCTTTTCGGGGGTTTAACAGAACTTTCTGCACCCAGACCGAAGTTTGAATGTAATCTACTCGGAGTGACTGACTCAGCTGTCCTTGTGCGTGTCCAATTTTAAGTTTTTTTTTTTTTTTTTTTTTTTTTTTTGCAGTACAAAGTGGGGCGTGGTACCGCACTGCAGCACAGTGGAAGGGGGGGGGTTGAAACAGGCCAGAGTAACCATCAGGTAGTGAGGATGTCAGCGAGTTTTGGTTCTCGCCAGAGCCTCCGCCCTCTTTTTCCACACGTCCCCCCTCAGCCTCCTCAGGCCTACCTCGTTCCCTTTTCTCTCTCCTTCCCCTTTCTGGCTGCCATCTTTGGGTGCTCGGCGCAGAATGGTCTGTGTCTGAGAGCAGTGGCCTGAAATAAAAGTAAGAGGGGGCCCTCTGTGCTGGAGAATGCTGGGCTTTGTCTCAGCTGCCATCCATACTGTCTGGAGATGTGGTGTGGACTGAGCACAGAGAGGATGTGATTGCAAAATGAAAACTGGAGAACGCCGGCCTATTCCAGGAGATTCAGCACCGTTCACCACCGGAACACGTCGCTG
The DNA here is from genome assembly GCF_019740435.1 of Gambusia affinis. NCBI lineage: Eukaryota > Metazoa > Chordata > Actinopteri > Cyprinodontiformes > Poeciliidae > Gambusia > Gambusia affinis. The sequence goes on from NC_057890.1 coordinate 6,892,126, forward strand.
GTTCACATTGTTCCAGGGAGAAAAATAGAGATGACTACTTTTAGCTTACTGATTTTTAAGTCAAATGTGGGATAATTTAACTTCTCAAGATGTAAAAAAAGAAAAAGAAAAGAAAGAACGATCAGTTCTAAGTACGTCAGTTCACTTACATGTTTTGTTTTATGACCTTAACCTAGCCAATTCATCAAGTCACTGCAGTATTTTAGATTTTTATTGGCTCTGTGTTCAACTTTACCTCTAATGAAAGGGAGTACTTTATTATACTTCCTCCCTAAATGGTACTACTACAAACAAAATGTACCCAAAGTCCACAGGATGAATCATTTTGTTGCATTTTCAGATTTGGTAAAATTAAGAGACTGAAGTCTAATAAAGTGCACAAGTGCGGGGAAAAGTCTAACATCTCATAAATGAAAAGAGACGTCTGTTCTCCCCAAAATTCCAGTTTCTAATTTAGCATAATGTCTACAAACACGTTTATTATATGCAACATTTTCTACATGTAAATGCAAAACGATTCATTCAGACTATAGATATGTTCATGTTAGTATCAATGTTTTCTTTTAAAAATAAACATCATTAATAAAGTTCCCGCGTTTAACCTAAAGGCTCAATTTACTATGTGAGTAATTAAAGAAAAAAAATTTCATTCTAAAAATAACATGAAATTATCGGTAATTATAAAGTAACAGATTACAACAGAAGTAAACTAAAAAAACGGTGTGTGTGGTGGTTTTTCACCCTGTATTCCTCGTAGGCTATAGCATACATGGTCAGACAACACACACATTCACACACTTGCGCACACACACACAAGCTCTAATCCTGCAGGTTATTTCTGTGCTAATGGATATAGGTTACAGAGCCCGGTCACTGGGTTCAGCTGTAATATCACTGTTACTACAGACACATACACACACACACACACACACACCTTGTAAAGCAGGTTTTCTCAGCCAGTACGTGTGTGTGTGCTTTAAGCAAAAGCTTAGAAAATATGTTGTGATTTTAGCTTAATTAATATTAAATAGCGATGGAATTGTTTAATGTAAAAATTCCTCATGCAACTTTTTTGAAAGTAAAGAACCAAGTCAGAAATTTCTAGAAGAGTTTAATTCTGTTTGAAATAAAATTGGTTCAGAACATTTTTAAAAAAATAGTCAAATCACATTACAGTATTTCTTTGTAAAGATGTGTATTTTTTTAAATGTGGGTATTAATCATAATATAACTTTTATCCAGACTTAAGAAGCACAATAATAGATTAAAAATGTATTAACAGCTTCCTTAACACTTAATGTGTTATGGTTTGCCCAAACTTAATTTGTAAATGCATTACTAAGCAGACAGTCTTTAGGATAAGGTTTGTATGATATTTCATTAGCTGTCTAGCTATAAAAAACTTGGAAGTATATAAGCCTATTCATTGATTTTTAAATAAATATAATCTGGAACCCATCCAACATACACAATAAAAGCTGCTCTGATTAAGCACACTACCCGGTTTTGTTTTTATATCTGTTTTTATTTACAGGGGGTTCCAATGCAGAAAAAAAGTTCTGTAAATGTCGGATTGTTCCTTTAACATCCATGTTTTTCACTCCCTCCTCTGATGTTGCATCAATAACGCATTTGCGAGATTTATTGGGCAACAGCAGCACGTCTGGACTTGTCTTTAAAGTACTTGTGACGTCGGGGAGAAACTGATATTTATTAACTCACAAGAAGAGAAATAATAGGCCATTACAAGTTGGAATATCCATAAAATCAGAGTTGTTTTGCCATAGTTAAATAAAAGTTGCCATTTTAAATGTTTTTGATAAGGGATCTAATTTGATTGCGGAGGAACACATTTAGATCATTAGCATTTTTAATGTGTAATTCAACTGTTAGTATTTTTTTTTAGTTTTTTTTTTAGCTAGCCATTATAACATATTAAAAAATGTTTTATTGTATGTTATTAATATTTTAAACCATGTAATATATTATTTAAAAAGAAAAAAACAGTGAATATGCAATTGGAAAATAACTGATGATGGATTTAAAAGTTGCTAAAGGTGCAACACTGAACTTCAGCTTTGTTCCATCTTCAAATAAGTGGTAACTTGTTCTAGGATTCAGTTCTGCCTTATAATTTAAATTCTGATAATTTTTTCCTTGGCTCCCATTAGCTTTTTTACGAATAAAAATGAGTGTATTTTTACTTAAAGTCCTGTTTGGGAGTTCAATAATGCAGTAAATAGTGCTTTTTCAAGCGGCGGAGGGGGCAGGAGAGGAGGGGGGAGTGAGGCTGCCTCTGATAATCATCTCTACGCAGCCTAGTTTTTACACATATTTCCCCGTCATGAGCCGTCTTCTCCGCTCTCTCGCACACATTTGGAGTTATTAAATTAGATTCAGAGTAGCATTGTGTGTCTGCTAGCACACCGGGGCAGGTTGTGTAAATGCTTCACCTCAGTTGAACTTCGGCGCATCTGTGTTCGTCGGCGGCGAAGAACTCGGCAGCTTCTCCGTGTCCCCGATGAACTCTGTGAGATGGCCGGGGAGAGACACGCGGGAGACGGGGTTTGCAGCCTTTCGAGACTCGGGAAGCTCCTCTTGGAGAATGCCTGTCGGTATATCCTCTTCACCAGCATTTTACAAGCCAAAATTGCCGCATTTAGGAGTATTTTTTTTGGTAGTGTTTTTTCTGCTGCGGGAAAAATAATAGGAAATAAAAAAAACTGGCGGAGGAGGAAGGGACCTGCCAACAAACTTCACACATGAACTTGAGGCATAACGGTAAGAATTAATATTATTATTTTGTCTTTATTTATTTGGTTTACGTTTGCCTAGTTTGTAGAAAGTAGTCGGACTACAGCAAGCAGTTCGTGTTTCGACTCGACAGCAGCGGATGTCATTTCTCCCAGACTGGGTCAGCGGATATCGACGCTGCTGTGGCCGAAACAATCCGCGGTTCTTCAGCCTACAAGTTTCAACAGCGGCGTGACAAACCTGCGCCTCAGCTGCTGTTGCAAATTTAAGCACGACGTCCAAACAATCTCACATTAGATAGTCGATGTAGTCAGGAAATAATGCGAAAAAGGAGGTCGCCTTTTGGTGCCCTAGTTTCTCCGCGCAGACACGCATAATCTTCCACCTTTTTTTTCCGCTTTTGTTTTCCCCTCAAAGCAAACGCAGATAAGGCAGCCGGGCGGATCATCACATCGGTCCAGCGGGGAAACATCACAAAGTGGGCAATTAGGATTTCAGTATGAAATGTGCGTTTAATTAGTTCGCCCAGGATTAAAGCCTATGTAAGACAAGAAAACACGGCTCTGCGGCTTTGCCCCCTCATCGATGTGTCACTGTGGTTTCCCTCGGAGAAGTTTTGCACAAAATTGATTCAGGAGATAACCCAACAGTAGCTGAGTGTCATTTTTAAAGAGGCAATCCAGTGGTGTTTTTTTGATTTAAAAAACCCCCAAAAAACTAAGGTTTTTTTTTTTTTTACCCATTACCAAATGTACACTGCAAATAAAAAAGACAAGTGAGTAGTAAAAAAAAAAAAAAGGAATTTCTATAACAGAATTTCACAAAATGCAATTCTTTGACAAGGGTCGCTATAGAAAAATAAATAAATTTGGCCTGTGTGTATCTGGGTCAGTGACATCACATGAGGTTCAAGATTTTTTTGATAGGTTCTTAATAGAAATCAACCAATGGGAAATCAGAGTTTGCCAATTTTTTTTAATGGAGGTTGATTGGTGATTGGCAGGTCAAATAGTAAAAAAAAATAAAATAAATAAAAAAATTCTACCCCCATTCATTAAACATATTAAATCCAAGAACTCCCATTGTTTTCGGTTTTATTAACTCATAAACCAACAGCATGTGCTTTGATACTCTCTTTTTGCGTGTGATATGCTTTGATTTATAAACGGCAATAATGTTGTATTTAATGTTAACACCTCTATCAAAGGCCCTTCCTCGTTTTTTTTCTTTTGTATGTTATAGCCCATCAAAAAAAAAAAAAAAAAAAAATCCTAACCAGTGAAAATCTTAAATCTGTGTTTTAGACCTTGGAGAAAGCTGCAAATATGTACTATGTTCATATATATCTAATTTATTCATTTGGTTAATTTATTTGAATAGTTAGTTCTCCTTTGACTCTGTTCAGATTGATGAATTTAAATGAGGCAGAAGAATGAAGTCAGTCAACTGGCATTAGAAAGCAATACGGTAAAGAAGTGACCTTTGACACATTCCAGTATAAACCACTTCTGTGTGTTTAATTTGGAGATATACTAATCTGGCTTTTTTTTTTTTTTTTTTTTTTTTGCCAGGCAGATTTCATCTTGATCAAAAGAAAAAGCTCACAATAAAAATCGAACAACAGACAATGTGGTAAACGATGGCATGAGTTTGAGTGATGCCACAGAAAACTGATGTCTAGCTTTAATGCAGCAAAGGGTCTCTATATATTGGTTCCTACCCTTCATTCGGGAATAAAATGAACATTTTACTTTTAAGTATGACAATTTCCCATGATTTTGTAGTCTGCGTTAATTCCCCTGAAGGTGTGCGGACGTTCTCAAACGCGTCACGTTCATTCAGAGTTCAATTTTGTTCAGAATCCTGCTTGGCTATGCATAATTAATCGACACAGTTGCTCATCCTCCAAAAGCAACTCATCGTGGTCTCTTGCGTTCAAGGGATGACAAATGCAACCACGCATTTCCTGCTGCAGCTAGACGTTTACATTTTGCAAGTGAGAATGAGCAGAGTGAGCTTTTGGGCCATCCTGTCGCACTGCACAGCTCTGGCTGAACTCTGGACGAGTCTAAAAGTTTAAACCGGCACAACTCACTTTAACAAGCTATTGCAAAAGGTTGCTGCTTCCTTCGGCTCCTCTCCTACACATCTGGCTTTGTATTTTGCTTTGTGTATGTGTAAGCTAGGCGGCGGCGGCGGTGGTGGTGGTGGTGGAGGGATTGGCCGGTTAGGCTAAGATTCTGCTCATACTATCAGTTTTCTAAGAAAAGATCTTTTTCTCAGTGTTTTTTTCACCCCCCACTTCACTCTTTAACTGGAAAGAGGAACAGAGCTGTCAGGAGGCAGAATATGAACTGGGTCACAATGACCCCTTGGCCGCAGCTCCAGCTATCACACTCTTTTATGTGATGTATTACCACCCCTGATACGGCGTGTTTATAAAGCGCAGCTATGGCTATAAACAGGAAAAAGGCATTGTGCCTTGGAGAAAATGGAACAGAAACACAGGTGGCTCTCACACAATGGGCTGGCTCTCGTTTCTCCACTTTGTGGCGGTGATGCAGAGAACGCACAGGGCTGTAGAGTGAAAATTGGCGCGATTATCTTCTGATTTGCACTGCTGCCCTGTAGCACCAGGGCCTAGCTGTGGAACATAGAGACAAGGACTTAGGAGTGGAGGGGGGAGAGAGAAGAGGAGAGTGGTGGTGGTGGGGGGGGGGTTGCTTTGATTCACCCAAATTTTCACTCATTAGCTTTCAGCAGCTTCATCCTCCCTCTCACTCCCACCGCTGCACTCTCATATCTCACGCAATTGATTGAAACCCTAAACGTTGAGATCAGGCCCAGCACAGCTTTTCTATGAATAGTTGATTGGCTGTAATGGCGATGGCGTGTGTTGTTCCTCGCAGGGCGTTTCAGGTCAGGCGTCCCGGGGATTTTTTTCAAAATTTATTTTTTTTTCCTCCAACATGCTTGGCTGATACTGCAGTGTTGCATGGCGAGACACTTAGAAAGTCTTGTAAAACAGGGTTTTAGACGAACTCCCCACACCGGCTGCATTGAAGCGCCTCGAGTTTTGCACCGGCAACCAACCTCTTCACAGCTGCTTCACTTTGAAAGTCACATTATTGCCATTTCATCACTGATATCATATTACAAAAAAGTGTTTACTCTCATTCAAAAAGTGGACAGAAACTATAAGAATCGATGCTATCAGTAGAATTATTATTATATTTGTAAACTTTATTCACGATCACATTTTCTTTGTTGTATCTTTTTAATCTGATTTGTAGCCACATGCACAGTCAAATTAATCACTTTAATCACTGAGTGTTTCCCTCAGTGTTTTATAAGCCTGGCAGGCCACCAGGCTTTACTTGTGCCCCCACCAGGCTTAGCATTGCTTATTTATTGGAGTTATTTTAAGACTTTATTGCTGGTGTTCAGGTGTTAATCTTCCAATCTTTCAATAACACATAATTATCAAGTGATATTTTCAAATTTCCCGTCAAATTTAAACATTTTTCTAACTCAAAAACACGACGGGCCGCTGGATGAATGACTGCCCTAGAACCCAACCACCAGGTTTAGCAAGTTTTCTGGGGGAAACCTTGCTAGAGTCATAGATGTAGCATTTTAGCTAGGCAGTGCTGTTCAAGCTACTAGCTAACGTTTCTGTAAAATCAAACTGTTAGTTTTTTTTCCTCTTTATTTGCTTGTCTTCGACTAAAATCCCCTATTAAAGTTGCTATGCCAATTGATTGGCTCGACTTGTGTGCCTCTTGTGATGTCATCAACCCTCGGAGCGGCTCTAGCAGCTTTCCTTTTCTCCGTCTTGCTCTTTCTTTACGTTTTGTGAAACCCCGCAGTGGAAACCCACACTTCCAAACCTTTTTGGCTTTTTATAGTTAGTGTACATTTATTTGTTGGGGGGGCGAGGGGAACAAAACACCCATTCTGGATAGTCTCTTTAAAATACATAATGGATGAGGTTGTGTGTGACACACACAGATGGAGGGCACATTTAACTGCAGGTGGACGCCTGCCTCCGTTTGTTTCCGTTTTCAGTCGAGTTATTAATGTGGCCAGCCGCAAGGATGCAGTTTGCGTGTGTGTGCGTGTGTGTGTGTGTGTGTGTTGTACTTTTTTTTTTTAAAGTGCAACAGGCGTCCCCGTTTGCGTCCACGTTTATTCCTCCGCTCGGCGTTTTAAATCTCAGTGCAGGGCCATTTAAGTGCTTGACCTAATTTCTCTGGCAGCGAGGAATCCGCTGGTGAAGGCCTTCCTCTGTGCACCTTCATGTGTGCGTTTGTTGTGTGCGGGTGCACTTGCATATTGCTCTGGGTGTTTCCTTCTTGCCTTTCTAACAGGAAGCTGATGTGGAGTTCAACTGAGGACAAGGAAAAGGCCTTTTCTTTCCACTGTGAATCAGAGAGAGAGAAAGAGAGAAAAAGAAATAAAAGCCCAGGACACCACGTTGCTTTAACCCTCTGCGATCCATCCTGCTGCTTCTTTCTTTTTAGTTGTCGTCTGTTCCTCTGTTTTCTTTCTCCCCCTTTTTTTTTTTTTTGTTTCTTTCTGTTAATGAAAGTTGAAACGCATTGCCTTTTTAGAGTTTACGCATTCTGTGAGAATTACGAAAGGAGCTGAAAGCAAGCGAAGCCGTCCCCGTAGGGACCAGTGTCGGTTCTTTGGGTTACGTTTCTAACAAACTTGCAGCAAAAGTCGTCTGTATTATTAGTAATGAAGGGAAACAAAAAAACCAGACGCAAGCTTTTTAAAGCCAGGGATGTGATGTAGTGAAAGATCACTTTAGTTTTACTGGAATGCTATAGCAGAAAAGGACTGGGAGCTTAGCTTTCTGGCAGCCCGAAACGGTAATATTGTTCTCAGGTCTAATTTGATGTGGATTCATTCAGTCTGAAGCTCATAAAGTGTAAATGTTCTCTCCGATAACTCAGGAACTGAACTCAGGCCAGGGCAAATGGAAGAAATGTTGAAACGGCATGACCTAAACCCTAATTGCACATAATCTTCGTCTTCAAAGAATCGTGCGCATATCGCGGTCACGGATGAATTTAGGGAATTAAACCAGGCCTAATATTCAACCCGAAAACCACCTACTTGGTCGTCTTTCATGTGTTGCGCAACGCCGTTTGAACTGTGAGCCTGCAGGATTGGAGCAGGAACAGGAGCTCTTCAGGAGTTTGTGTTTGGAGTGGGACTATAGAGAGGAGTTTTTAACAAACTGCCTTTCCCTGTCTTTACTTGTTGTGTGTTTGCACAAGCGGTTATCAGCGGGGTGAACTCGCTCAGGAGACGCATCCGCTCCCATCAGCAGCAGATGTGCTGGTAAATATTTGTGTTGTACACCTTGGTTCATCTCGGACTGTATCACGGCTCTGCTCCGGAAAATAAACGTAATTACTCGATTACAAACGACTAAAACTTATGGTTTAAAAAAAAAAAGAAAAGAAAGTGTGGATAAATTGGAGACGGTTTTGCGTCCAGCAGCAGCAGAACTGTTTCATTAAGAATGTCCTGTTCCCAACTTGTGCTGCCAGGGGTGTGTTGAGAGAAAAGAACGCAGCTAAACCTCGTACTTTGCGTCCCAATTAATCACGGAGCTCAGTAATATTTCACAGTGCAAGTTGAAACAACAGGCAGGAAACGTTCTGCCATTTCATTTTTATAACTCACATATTTTCTTCTGTCTTTATGCTCCCGCTGCAGGAAGAGAGTCGGGCTGAGCGAGGACGGTCTGGGAAGCGAAAGACGCTGCAGCGCAGGTGAGCACGGGAGCATTCAGAGAATGTGGTTGCGAGCACGATTCCTCGAGTCATTAGCACTCAGCTTAGCTCTGTTAATTGCTCTTGTGAAGCTACAAATTTGATTTCTGACTTTGAAATTTTGTCAAGTAATCCAAGCCGAGGCGTTTTTAAGTCAAACGGAGCAGCCTTGTGGCTCTGCAGGGAAGGAATAACTGGTGTGGAAACAGGAGAAATCCAGTGGATCTCATGAGAGGAGAGACGGACACTGATCTTTAACTTTGTGGTTGTTGTAAAGCCAGTTTTGTCACTCAAAATGTTTATTTTCTTTCCTTTCTGCAGCGAGTGAACGTTATTATTTCTAATAGAAACAGAGGTGACATCACACTGTGAGAGAGAGAGAGAGAGAGGACTTTGTGTGACACAGAAAAATCAGTCCACAGCCACAGTTTTGGTCACGATGGCGACGACGATATCGCCCACATTTTCTTCAGTCCTGTTGTAGCTTCCACCTCCTTCTGTCGCCTTTCCCGTCCCGGTCGGTATAATTGAATTGGAACTGGACGTAAAACTCCAAAACTTCCCCGGTGCATTCTTAATTCAACAAAATGTAAACGTTCTGAAAACTTACATTGGTTGATGGTTTTTTGGGGTTTTTTGCCTCTGCATTACTCCTGTAGATAACTGAATGCACATTACTCAACCTGTGTCGTGTCTTTTTTTTTTTTTTTTCCCCAGCTCTTGGTTGATCGTGTTTGTTTTAACTTGCATTTCAGTTTGTTGGAATTTACTGGTGCAGCATAATTCATCTCCCACAAGATCATTATCAGTTTCTGAAGAGTTCGCTGTGTTTGCTTGAACAGAGCACAGGAAACTAGATGCTCCCCTTAATCTTCTTCTTTGTGCTCTTTCAAGTGGGAAAAGAGCCCCCCCTTCCCCCACCACACCATATACACACACACACACACACACAACAGCGATGATACATACAGCGCTCTGTATGAAAGCCACAGAATGCAGTAATTGTATGGAATCATCAAGTCTGTGAGTTCTTTTTGTGGCTGCAAAGTATGATTAAGTGGACACAGTTTGCATGTTTCTCTTTGCACATAAATCAGTGTGTCGTACAGCAATTAGTGTATTTGGAAACAAAAGGGGGCTTCACTTGAATTTGAAATCAAGTTGTGTGGTTTGGAGCATGGCTCGGCTGCAGGATCATCTTCTGACTGATAGGGTGGGACAGTTTGTTCTGTTAGTTCAGCCAGCTCCCATCATTTTTCTCTGACAAGACACAGCGGTATTTATTTATTTAAGTTGCTTGTTGGGTTTATTCTTTTGAAAAAGGTTGCCAGAGATATTCGGTGTTCTGAATAATAGTCAGCGTATTTCTAATATCAAACTGTAAGACTTACTTGAGCAGAGGTTTGATGTCGGTCGGGGCCGTGGCGAAAAACCTGACTTTTATTGTCAGGTGTGGCTCGCAGAAAGTAAAAGCTTGAAAACTCGAAGGATTTAAAGCAGAAATCTCGGAAGCTTAGGCCAGAAAGTACAGAAACAATAAAACGGTCAGAAACTCACGGAATAACTGGAACTTGGCATGAGGGACGGAGTCAAGTCCGGGAAACTAAAATCGAGACTGAATGTTTAGAACCTTGACAAATATTTAAAGGCATTGCTTTTTGTGTAAAAAAGAATGAGTAGACATGCAGTGATACACATTTTCTAAACTAAATTAATCAGTTTACATTGCACAAGAGTTGTATCCTAGATTTTAAAAAACTGTAAGAAAAGTAGACTAATAAAGATTTGTCATATTTAAAAAAACAAAAGACATTATATTCATCAGATGTTAAAAAGCTTACTCCAGGACATGTCAATAAATCTTTAAGCATTTTAATATTATTATTATTATTATTATTATTCTATGTCGGCATGCAAATTAGCTCACAAAGGCTACATTCTCAAAACCATCAGAGCCAATAGAAACTATGCACTTTAAAAAAGTTGCGCAGCCAACCGGTGGCAGGAAAAGCCAAAAACGATTGAGAATCACTGAGACGCAGCAACGGCAGATTAGAGGAACCATTTTAAAATATTTTCTCCCACACCGATTATGAGCATAAAACACCAAAGATAAGTTAGTCTTTGTTTCCCCCTCTACATCGGCTGTGGCTTAAGTGAGTTTTACATGTAGAGCTGTGATAGTGATACTGCAGGAAAGAGCTCAGTTTGTATTGCTTTTTGTTTTTACGGCTGTAGAGTTGGGATGCAAATCTGTCCGTGTTTTATCTTTTCAATTCCGATTTTTAGGGTTGTCATTTGATTCAGAAACGATCTCTAATTCAGAGATAAATCTTTCTGTTCAGTCGACAGTTTATTTTTGAATAAAAATAGGTTTGAGGCTTACATTACCAGTGTTAGGTCAGCTTAGCCGTCTGGCTTTTTCTTAACCCTCCCGCTGATGTAACGATCAGACGGCGAGGAAGCGGGTTGTACCGTCAGACCGTTAGTTCCCGAAACTACTCAAGGAAAAACACACCTCATAAAACCTGGCAGGGTCCAATTGACCCCATTTCTTAATACCGAGGGAGGGTTAAATTACAAGAAAGATCAAAGAGTTACTCAAAATATACATGTTGGACAAACGCATAATGCAATTCGCAGTTTATTCACTAATAGAAGCGGCTAAGATGTAAATGCATTTTAAAATTAATTTTGAGCAATGTGATTCTCTATAGAATAATTTTTTTCTGCAGCTCTTATATGCAGATTTTCATTTTCTTTCTATGTAGCTGCTTAGTGTTGAAACTGAGAGTTGTGCATATTTCTTTTGTTATCGCTACGTAGTTTTCCTCGTGTCCGCAGCAGATGTCCAGGTTGCATTTGGTTAATCCTGGCAGTGGACAAAATGTACAAGTTTCTCCGTGTTTTTTTCTTCCCTCCTGTTTCCTGTTTTTGAAAAGCAAATGTAATAATTTTCCGCAGTCAGATTGGAGGTGTTTGCTCAGTAAAAGCTAGACTGCACGTGACCACAGAGACGGTTTTATGTAAATCCACGCACCAAATGTCGTCTGGCGTCGTAAAAATTCACGTGCAGCACAATTTTCCAGTCATCAGCAATAATATTGAGTTTGTTTTGAGACGGCGGGATGCAGCTGCGCTCTGATCACTCGTGTCGCTTTTAATTCCCGTTCAGTTTGTTGTTCGTCTGCCGGTAAAGACGCACAACAAGCTGGAGACTCGAACCGCCCTTGGCCCAATTTCTCGAGGCCCAACAAGCCGAGACCAGGAAAAAAACAGGTCGAGTCGGGTCTCTGGCCCTCCATCCCTGCTGAGCGTACTGCAAGTCTCAGTGAGATTCCTACTTTATGATAAACTGGAGATAAAACACCACAGGTTGATCGTTTCTAAAGATTTTGCTCTAACATTTTGAACAAAGCGTGAAACCAAATTTAACTGCTTGCAATTAAAAACTAAGTAGCTGTTGCTCCTACTACTATCAAACATTGCAATAATGTTTGATAATCAATGGAAAATATTCCATACCACAAGCCGCTCCCAGCTCGCCAGCCGTCGCTTTAAATTCAGCTCATCGTAACGAGAACAGTGGCCGGTCAGAGTGGGAATCTTTGAGCACTTCATGATTTGGTTTGATTACAAATCAGAAGGCCGCGGCGCCGTCTTAAAACTTTGACCGCTGTTTCTCTTCCACGTCTGGGTGCGAGTATTTAATATGGTTTCTCATGTTTGTCGTGTGTCAAAATATTTCTTTTGACTTTTACACAGCCACACGCGGTGGCTCTGGTCCAAGTTATTTTCTCTTTAGTGCGGAGGCCGAAGCCATAAGCTCGTTCCACCTTTTGCATTGTCCAAAATGTTTAAATAAAGTAATAAAGTTTTGACCCTTGTATGTTACGGAAAGGACTTCAACACTCTGCCGTGTCTTGTTTTTCACAAGTGGGCACATTTCAAGCAGCCCAATGTGAAGATAACTGTGCAGTCATACAGGGTTGTGGGATTAGATCTCGTTCTCATTCATAAAAGCGGCTTCAGTGGTTCCTATCCTCAAGACGATAAAGATGGAGTGAATTAAGCTCTTTTTAGTTTTTTTTTTGTTTTTTTTTCTTTGCATGCAGATAATTCCAGCCTTCCATGCTGCGGGGCCACAGCTCACATTTTCATTGCCACAAAGTTATCTTTTCCTAACGCTGTACAAATCTCTTCGACTATTTACCCCCGACCTCAGGGTGTTTTCCAGTCACTTAAGGATTTTTATTTTGTGTTACTGTAGCTCCTGTGTCTGCGCCGCTGCTCTTCTCTTCTCTTCTCTTCTCTTCTCTTCTCTTCTCTTCTCTTCTCTTCTCTTCTCTTCTCTTCTCTTCTCTTCTCTTCTCTCCTCTTCTCTCCTCTTCTATTCTCTTCTCTCCTCTTCTCTTCTCTTCTGTCTGCCTGTCTGCTGGCTTTCAGCTCATGTGTGACCTCTGCAGGCGTCTCTCGAATTACAGCGCATATCAGGCTAGTACTTTACCACTCCATATCTCTTGCATTACTTTTAGTGAAGTTGTTTTGGTTTTGTTTTTCCATGAATTGAGTTTGGGTTTTTGGGTTTAAAGACTAAGTAGCTGTTGCTCCTACTGTCTGGGTTTTTTGGGTTTGGGTTTTTTTTTGTTTTTTTTTCCTTTGTGAATTCAACAGCCCAGGTGAATTTAACTTCAAACTTATAAACAAACTCCATCCAATGAATGAGTCAGAAAATCCCTCTGCTCACTTTCTGATCGGAAAGATCAATCCAGCGATGGGACAGTGGTTGGTCTACACCTCCCACTCCTTCCTCTCTTTGCAATAAAACCCCTCATTTGTTAAATGCGGCTCAGTGGAGGTCCGGTGGGCAGCCTCCTTCAGATCAGGTGTTGTCCAGATGTGCCGACGAGAGTCGTCCTCTGGGTTCTGCTAATCTGTCATTTGGAGGGGAGAGGTGGAAGAAGAAAACAACCAAACAGGCTGCAGTCTGTGTCACACTGTTTTATGAGAAGACAGAAATTTAGTGTCATGATTACTTTGCGCTAATTCAGTGTGGTTAGTCAATATTACCGCTTTTTTTCACCCCCTTTTTTTTTTATATGTGGAAGATAATCAAACTTTGAAGTTATTTTACAGGAACCAAGTGCATTATCTGTTTCCTTGTGTTCTTCTGATTATTACTATGTAAGCCGTTTTAATCAGCTTTGAAAACTTTTGTTTTGACATTCAGAGGGCAGTGTATGTTTTCTTCTTATTGTGAAGATTTAAATCTGACGAGCTGCTGACTGTAAACAGCCTCCAAAGCGGCTTTTCTGAAAGTTTGAATTCGAGTCAAATGGCAAGCTGGTCTGGACACAGTCTGGTCATGAAAAAGTAGATGATAAAAGTCACAGATTTGGACTTATTAAAAACATGGAACGTTGTAAAATTTGATGATTTGTGGATCTTTAATTGTGGCGCGAAAATAGCACTCAAAGACCTTTTTGTGTTTTGTGATCTGTTCCTTCCAAGGCTTAGTTCCTCCTTGGCCTGAAACTCATCTGATCACAGTGCAGCCCTCTGCTATAATGCCATTTATTGATAAATGTGTGTTGAAAGCAAAAAAAAATTAACTTAAAGAACCGAAGACTAACTCTTTCCGCAAGTTTTGAGTCAAATTATCAACAAGGCATATCAAAGGTTTGAGGAGGAAAGCTAACGTTAGCCAGGAGCTTCTTCAGACATCAGGAAAGCAGAACCAGATGAATGTTTACTGAATTTGTTTTGTAGCTATATTTTCAATGTCGGACAGAAATAAATAGTAAAACTTTCTGTGTTTTCGGTGAACTGCGTTTTTAACGTTATAACGCCGTTCTAAAATCCAGTCAATGTTGGAGCGGAGAAGACATCTTATTGGTGAGTTGGAGCACAATCAGAAAACTATGGAGGAACGTATATTGCTCATTTTCACCTCTGGGGGTATTAATTTTACAGAAAAGATACTTTCTATACTTTAATATGAAACATTTTCTGCTATTTTGTCAACAATAGTCATGGATAACCAACAGGTACATTTTTAGGAACATTAAAAAATGACTCCAGAAAAATTTGTGTTACTTTTCTTTTAAGCTGTTGTATTTTTATACTTGAATCAAACAGTAATGGTTTTATATTATTTATTTATTTATTTTACTGTATGGTTTTTTTTTTAAACATTTTCATATTATTTTGGTTATTCTTGTGCTTTATTTGTCGATGCATGAAAAGTAATTTAGATAATTGGGTTTAGGAGCTCACTGCACTTTATCGTCAAAACCTGGAGCAGTTTACCATCACAAAGCCGACTGAAGGCAACAAACTGCCCTTTGTTTTGTAAACAATTTTTTATTGAGAATCAGTTTCAGTAGTTTCTCTCTGAAAGTTAACTAGTGGAGCTCATGCAGCCACACTTACCACTCGTTGCTCTTTGGCAGTGGGAATATCCCCGCGTTACTTTCACTTCCTTCCACTTGCATGTGCACCGAAGCATCTGAAAGATTTAATAGCCCATTTACCAAATACATTGTGGAGCATTTAAAATGGTTATATCAAACTCATGGAGGTTATTTCGATCTTTTCATTTAGTAGAAGCATGCACTGTTTTCTGTTTTAATGGTGAACGTGAAGGCATTTGTAGACATGTTAGAAACTGATAAAAGCGTCAGAAGGATAACGTTACATGCACATTAGACTAGTTTTATCTTCCTACAAAAATAAATGCAACTACCTACTTGAGCTTCAATTGTCGACATGAGGCAAAATATGAAGATGTGCTAGAATTTTGTCATTAGTGCTTTCCCTGAAGGTTTTATTTCATTTTTAATAGATATAAGCAGGTCATATTTTTTTTTCTATTATGTCTACTGTATATTCACTTGACAGTGATAATGGTTGATATTAGCCAGTAGGAAGCCCTGAGTCAGAGTCCCTGCGAAAGCCGATGTCATTCATAAAACCGGAGCAGCTCAGGTCAACAACTACGCTATCGGATTATCACATCCGACATAATTATGGGGTAAAGTCCAAGGAAGTGTGGTTGTGTTGACGATTTTATTTGTAATACAGGAGAGGCGTAAACGGGTGTGTGTGTGTGTGTGTGTAAGGAGGAGCAATCAGAGTGCATGATCGCTCTTCACCAGACGACCACAATGAGCTGCAGCGATGGCAGAAAGAATCTCTGCCTCTGTGTCTCAGACTGGGGGCCGGCCCAGCCTCCACGGAGCGCTCGGCCACTGCCGCATTGTGGCCCGGGGCCTCATCTGAATGGCTCTTTAGTATTTTGTGTGAACAAGTCATCGCCATTTGCATTTGTTCCAGTCACAAAGGTTTAACAGGTCAATAGGGACTCTCTGGCAGAAAACTAACACGCTAGGGTAACTGTTTTCCTCCTCCCTCGCCGCGGTTGTCAGACGCCCAGCCAGCTCATCCCGATAATATGTAACCCAAGCATGTGGCGTGTATACATCTCTTGCACAAGTGCGTGTGTGTGCGTGTGTGTGTGTGTGTGATTGGCGACAGCAGGGTGTAGGGTCAGAAAACAGAAGCTTCTACACTCTGAGCTGCTCTGAAAAGTTTAATTAACATGCAACTTATGGCAGCAGCTTGTCTGAGCAGCAGAGGGGGTTTGTTTTGTCTGCTAACCTCGCTTTCACACACCGACTGTAGAAGGTTAGCAGGCCTGCAGGGTTTCATTTCCTATAGCCTATAGCTTGTTGCGGAACAATAGGTGAGCATATGTGGGAGCTATTCAACCAGAATCACTCATTGTTTCGAAGTTTATTACTTCTCGTGGACGCTTTTGCTAAGAATCCACCTGTTTTCTAAGGAGAAACATTCACCAGCTTTTGTTTTTACTGTCGTAAATCTGCCAAGCAAGAGGGCCACTCAGGAATAATTACTTCAAAAAATGGATGATAATTATTTTTAAGTGTAACTAGTGACGTAAACCTCAGTTAAGTTTCAAACGCAGAGCTGGGTTTCTGCTTGGTGCAGTGGTGCTTTCTAGGAACGTGCCAATTCTCTGTGATGACCTTGATTTAAAAATACCACATTTCCTCTCTGTCACGGTGTTTACACAGTAAACATCTCTGCTGCATGATCCAATTACTTTTTTGCATCACAGAAAAGCAGCAACAATCGATTGTCATTGTTATAATATTTTAGCAAATTGACTCTAACATACAAACATTCAGCATCTGTGCGCCACAAATCTGGAACAAACGTCCAGAAAACTGTAAAACAGCCGAAACGCTGACTTCCTTTAAAACTCAACTAAAAACCCACTTGTTTTAGAGTTGCATTTGAAATGTAATCAAACCGGCTATGAACTGGTTAGCTGGTCGGCCCACGTAGCCATTCTGCTGCTGGTTGCCGGGCAGAATGTAGATTCAAAATAGTTTTACCTTTCAAAGAGAGATGGGTGATGTTTCCTCATCATGGCTGACCATGTTTTCTGTAATCAAAAATATTTCCAAATGGCCTGAGTGTAGATCTTGTAAGCAAGGATAGAGTGAAGCAGGCTGCTTTCAGCTAGCTGGCCAGCAGTGTGCAGCAACAGGTGGGGGGAGAGCTGACGCTGCTCCTCTATACTCTATAAGTAAAATATTTCCAGGCAGTCATATTTGTTTGTCTTGTTAAAGAACAAAGGGATTTTTTTTTCCTTTTAGGGATCTGATCAGCAGTATGCAGCAATATACAGGGTTGTATATTTTTGAAACAGGGACCAGGATTTAGATGTCACAATAATAGCTTTTTTTGTTTGTTTTTGGTACAAGCAAATTTGATTTGGGAGTTTCAAACTGTAAAGTGTACCTCAAGTATGTTTATTGCCTAAAACCGAGGAACCATTAAGGAAGGAGCTCTTGTCTGCTTTAAATATGAACTTAATGGATTTTTAATGAGTCTCCCCCAGGTGATAACCTGTTTAAACATTGTGCACACTTGCACATTCAGCACGAGGAGCCACCTTCAGTGACTTGACTCTCATAATGTAAACATCGCAGCAGTTGTGGACGTACACCGTTAATAGCAGGGGAGAAAAATGCCAAATTTGTTGATCACACGGCGTCCAGGCTGCCTGTTTTAACAAGCGTTGGACGCCGTTTCCCAGAGCCCTGACCTACATCGTGTCAGTGTTTGAGTCCCGCGTACAAACCCTTCTGTCCTGCTGATCCCAGCCTGCCCGGCTGCACCTCTCTGCTCTCTGCCAGATCTCGTTTTGCCTGTTTGTGTTGCTCCATGCGTCCCACCATTTGGACCTCGCTTCCATTATCTTTCCAACAAACCCCTCCTCTCCTACTTCCCTTGCCTCCAGGGTCTGGGGCAGAAGAAAGGGCAAAGCCAAAGCCCAGCGTCAGGTGCTTCAAGCTGCTAGCTAGGCTTGCAGCCAGGCCCCAAAGATCCAGAGATCCAGACCTGGCAGCTCCCAGGCTGCGACGTGTGAAACGCCGCACACAAAGGGGCTCGCTCTATCTGTATGCACCCTACATAGGGAGCCTTTTGTTGCAGCCAGCAGGCACATGACTGCTAGCATCTTAACCCCTGAGAGGCAGCGTCGGTGCTCCCTTCTCACTGGACCGTACAGTGGAGAGGAAACGACAATGAGTCAGAGCGGCGACGGTAAAACGACGCCTTATTTCAGCAGAGAGACTCGATTTTAATGGTGATTCATGGGTTCAGTTTTTCTTTGTTTGAAGAAATCATATCTTAGTTGACTTTATTAAGTTTGTAAATAATCAGATTTTTACCTGGTTCAGAAAGGATGACGTTTAGCAGTTGCTGAAATGCCAAAAATATCTTATTACCAAGTACAGTAAAATTCTCATTATTCTTAAGAAACACATAAAAAAAATATCCCAAAGGACCATTCTAAATAAAGTTTAGTCAGTTTGTCTCAAGTACAACTCGCATATAAAAAGCATTAAAGTACACTCTGTCTTGAACACCCTAACTCCAAAAAAAATATTTTAATTTGGAATATAGAGGAACGTATTACTCAGCTAAAGTGAAGTTGTGCTATTTAAAATCTAGTATATAGAGCTGAATGTAAAAAGACCTACCTAATGGACAAAACCTGATGAATTGTGTCTTCTTAACATTATTCAAAATTTCTTATCATATCACCCACTTCAAAATAAATGTATTCTACACAAGAACACATACGTTCTGCAGGCTGTCGTTTATTAAACAAAAATGGTGCCAAAATGTCAGAAATCACTAATAAACGTTCAACGTATTTAAAGTCCTAATCATTTTCTATTTGATAGGAAGAAATAAATTACTTTACATTGTTAGGAGGCTGCTGTACTGGTGAGCGGATGTAAAGAAACATGCCTTTAAAAAATGCATTAATATATGTTAGGACATAACGGATATTTTATCATGAACCTCTAACGTAACAGAATGCTTTATTATTATTATTATTATTATTATTATTATTATTATTATTAGATATTGTGTGCAGTGAAATTATAAGTGTCCCTCTGCTTGTGCTTCCTAAAATACTGCATGTATTATTTCATAATAAGCTGGACAAGAAAGTAGGCATTAATGAATAACGTTTAAACGTAGCAATAAGTAAAAGTTAATGAGATGTGATTGTTGAATGTCCCGAGTTGTGAATCTTTTACAAAGATGGCCGGCATTAACTAAACAGTTTGAATGGAACAACAATTTATACAGGAAGATGTTAAAGAGTTAAATTAGTGAAAACCATTTAGATTAATGGAAGAAGAGTCATTACTCAAAAGAACAGTGGTGGTATTTGTGACATTACAAATGAGAGAATATACAGCATGATATTTACCACATCTAGTTGAATTTACATGATTTTCAGACACTTCATGAACACAGCATGCAAGTTATTTATGGAAAGTTTCAGTTTAACATGTGAAGAAAGAATTTATGTTTCTAAATCCCTATAAAGGTCTGGAGTGTGTTTAAAAAATTTAAATTGGAGACTCGGATTGAATAAAATATATCCACAGATAAAATGTTTCTATCCACACATGATTTGATTTTTATTATTTTTTTTTCTTTCAATATCATACCAATGTCCAGTAGAGATGATTAGGATTTTTCTGTATATTTAGAAAAATGTTCTTATTAAAATCCAGGTTAAAAATACTGAAATTTATTAAATGAGTCTTTGGTTAAATTAATACGCACATTTGGTAAATTGCAAAGAGCTCACTTTTGAATTTCTCATTTTTAAAGACTGTAGGGTGCTTCATCATCATGTCTGTGCGTGTGATAGAGATCTATATATATATATATATATATGTATGTGTGTTCTCTTATTGTGCTCAATAAGAGAAACAAACTAAACTCCTAAATCCTCATCTGGCTAAACATGACTTTCAGAAATTAACACGCTGTGTTTCAGTTTAAAGATAGCGTCTTGATTCTATATATTTATGTTTTATGGGGACAGCAGAATATAAATCAGGTTAGAGCCAGTCGATGCCGCCTTCACAACTCCACCGCCACCTCCTTCCTCCCTCGTACGAAACGCGACGCGTCCGGTCCGAGGTGGGCGTGGCCGGGGCGCCAAACCTTCCAATTCGGGCCGAGCCAGGTGACTCGGGGGGGGGGGGCCGTCCAGGCTGCGGTTGCTATGTGACGTGGCACCGAACCCCAACCGCCAGCAGGTCCGAGCCGCTTTAAAAGGTGGTACCACTCGGCGAGAGTGCCAAACATCAGCAGAACGCCGGAGAGCCTGGTGCTCGAAAAGAGCTGCTAAAATAATCATTTATTAATGTGGGATGGAGCATAAAACGTGAGCAGTGAGTAGCTGGAAGACAGGAGGGGAGGAGATGCTTTTAGTGTGTTGGAAGGAGGAGATGAGGGGTAAGTTAGACGTGGAAGGTTTAAAAAGAAATTCTATTTTAATTTCTGTGAAGCTTTTTAGCAATCTACGTTTTTAGATGTCACAAGTTCTGCCATCCCTGAAAAATATTGCATATTAAAATGTCTTAAGGGCTTCAAGAGCTTAAAGTGCTTTGGTGTTTTTTTTTGTTGGGAGTGTAACTTTTGCAATATTAACAAAATAACTACAAACCACATCAAAGAGATGGATATCATCCTAATAAATGCTATATAGTCTGTGTGCATATTTAGAGACACTTTTTCATATTAAAGTTGGAAAAAGAAGCTGAAAGTAGGACAGCAGTTTTCCTCAAATCACTTCCCCTTATTTGGTTCCAGAGGAGCTGCAGTATAAAGAGGCACCTTGGCTGTCAAATGACTTCTTCCTTTGGATTTCTAGTCTGTTTGGCTGTTTGAAAAAGCTGTTTAGGACGCCTCGTCGTCCGCAGCCAGCGACCGGTCCAGTTCGCCTCTCCTCTTTTCCAACCTTTGCTCTGCTGTGCTGCAGAGCAGGCTCCCCTCCGCACAGACCAGCTCGGTTTCCTGAGGTGAGTGGATTAATGATTGTCAGCAAAACACGTCGAAATCAAAGTTGACGCTCAGCGTCGTTGATAAGGGTCATGTGTTTGCGCAGAACACGTGAAAATGATTCTGTCTGGCAGATTTGTGCCACCATGTCTAATTAAAGGCTCACTTGGTTTATCTTCTTGTTCGGTTGCGAAAATAAAACTTTTTTTTTCCCTGGCAAAATCCAGAGACTGTTTAGAAACAAACTAAATATTTGTATTTGTGATGTTGAATAGTTTGGAAAAAATATCTGCTTATATTGTGGCTTGTAAAGGTTTTTCTAAATCTCTTATTGGTGTGTTTTTATGGTTTCACTTCAAACTATCTGAAGTGTTTTGAAAAATAAAACTGGCACATTGTACAATTAATTTTACATATTTGAAAAGAAAAGTCCAACGTGGATAAAATAACCAGAATGATACAGTTAATAAAGTTTACTCGTCTACATATTTTTAATCTTGAAATATATATCCCTTAAGAAAAAAATGTTCAGTATTCTTTGTTTTTCAGATTTTTCAAGTTTGATGGATTGTTTTTGAATTGGTAAAAAAAAAAAAAAATGCAGTTACTAAAGAATTCAGTAAATGCATGCCATTTATTAAACAATTACCATCATGTTTGATTTGTAATTTAATTTTCTGCCTTCGGCATAATAAAAAAGGAAACACACTAAAAACATTAAGAGGGAAAGAGTTGCTTTTTTTTTTTCTTCTAATTGTTTTCCTTACGTTTACCAGCTTATTTAAAATGACTGTTTTTTTTAAAAATATATATATAAATTTTATGCAAGTCTGTTAGCTTGAGTGAGTTTATAGTTTTACTTTATTTCTGATTGCTGAGATTTACAGTGTAGATTTCCATCCGAGTCTTTCACACACCCAGGTAGATGTCAGCCTTTTTTCTGTCTGTATTTTGTTTTAATATAATCAACGCTCGCAAAGTTGTGACTGGCTTGAGAAGAATTGCAATTCAGAGTCTGCTTAATCATATTACAGGAAGAAAAAAAACAAAACAAAAACAAAACACCTTAGGAACATTTTAAAAAGGTTTTCAGCTTTTGTTTTCTGTTCGAACTTTGAGAGATAAAAGGGGAAAAAGTGAAGCAGAGCTCTGACTTCAGGGTTAAGCTGCCAGCCTTCATGTTAGAAAGAAGCTCTGTGTGTTTCTGTTGTGGACTTGGAGAAAAAGTAAAAACTGTAAAGATGTCGCTGATCTCTTTTTAATAGCAGTCGACCATGTTATTATTAGCATTGTCCAGATAGCTGAGTCCACCATCTTGTCTCCTCCTGTCCTCCATTTTGTGAGTTTTTATTTTTATTTTTTCCTCCATCCACTCTTGCTCTGCTGTATCTAAAGTACACCGAGTCGTTCCTGCCTCCTGTTGTAAATGGGAGGGGAAAAAAATCTAATCAAAACCTTTACAGTATTTCTATTTTCTTTCTTTAAAGAAAAATACAATTCTCTGGATTTCATTTCAATCCATCACAAATTTGTGTCCTTAAATTCTTTCATTTGGGGCTGAACTCCACCCTGCCGAGCAGGAGTCTGTAACAGGAAGGCCGCGTTCTCTTCAACAGGGTGCTTATCTCCTAAAAACAATTTGTTCAAGCAGTCAGCAGCACTCAAGCTAGACTGAGGTTTTACACCTCAGCAGCGTGAGTCGCTTTGACCTATGGCCCCATAATGGCCACCAGGGGTCACGGAGGTTAATAGAGACTGATGTACGAGGCCCCAGAGTGACATCCCAGAGGAGATGGCCCCTTAATCCTTATTAGGCCTCCATGTTAGTGATCCTTACCTTTCAAAGCAAACAGCACGCGCTCTTTTCCGCGGGGCCCCGGCCTGCCCCCGGCGTTACACTTCTGACCTCGGGGTCGTGCCCTTTTGTTCAGAACCCTTCAGAGGATGACCTTTAGGGTCAGGTCTGTAATAGAGAAGTTGTCGAGGCACGTGCTGCCGAGGGGCCCCCACGGCGGACCACCTCGCAGAGGGAGTCGGGCCGCAGTGCTAGTCGCTGACAGACAGGAGGAAGTGTGTGTGTGTGTGTGTGTGTGTGTCTGGCAGACTGTTAATGTATAGATAGTCGTAACCTGTAGGTTTAATATGCAACGTGGGAAGTTCAGGAGAGTGTTAACGATGCAGGGAATGTTTTTGAAGATTAGTGTTTGAAATGCTGTATTATCTGAACCAACACTCCCACCTGGTTCTGCTCACTTCACAGCTTTCAGTACGTGCCTTCTCAAAAACATTTAGATAAAAAAAAAGTAACAAGATTCTCACATGATAATAACCTGGAGTGAAAAACGTAAATGTTTATTAAAATACTAAAATAAAATAAAAAGCTAAACAAGACATATGAGAGCACTCTGCCTCGTTAGGTTGGATGTCTGCTTTGGATTTTTTTTTTTTTTTTTTTTTTAAACGCAAATTTACCCCTCATGTCCAGTTAGCACTTTGATGATTCTTTTTTTGCTTTTGCATCTTTTACTTCATAAATTACACAAAACACACGAAAAAGCAATAAGCACTTTTAAAAATAAAAAGTTTCTCTTTATTTTTCCATAGTTCTAAAAAATAAATATATGCAAGACTTAATAAAGTTTGACCTAAAAGCTGTAAATATCTCTGATTGATTATTCTTCTTACCTTCTGTGTTCTGTGGGGGAAAAAAGCAAAGAAAATATCTGGAGCACTAAATTTAATAATAGCTTTTATATGTTTATTTGGCAGAATACTGCTTCAAACTTCCCCCTCATAAATCCTGAATAAGAGTGACTACTGGCATAAATATTTCTAGTTAGAAATATTTCCAACTATTCAAAAAAAATCACAAACAATTTAGCTTTCTTGCTAGCAGGAGAAGTGCATAAAAGCCTTCTTTCAGCCAGCTGACGAGCAGTGTGCAGTAGCACACAGCCCTGCTGCACATGCTGATTCAAGCAGTCAGAAAAAACCTAGTTTGCTCCAATCCTTTTATTTTAATTTCTTGCCATCCTGTTAATGGGAATCAGTTTAAACTGTAAGATGAAAACCTTAAAACACTGACAGCATTAACCGGTTCATATCCACTTAAAAAAAACAACAACTTTTCCTTCTTATGGAAAAGCGATAGGTTAGTTGAAAACCTTCTCCTCCATTACTTTGTCGTAATTAGCGTCGGTGATTCGTACCAAAGTCCAGATCTGCTTTCCCTGCTGCAGCGAGCGGTTCTGTATGTTGGCTGGTAATGTCTGCGGCTGTGGATTTGTGGGATAACTCATAAAGAAGTGACAACACGGGGGGTCCGACGGGACCTTTGAGTTAACAGCTTCTCTGTATTAGTTCAGGAGGGAGTTAATTTTGACTGCTGTGTTGCCACTGTGCAACTTCAGTTGTGCAACACCGACAGGCTGTGGTAGGTCGGTTTTTGCAAAGTTGTCTTTTCAGATCCCCCCTCTTGTTTACTTTAACTCTCGCAGATCCAAGGGACTGTTGAAGCCTAAAACTGCTTGTCTCGTCTTTCTTCGCCTCCTCTAAATGTGCACACAACTTACACGCGTATCAAATCTTAATAATGCAGCAAGCTGTTAGTAAATCTATGCTAACCCTGAGCACAGATTGCTCCAACTTAGAGTATGGGGAAGGGGGGGGAAAAAAAGTTGTTGTAGGCTTATAGAGATGTCATAAATGAGGGTTGTTAATATTGGAGTTTCATCAATGGCAGCATTACGCGGGCCGCTCCTACAGGGGCGAGGCCGCCGCTGAGGGGTTCAGTGTCAGAAGTTGGCAGCCGAGCCAAAACCAGAGCTGTATCCCCGAATGAACCCGGAGCAACAGGCTCTGCCAAGTTTTTTGAATTCCTGCCACATGTCAGATGGTAAACAAGTAACTAGCAGAAACAGCGTCTGAGCCAGAGCACAAGGAGCTCAGGGGGAACTCTGCGGATCACAGACGAGGCTTGAGTTTGTTTCGAACGATTGTTTGATTTATATTCAGGACGCTGTTGTAGTGGCGTTTTCGCGTGCGCTGAGATTCCCATTGGTTCCCCAGACGTGGCGAGATGTGACGTCACGGGGGGTTCGGGACCCGACGACTATTTGGCTGCACGACCCATTTTTCTTCTCAACAAGGGACACAAGTGTGTTTATGTTCCCCCAAAAAAGAGCAATGAAGCAATCTGTTTCCCCGTGTTGAACCCCGGTTCTAATCCTTGTCCCACTTCGTTTTTTCTGCGTTGTTCGTCGTTCGATATGTTGAGATTTATCTCCAGAAGGGTGAAAAGAGAAGACTTTCTCTCTCTCCCAGCCACACATGCAGCTACGTAACATAACGCCTTTTTTCTTGCAGCCTCCAAGACCGAGCAGCCATATTAGCTTGCTCTCCTGTTCTTCGTCTGCTATCGAGAACGTGCAAATTAAACCCCTCACTTTTCTGTCCAAACTTCCCCCACTGATCGATTCGTGTTGCATTGAGACTCGAAGCACTGAGGACAGATTTAACTCAACGCTGCCTTAGTTTTGCTCAGGGATGTGAGATCTCAGTCAGTTTTCCCCTCTCTTTTGTAGAGCTGCTACTTCAGGGAGAGCAGAGAGAGGTGGTGGTGGGAAGGGGGGGGGAAATGTGCCTGTGTGGAGTTCTGGTTTCTTTTGGGAAAGAGATCACTGCAGGGGAGGAGAATTGCTTCCAAAAGAGAGGAAGTTGTCTTTTTTTTTTTTCCTGTGCCATGGGGGGATCTGTTGCAGATACGGTGACATTACAGCGTTTTGGACACAAGTTTTTCAAGGAGGCGGTGGAGTGAGGTGTGGGGGGAAGCAGCAGACTGGCATGAGTAACCTTCAGCATGCTGATGCAGAGGTGAGACAGGAAGAAGGGAGGGTTGGTATCCAGTGCTGAAAGAACTGAAAAACGATTATCCCCGCCACTCAGAGCAGAGCTGTTTGTTGGTTCGTGACGGAGCAGACTAGAAATGGTGGGAGACAGTCAAGCTGGACGCTTGCAGGACGACATTTTGTAGCTAGCTTACAGCCGCGAGGCGAAGGGGTTGTCCAGACGCGGCACATGCCGGGCACACTGCGGTTAATATTGAAGCGTTTTTATTGCGTGGCGTGGCGCGGTCACACCCAGACGCTTATCTGCCTTTGACCGCCTGCCAGATCAGTCAGAGCAGCTCATTAATGTGTCTGTGATCAAGGAGAAAGACATTAGAGCCGTCATAGCTCATGTGCTTTCTGGCCTCAATAACCCAAACGCCACTGCTTCCTCCCTGGAAAGTTTTACTGATAAAGGAAGTATCCAAAGATGAATCCTTGAATCATTTGTAAGTTTTCTGTGACTGACCTCCTGAAGGAGAGGAGCTCCTGACACCTCCCACCCCCTCCAACTCCCTCCCTGCCTTGCCTCGTGGACACTACGTCGCCGGACTCGGTGATGAAAACGTGTAGCTCCCACACTTCCCCTGTTTCATCATCAGCTGAGCTCCTCATCCTCCACTCACAGCGCTCGTCTCCCTCCCTCTCTGGGTTCCCTCCCCTCTTGGCTCCCGCTTCGGTTTCTATCCATCGCTCCTCACCTCCTCCTCCTCTTCTTCTCTCCCTGGGTCCTGGCCACATGCGAGAGGCTAGACTAGGACACTGCAGCTCTGGAAAAAAAAAAAAAAAAGAGAGGGGAAAAACGCTCTGTTGCTATTTCTACAGGCGGGTCCCACCCCTTTAGCTACCCTGTGCCAAAAGAGGGAGGGATTCTTCTCTACTCTCAGTCCTGGGATTTTAACCCTCTGCCTGCTCTCACTCCGTCTCTCTGCAAGATCTCTTCCTCGCCCTCGTGCAACAAGTGGCTTCGCTTTGCTGCTTTCTTCTTCATTTCTGTTTGTGGGGACGTCTCGGGCTGATTTGTCGGTAACTGGACTTGAAAGACTCTGCATTTACTTCATTCCCTTTCGGCCACGTGGTTCTCCACTGCTGTTCCTCACAAGTCCTTCCCCTCTGAAGCTGAGGGCGCTTTCGACCGTTGTTGGACTGGCCTCGGGGATCGTGTTTCCTGAACATTTACCTTGAATTCTCCTCCTTTATTTTCCCATGCTCTTATCTGCCGTGCCCTCCACCTTCCATCTGTAGACACTGTTCCCTCTCTTTGGCTTCTCTGCCCCACCCTCCTTTCTGTCTGTTTCTCTCTCTCTCTTTCTCTCTTTCCCTCTCTCTGTCATGGGCAGTCTTGAGTTAAAGGGTAGCAGGAGGGTGGAGCAGCGGCCAGGCTTTTTCTAGGACAGGTGCCAGTTTCTAACAAAAGACTGAAAAAAGGGATAGATTTAAGCCAGGAGGACAGAAACAGCATGCATCAAGGACTTTTCTGAACTAATAGCGTGCGTATGCATGACTATACTCTCCTGTTGCAATTATTTTCCATTGCAAGAGTGTTAAGAAGTAAAGATGTCGAGTTCTCTCGCTCCCGTGAAGGCATTTGAGTTTTGAGCTGGGATAAGAGGAGGGGCAGGCAGAGGCAGAGAGGGAAGAGGTGGAGCTGAGCTCTTTTTTTTTTCCTCTTTTTTCCCCCTGCATTATTCATATGCCCGGGCCCGGTACTGCGTTCTGACTGGCTGCCTGGCGTAGCATTCATCCAACATTCAGCAGCTCTGTTTGCTAACATTCCTCATTCAAAGCTCGGTTAGCTGCCAGACGGGAGGAGCACGCGACTCCGTAGGAAACCCACATGGCCTCCCCCTTATTGTGGCGGGCCCAGATTCGGAGGCGAAGGGACAGAGAGCGGCAGCATGAGCTGGTTTGTAGGTATCAGACTGTCAGCCGAGGTTGAGGAGGGATTTTCTCGAAGCGTATCGACCGTTTTGGCGATTGCAGGGGTGAAATCTCTGGCAGAGGGGGAAAGGCTGGCGTATGAAAAAGGCGGAGGAGGCTGATACTTTCCGGGACGCTGAATGGGTCTCAACGTTGGCGTGCCCGCCTACTCCTTGCAGCGAGTGCAGAGCTGTGTGACTGAAGCTGAAGCTCCCTGTCTCTGCTCTTCTCTACAGGAAGGAGATGTGGGCATACCGTGTGCTGCCGTGGACGTTTTCCATCGCAACAAGTCCGCACAGAACCCTACGGTTTATCCTGGACGGTCGATTCCAGTCGCTCCAAAGCAGGTAAGTCAGACGGCGTGCGGTTCAGGTCGTGTGAACCTGTGTACTAGGTTTTCTTTTTGCAAACCAAACATCGGGAGCTCTGTCGTCATGTTCGCTTCTTTCCACAATGTCCGGCCACACAACTATCTAAGTCGAATGAGGCAGAATGTGGCGTTTCTTCAAAACCGCCTTAATCTCGTTGTATTTCTTTTCGTCTGGAATCTGATTTTGCTTCAAATGTGTTTGTGGTTGAGCGAGAAGTCCTCATGGAGGGGAGCAGGCAGGGGACCGGTGCTGTAATGTAAGGCTGAGGGCCAGACGAGGCCTGCAACACAAGGCCAAGCTCCACCACAATGCACTGCTCCTCCATACGTCCCTCTCCTTCTTGCTCAATCGCGTGATCGTCGAGTAGAAAGCCTTTAAGGTGTCATTAAACCCTCGGTTCCCTCAATATCCACTCGTTTGCTACTCATAATAGTCAGGTACATGTTTGGAAAATGGGTCACAGCTGACACGTGGCTCCCTGCAGTTTTAATAAAGCCAGAACAAAACTATTAGTGGTACCGCTTAGCATGCAATTTTTTTTTTATACAGCCAATTGTATAACTTTTTATATATATATATATATCATTTCTTTTAAATGGGCGTCGAGAAATCATTCCTTTCTTGTTCCTTTTGGACTCTGATAAAGTGACTCAACTTTGGCTGAAGTTTAGTAGGTATAGCTTGACCAAATCCGTAGAAGTCGGAACCTGCTTCATCCAAGAAGAATATTCGCTGTAATTTCTTAGAGTCGTGTGAAATTTTACTCGCAATTCAACAATCTGAATCGCGCCACACCCCCTCATCAACGCAATGAAGCGTAACGTCTATTAATCAGAGCCCGTATAGCAAGTTTTTAGCCTTCGCTAATTGAAAAATGTGTTTCCTTTTTTAATCCGCATCGATATCGCTCCGGAGTCGACCATGACCAAACGACAGAGGAGTGGAGGGAGCGTGAGTCATCCCAGATACCTCCAGTCTCCTTCCCACCTACATCCCACGTTTGACAGGCCCTATTCATCTGCCACTCTCGCCCTACAGGGCCCAACACAGGCTACTTCATCACTGTCACCCTCACAAGAGCCCCCCAATGTGGCTCCCTTATTTAGTGGCTCCAAAGCTCATTCCGCGGCCCTCGCTGGGGTGAAATTAGGAGGTAAATCAACGATGTTTGGACAGGGAGAACGTCCTTGTTGCAGTCCAACGGACCTTCAAGGAACAGCAGTAATATTCAATATAGCATGTTGTCTTTTCCATTTCCTTTTTCGCCTTACCCTGCGTTGATATATACTGAAGTACACAGTCTGAACGCGTTTAATTTGCGCTTTTTGACTTGAAAACAGCGTACGGTTTCAGAAACATGCAGGAAGTAACTAAATATTTCCCGCAGAACAAACACCGGGCAAATCTCCAATAGAAATACAAGCAATTTTAATCCTCATCTTATATTTATCATGAATAGAAAGTTTACTTCTTCTGACGATTGCAGAACATTTTATCTGGACTAAAAGAAACGTAAAGAAAAAGGTATCTGAGAAGAATTTTTGCGGATTAAATTCAATATGTATCATGCACATGATTTAATAATAATTTTAAAAAACACAACCCACCCCCACAAAATCCTCCAAGTTACACCAGACACACAAGATCCAGTTTTTCACACACACACGCCCACGCACACCCACACACACACACACACACACACACACACACAGGCAAACACCCAGACACATTTGATGCTATGTACCCCACAATGAACCGAGCCTCCTCAGATGAATGGGGTTCCCACGCCTCTCCTAAGGAGTGCAGGGCACAGCCTCCTCCTTTGAGCATTCACACACATACACACCCTCAGTACACGCACTATAAAGGGCCTCACAGTCTTTCATAAGCAAGCACACACAGGTGCATGTGAGTATGATGTAGTGGCACACACATGCAGTTAAACGGCACGTTGCTGTAAGCGGTGATTTGTTATTCTGAACACGTCATTCGCCGATAAAGGTTCGGTTTTAGCAACAAAGTCATACAGGAGGATCTTTGTTGCAGTTTGGCTCCAAATAGCAAAATCTTTTAATTTGGAACGAGGAGAAACAGGAGCTAATGAGGAGTGAGATGCATTTAGGGTGCGTTTACTTCCACTGAAACATCAGTTCAGTTTATTTGGACAGTGATTTTTCTGTCGACGAAAGACAAACAGGTCTGAATCGGTCAAGCAAATAAACTCCAGACATATAGACAGATTCAAATTAAATTCAAGCTGTGTGCTTTTAATATTACATATATATATATATATATATATATATATATATATATATATATATATATATATATAGTGTGTGTGTGTATATATGTATATATGTTTCCTTCTCCACTCAAATTAATTTCAAATGGTTGTGTATTTTTATTTTACATCATATAATGTAAAATCAAATCTAAAATGTATTCCAGTAATTAAAAAATTTGTATGCGATTTTAAAATTTTAAAAGTCGTTTCAAAGAGTAATGCTTGGGTGTGTGTGTGTGAAAGAGAGAGAGAGATACAGATTTATGTGTATATCTAATTATTTTCTGACACAATATATAAAACTAAAAATGTATGAAAAAAAGCCTTTATTATCAATGCCTGCTAGTTTTTTTAAATCTATTTTTAAGACACATTTTTTATTATTATTATTATTATTATTATTATTATTATTATTATTATTATTATTATTATTATTATTATTATTATTATTATGTGGTAAAAACAAAAACCACCACCTAGAAAATAAGTTAAATAAGTTTTTTTGTTGTCGTTGTTTTTAAGCAGTCAGGATTTAAACTCATTCTGCTGCTACAGAG
This sequence comes from Gambusia affinis, assembly GCF_019740435.1. Lineage (NCBI taxonomy): Eukaryota > Metazoa > Chordata > Actinopteri > Cyprinodontiformes > Poeciliidae > Gambusia > Gambusia affinis. The sequence continues at coordinate 6,923,098 of NC_057890.1, forward strand.
GAAATTTTCTGGAGTGAAACATAATTATAAGACTCCTCAACACTGGCCAGTCCACAGTGCAGTAGTAAAGCCTTCCAGTCTAAATTCAGCTGCATCATGCTGATCTCTGTAACATATGTACCATCAGCACTAATGGCTCATTCAAGTAGCTGTTTGGCAGCTTTATGATCTGACGACTACAGACACACCTTGCTGCGTGTGGGCGTGTGTGTGTGTGTGTGTATGCGTGCGATCATATTAATGTGTTTTTGCATAAATGCTTCGAAAGCCCACTGTTTATTACTGCGTGTGTGTGTGTGTGTGTGTGTGTGTGTAGCCTGTGTATTTATTTCTACTCTCTTTAATTCACAGGCTCATTATTTAGGAGTCACTCAATTTTCTCTGGCTGGAAGTCAAAATTGAGGTTAGTTGAATGTATTTTTCTAAAAATGTATTGCTTTTTTTTAAAGCTGGGAGCTTAGTTGTCACATTCATTTTTATGTGTGTGTGTGTGTGTGTGTATGTGTTTGTTGCTGAATTGTCAGATTCCTGATGAGCCTCTTGGCTTCACTGAAGTTTGCAAATTTGCATTATTTAGGTTTTTTTTGCTCAGAGCTGCCTACAGGCATACAAAAACAACTTCCAGTTTGCCTTTAATTTGCTGAACAAAGTCGCTCGCGGCGCACAACAGCGAGCAACTCGTCAAAGTCGGCATGTATTGGTAAGCATGTGCAGCAGCGTCAAGATAATCTCCTGGAGGGAAATTAGCCGTGGGGGAAGAAAGGGGGGAAAGAAAAGCCTTCAGCCTAAAGGTCAAATGAAGATTAGAGGGAAACTGTACACGAGTGCACGCTGGCCTGCACCCCGGAACTGCACAAAGGCCTCATTGTGAGCGAGCGCCGCTGCTGCTCTGCACAGACTCCCCGTTACATTCTTGGGGAGACATGACACCTGTTGGCGGTTCGGGTCAACTGCACGCAGAGCGATTGGAAAGCCTCTATGATGCTCAAAACTTCAAGCTTTCAACGACCTTGTGACAATTTCATTCAGTCAATCCCATTAACAACTTTGACTCCGAAGGGTCTGTTTTTCATTTTAATTCCCCAGGTGCCACTGAGTTCTTTCTAAGTGTGCATTTATAGAACAAAAAGGGGATTTTTTAAATGTATTTTTTTTGTAATTAGTATTGGAAAAACAGAACTGAGCAGAGAAAATGTTCTTCTTTATTCCATTTTCTAAAAACAAACAAATTGAACTCATGACATTATTTATTCTTGAAGTGGCACGTTATCTTCTGGCAGGTTTTCTTTATTATTTTTCTCAAGTCTGTAACACCTGCAAGAGTATTATGAACGTTCATTGACCAAATATGATATATATGATAAAAGGAAATACTAGATTATTCTAATTATGTCCCGAACACATACCTGATGTCATCACTCAAGCATTAAAATTGATGCAACTGGGCGAAGCGTTTATGGACTGAATATTGTTGGAGACTTTAGATTCTTTGAATTCAAAGAAGAAGAAAAAAGTTTCCTAGAATTTTAACTGCTAATCAGCAATTAGAGCAGATCAAGGAGAAATTGGCAGATTATAATCTGACCGACTGAAAGTTTATCTCCAGTTTTAACATTATTGTTACCAAAGGTAAATTTTACTGCCTTTCCGTCTCTAGACAACTTTACAAACTTCCTTAAAGAATCTCTGAGCATTAAAAGGGAGCGAATCTGAGTTTTTTCAGTTTTTTCTGGATTTTTATTTTTTTTTGCCTTCCAGTAGAGTGACAAATCAGAAACCAACTCTGGCCTCATGTTGTTTCTTCTTTGCAGTGAAAAACCCCCCACTACTACGCAAACACTTTCACCCCGTATAATCTTTATGCAGATGTCCCAAAGGTTTTTTTTTTGTTTGTTTGTTTTTTTGTTTTTTTTTTACTTCCTAATCATTCACATCGTAAGTGGACTACAGCTTTTTTGGAGGAAGTATACTTTGAAACCGTAACTCGAGCTTACAGTTTTCAGCAGGATTTTTGCGTTTTACAAGAAAAACTGAAAATGGCATATTTCTAAGATTTTAATTTATTTTCTTTTTTTTTTTTTCCTCCTCCTTCGATCTCTCGGTGTTTGTATTATCGGCTGAAAACGGTTCTGGGCGACAGCATCCGAGCTCAGCAGCGAAACGCTCGGGTCCGCTGCTCACCTCACAGGCTCGGACGTTAAGTGGCTCGTTCAGGGGATTCGGGTGGCATTTATGGGATAACTGAACCTGCTATAAAACAGCCGCAGCCTGGTGCATGCGTGTACGCCAGAGAGGAGTTAATGCAGTGAGTCACTTTTATAAGTTCGACCCTGCCTCAGTCTCCTGTCGCTCGCCAACTCGAAGAGGGGAAACCGCAGTGGAGCCACAGCCTCGGAGCCCTTTCTCACTCAGGAAACTCCCTGAAACCAGCACAACCTGTCAGTGTGACCTCTCATGCACATTTACACCCATCTGCTCCATCAATTCCTGCAATATAGACAAACTGCTTTGAGTATTTTCCCACAGATTTCCCCCCAACACCCCTGCAAACTACAGCTAGTCACCAACACGATGTTCATTTTCATAAAGTTCATACTCAGATTGTGGAAACGTCCGAACCCTTGGATTCACCTCGGTGTGTGCAGGCGGCCACGTTAGCGCTCCCGCGTCAGATAGGAAGCGAAAGCCTGGAATCAAGCCGACAGCAGCTCACTCTCTCCTCTCGTTTGTCAGCTTCAGGTTGAGGAAACCAGAGACGGGGTGAGCTGACGGAGCGCTCAGACCTGACACCGTGGAGGGGAAGTGACCTGGAAAACTCCAAGTGACGTGCAGGAAGTAGGCAGCTGTGTTAAATCACACTTTTGACTCGGGGAGGAAAATAAAGGGGGAAAACATCTTCACATTAACCAGTTCAAGCATGGAACAAACACTGCTGATACCATCAGATGTAATAAATTAAGTGAACTTAAGTGAAAGTAGTAAATTCAATCTAACAATCTGATAACTTTGAGGATTTCCACGTATTTACTTAAAATATAACAAAAATGCATAAACTTTTATTCGTGAGAATAAAATGAAAAAATGACTCCAATTGCTGGAAAAATAATAAAGTTTATAGATTATTGAAGTTATAATGTCTAAATTCTTGTTGGCAAGGCATCTGTTCTTGTAGCTGGCCTACATTTGGCTACTTAGCAAACATGCTGCTAGTCATTTGAGAGCTTTAATTGAGCGATTCTTCTTTATTTTCCACATTATGAATCGTTTTGTGTTTTTTTGGGGGTTTTTTTTTTTGCGTTTGGGATTGTTGTCTTCTGTTCCTTTAAGCACGGAGGGGGAAAAAGTGCAGCTGAACCAGCAACAACTGTTGCTGCAAATTGCTGCTCAAATTGCAGCAACAATCGGAGACAAATCAGCTCGACTCTGTGCCAATCAAGGAAGGAAAGCAATCCGAATGATGCGGTGGTGAATTTTAGAGGACACCCAAATGCCGGCCCGTGCCTCCCTGTAACTAATGGTTAAAGTTAGTAACATTTATCTTGTGTATGTCTGTCAGTTGTTTGAAGTTTCCACAGGTTAAACTGCAGAGGATTTACGAGTGGCAGCAGCAAGAGACAAACTGTCCTTTGGGGTGAGGTAGTAGGTTGTATAGTTTTAGGGTCATTCCCAAGCTGTCAGATGACTATACAACTTACTGTCTTTCCTGAAGTGACTGTGATGGCTTCGTCATCGTGACACACCAAGACTTCCTGCAGATTTACAGGAATCTCCGATTTTTTATTTATTTATTTTTTTTTTAAATGTGATAATCAATGTGCGTCCTGTTGATCTTTTTATATATTTTTTTAACTCATTAACAAGCAGAGACGGTCCTAGCATGTTTGGCGCCATAATTGCTATTACGACATTTTAAACAAACATATATTGAAAACAAACATTAATTCTAATGTTAACTTACAGTAAATAATTTGATGTCATTGTAAGCCTTTATAATAAGAAATGAAACGTTATTTTTAAGTACAGGAATACAACATTGCAAATTGAAAAATTGTAATGTTTCAATTTTTTTTAATCAGAGTCTTCTATTTACTTACCACATCTCTTTTTAAATGCATCAATATTTTTGTGATTTTCTTTCCTCTTGGTAGTTGTGCTTCACGTCTGTTGACTAGAGACTCATGGTGTTCGCACAGGGTGAGGTAGTAGGTTGTGTGGTTTCAGGGTTGTGATTTTGCCCCATCAGGAGCTAACTATACAACCTACTGCCTTCCCTGGAGGGCAGCAATACATCACAGGAGCGCAAACCTCTTTTATCATCTTTCTAATGACCCTTAAAACACTTTTGGCACATGACTGGTATTCAGTTTCAAACTCGTCTCTGAATCGGTAAGTGATGCTGCTTCATCAGGCGTTTTCGCTGAAACATGACTCCTTGTACAGATTGTACAAAAACTGTGTGCTGAGTTTATTCATTGATTTGCTATGTATTTCTTTCTTAATTAAATAAAGATATGACTGTGCGAAAAAAAAAAACGATTGAAGTCGAGTCTTCTTTCTACATCAAAGCTAATTATTGAAATATTTTTTTCTTGAAATCCTGGCATGTAATCCCATTTAAGTAGCTCATTATATAACAAAATACTCAGTATCTAAGAGGCTTCTGAAGATTATCTCATCTGTCTTTTTTTTTTTTTTTTTTTTTGTATTACCCATCTGTTCAAGCAATTAATTTCCAAGTTTCAAATCAAAGATAAGGATGAAAAGTCAAACTTTCAAGATCGGATTTTACATATTTTTACTAAAAGATCATATCTGGATTTACAGCTTATAAAAAAAGAAAAAAATCCTCAGATTCGTTCGACACGTGCTCGTCAGAACCTGAGCAGGGTGTCGAGGAAAAAACAAAGCACAGGCAGAAACACCCAGCTCTTTGTTTAAAACCCACTGAGCAGCCTAGCAGGAGTTTGGAAGTCAACAGGAAAAGATGACAGCCAAAAGGTTCGCAGTTTAAATCCCAGGATGGGATGAGGACACGTTTGAATCGTTGCCATGCATTCTTTCACAGTAGATGGCGCCAGACGCTGTCCGTGTTGGGAGGGCATTTCCACTGAATCCTGCTCATCTGCTCTAATGATGTTGCTTAATGAATCGAACACTAATGGCGTAAGAGTTGGAACTATCAGGAGAATAGTGACAGTTACAAATTCTAGAAATATTGTTCAAATGGCGAAAATTGCTTCGCAAGTGTGGAAGGCCAAAAGTGCCACAATATGTAAATATCACCTTCCTAAACTAATCGCTTATGCCATTGTTTTCCAAAAGTGATTTGTTTTCTTTTTTTCTTTCTTCTGCTTTTAGCCAAAATCCCTGTTGGCAAAAAAATTGCATCATTGGATTATAATTGTGAAAGTACTTGCTCAAATATGCGACATACATCTTATGTAATCAATAATATTTTTTAAAAATGTCGGCATTTAATTGAAAGCTAATTGTTTCAAAGTGGATTTCCTATGGAGATGTGACTGTTCTGACTAGCCAGAGGGAAAAATTTAAGTCAAAACCATTGATCCATCCATCCATTTTCTAACACTCTTGCCCCTCGTGGGGTCAGGTGGGGTGCTGGTGCCGATCTCCAGCTAGGGTTCCGGGCAAGAGGCGGGGTCACTCTGGACTGGTCGCCAGTCTGTCACAGATGTAGTCAAAACAATATTTTTAATTATCTATTTATCCAATTACTGTAAAATGACTTGATCCGTTAATATTTCTATAACCAGTTTTAATTTAATTAACTAAGTTGATACTGCTGGGCTTCCATAAATGTACAACTTAAATGATAATACACAGATTTATTTATTTACACTGTTTAAATTCTAACATTTATAAACAATAATTTCTTCAACTGTAAGGTTTAGTCCCTCCCTCCATAAATAATTACAATATTTGAGTACTTATGCATACTTTGTCTAATTGTTCATTGGATTTTATTGGGTTTTTTTTTTTTCATTTGCTCTTTTTTTAAGAATATTAAGTCACTTTCCAATTATTTGGGGATTTGCCCTCCATAAATTATTTATGTATTTAAATTCTGTCAGTAATGCATAGTGTATTTTATTCCAGTTTAATCAAACTGTGGTATTTTTTGTCCTCCATATGAAGGCAACATGGTAACCATAATCTAATCAGAAGTGAGTATGTAGGGTTTTGTGAATTATTATTCAAATGAATTAATTTAAAATGCAATGGATTTACTTGCACATTTACTTGGAATTTTAGTTAATTAAATTAAAGTAATTGTGTGTTTGTTAAATTTAGGCACTTTTGTCATTCCGTATTTTCACTGCATTAATTTCCAGTTTTATTAAAACTACTTATGTGTTATATTGAATTGCGGCACTTTGGGCACTCCAAAGATTCTACTGCATTCATTTCCAATTTTATTAAAAGTTTATCCGTTTCATTGAATTGTGGCAGCTTTGGTTCTCCATAGTGCTGTATCTGCTACGCTTAATTACGCGCATATATCACATGCTATTAAATTTATAACTGCAGACAGGTCCAATCAGCGATGTCTGCTCTTTCATTCGCTCAATCTGATTGGTTAGATCTATAGGTGTGTCAAGGGGCGTTTCCTGGGGAACAGAACCGCAGCTTTTGACAGCGGAGGGAGGAGGAAGAGGTGACGCGTCAAGGTCCTGACGGATCCGGTCACAGGACCAAAGCACCTCCCTCCCTCTTTGATCTGGTCTCCGACAGACTTTCAACATAATCTGGAAATGCTTCGAGTGGCAGCGGCTGAGGTAATTTATTAATTTAGTCATTAAACTGGTTGTGATTTTAGTCTAGTAAGCCTGTTTCTTGTAGATTTTCAACTTTGTTGCTAGCTTACACCAAAACGTTTTGTTTTAGAGTTTCTGATGCATTTGTAAACACTCCAACTTAATCTTTATTACTCTTAAAACAAAGAAAATATATAAAAGACTGAATTTAGGACACATCAAGAACAAATGGATTCTGTTCTTGACAATCTTTGACTTTAAATATCAAGTAAGCTGCAGTTCAGCAGTTGTTGATTATCAGTCTGTATCCTTTGTGTCATCTGGTAACTTGCTTTGTTGAGTGTGGCAGGCGTCAGACGCCACAGCTTCTGTTTCCACTTCTGTGGCGCTAAAGATAGAGCCCACTGGGATTGGTGTTCCTCAGGGGAGGTGAAACACAATGGCTTTCTGAGGTGATGGGGAAACGTCAGGGGCAGGAGCCGGAGTCATCCAGAGAAAGGGAAGTATAGTCACTCAGCATGGTCAAGTGATTATACTTGTTTAGTAATTTTGCAGTGCAGAGAGACATTGAAAATGTTGATCTTTACTCACCGTTTTTCAGAAATTATATAGACTTCATCAAGTTGCAACCAATAATGCAAAGCTTTTCTTCCAAGACAAAACGGATGAAACAAGAAATCTATAATATTAAACAGATAAAAACTGATCAAGTAAGTTGATGTTCAAAGCCCCGCAGAAGTATGAAACAGATCCTTATGAAAGAATAGTCGACTTGTTTTGCCTATTTGTACTTTCGTTTTGTAGTTTTTGTCTCTTCCTATTTACATGTAGTGAAGTGTTTTCTTGAAGAGATGAGAAATTGAGCAAACCTCATAATTTTGCACCTTAATCCTCTTTTTTTATGGTTCGTATGCCCTTTGAGCCATTATGAAAAATGACAAATTACAACCACTGATCAAACTAAAACAAAATGGTGAGTAACATTGTCAGCAACAGAGGTTACCCCGCATATGTTTCCTTAAAAAAAATCAGATATTAAGCAATCAAAGTTTTAAAAGTATGAAATATTGTATGTTTAGTACAAAATATCTTGTTATATTTTGTAAACAGAAATATTGTGTACAAAACTACAAATATTCTAATGACCCTTAGCTCCACTCACTGTCCTCTGCAGGGCACTTTAGTATTGGTTAATGCAGAATAGAGTAGCAATACTGATCGTCATCTTTCAACTAGGCCAAATATCGGTTATTTAAGATCCACAAATGGTGTTTTCCTCAAATTCGAACCTCCTTTTAAAATAATAAGCTTTGATTATTGACCGTCACAAGACTGGCTGTGTAAAGGGCGGCCAAACGTGCAATAAAGCAAACTTTGTGAACTTGCTTTCAGACACAGCCATTGGGAAATGTCTGCTGACAGTCTGATGCCTCAGTCAGTCAGAGGGCAGATTCTTCACATCAAAGCCTCTTTGCTGACCTACAGCTGTCTCACGGTTTCACCATATGCTCTGTGACGCTCTACATTCACAGACACACTTTCATTCTAACGTTACCCAACTGTAGAGATCTGTCAGGACTTGCCTTCTGATATGCAGCAAAACAGACTAGATAAACAAGAACAAGCCCGCGTTGATCAATCACGCTGTCAACGTCTCGACACAAGAGTCCAAACAGGCAGCGTGTTCCAGCGATAGTTCGTGAAATGTTTGTTCAGATGTGGGAACTAAACTTGTTCTGTAGATTTGTTAGCATTTCAGTGCAAATTATACTGCACTGTAAATAGAGTAAGTAGTACAGGAAGTTAGCATGTTGTTATCTAAACAAGAGAGAGACCAGATCATTTGAGATCCTGAACAAGATTAGGCAGGTAAAGCACATGAATGAATGGGTACATAATGAGCTGTGGACTCAAACGTCAACAAAACATTTTATTAACTGAGAGCATTGTCATTTAACCCCACATGGCCAGAAAAATCAGTTTCTGTGTCTTACTCAACTGAGAATTTTCTCTAATCTTCACAGGATCAAAATATTCATACTGTTTATACTTCTGTATGTACATACGTCCCATGTACATGGGTTCACCTAGGTTCTTACATCCATGTTAGTCTTACTAGACCTTCACTACCAACATTTGCTTCAGTTGGGAGGTTAATCCTCCTAAAGTTGTCCAACTGGTGGTTTAAAATGCAGCCATTTTTGATTAAGGATCTTGTTTAACCTTGCTTTTGCTGCCGTTCTGTTACAGTCTGGAGAGTGATGGGTAATCCCTATAAGTTTGGATCCCCGATCTCCAACATGGCAGCCGAACTCTACAGCCCCCCATCGCCTCTTGGGGAATCCCTCCTGGACAGTCCGCTGTGTGGAGACCTGATAGAGAATCTTCCTGACTTTTCCCAGTCAATAGAAGATGACTCACTGGGATTTGATTTCCCAGAATACCAAACCACTGGTTCTGGGCCCAGCAGCTCCATCCCATTGGGTAAGTAATGGCACTGAACCAATATGCCCAAAGGTTAAAACTTCAGAAGCTGGAAGTTAATGGACATCATTTCAGGACTATATAACCGGAGGTGCCTAGTGGTGACATAATTCTTTTAGAAATAAGGAAAACAAGGTAAAGTTAAGCTAAACTCTGTTTTTTTTTTTGTTTTGTTTTTTTGAGGTACCCACAACTCTTCAAATTGAAATTGAGGCTCCAGGACACATTAGTTTGACTTGAAACTCAGATGGAGCACACCAAGACTTTGATATGTTTATGCTAACCTTAAAGCTAACATTGTACAAAGCCAGAGAGATTATTAGGTCAATGGAAAGAATAGTAAAGTTTAGTTTACTATTGGAAAGACAGCAGGTGGTAATGATGCACAAAAGTTGTTATTTGTTATTCAAAATCCAAACACCAAATTGTGAGCTTAAGTTAAAATAAATAATAATATAGTAAGCTAATGCTATGCTAAGTGGATGCTTCTTTACTTTTCACGAGAAAGGTGTATATTAACACCTTGAAAGGTACAATTTCAATTATATTCTCCTTAAAAACTATTTTAAAGCCTATATTCTCTACTTAATCCATTTCTTTCGTCTTCTGTCTTCTGCAGATACTCTGACTCCGGCCTCCAGTCCTTTGCCAGGGGAGTGCGGCGCATCGCTTTGTCCAGATGAGGCTAGCGGCCCCCTTAGCCTGGAGTGCAGGGTGTGCACAGACAAAGCTTCAGGCTTTCACTATGGAGTGCACGCATGTGAGGGCTGCAAGGTAAGAAGAATGGGAACTTTACAGCAACATAGTGCCACCAGTTTCAGTGAATTGCATTAGGTCGGGAGGGGGAAGCGTGCAAACAAGACCGGCCGACTGCACGCATCGTCCAAACGCATGCCAGTCCCGTCCTGCAGAGGTGTCTGACCTCCAGGGCGAGTGGAAAGTTTCCGAGGCGTGCAGGCAGCCGGGTCATGTGAGTTGGGTGACGTGGCGCCCTTGGTTCACTTGTCACCTCTCTCACACACATGGAGAGCAGTCTTCAGCGTTGACAATTTGGCTCAGCAAGCAAGGATGCCTAAGTGTGATCATTTAATAAGCTTCAACACAGGGAACGTTGTGTGTGTGTGTGGCAGACCTAGAGCTGCAGTCATTAGATCGCTGTGCGAGTATGTTGAAACCGACGCGGATAAACACCACAGTGTTTGTCTGGTCGTGTGACTTTGTCGTGGAATGAAACCCAGAGGGAAAAACAACCCCATCTATTTGTTGTTTTTGATCTAAATCTTCGTGTCCTTTTCAACTTTTATTTAGAGATAAATCTAGACAAGAGAGACAGACAGAAAGAAAAATACAATGGTTTTAGATATTTTGAAATAATTTCTTCTTCTATTAGAGAGGCAAAATTATTCATTTTGATTTGATCTCATTTATTCAGTGGGAAAAAACACATTAAACTATAACACTTTTTTCATTTTTGTTTTATGGTATTTTACAAAATCACCAACGCAAAACTTTACATCTCTACAAAATAAGAGCACCTATATGACTTTTTTAGATTTGACTTTACTTTTTGCTTTTGTAATGCTGTTTCTGTTTCCTTCGGGTCTAAATGTGACGTGATATTTACGATATTTTAAATATTCCAAACTAAAACAACAACTAAAGAGGAATAAGAACCACACACAACCGAAACCATAAATAAAATGGATTATAAAGTCTGTAAGCAAATTCTCCCTACATCAGAATGGACACTATCAAGCTCAGTTTAATTTATAATGCGATTAATTGATTAATTTCTTAGTTTCTTAGTAGAGGTTCTGTGATGCTGTGGGCTCTCCCAGAAGCCCTGCAAAGTTTTTTACAACTCATGGCATCACAAACTCTTAAATACCAGAAGATTTTAAATAAAATCTTATAAAAAGACGTAATACTAGTGGATCCTGTGGTTTAATAGTTGCTTAATTTGGAGGTTCCTTTAAAAGGGAGTCTTATGTCTCGCCTCTTAGATTCTCCTCCTACGGCACTCATCTTGTCGTCAGAGCAGCTGCTTGTTTCCGCACGTAATCCACTGTGTCATAGAGCCTCTGCTCCGAATTCGGCGCGTGGTGACGTGGAGCCTGAACCTGCTGGAGGTGAAGTCTAGCGGCACTTTGCTCCCACGTTTCTCTGGCCGGTGTTGTGCCATCATGGAAAATACCCGGCATGCGAGCTCTGAATGCTCTTTCTATTGTTTGATTTTGTCAGAGTTCAGCCCCACCCAGGGAAAGCGGGGTTCTCTGCTCTAATATTGTGGATCTATGTGGTTTGTACTTACACTAGTTTGAGGTATTGAGACGTCTTGTCCAAGGTAAGGCTCGTTAGAATTGGAAATTGAAACGCTAATGTACTTTTTAAATCACATCTTTTTACTTTCTTAAAGAGAAATGTACAATCAAGGATCACTGAGTGTTTTTCTTTGTTGTTATTTTACTCTACATGTAACATTTCTGTATTTGCCTGTGGTCTCCTCTGTTCCCCCAGTCACAGACATGTATATTTGCCCCACCACACATTTATCCGCCCCTTCCCCAACTCTCTTGTCTTGTACTCCTTCTCTAATGACTGTCATATGGTGAACTTTATGTCCCCCTCTGCCCCCCCTTAACAGCATTCACGAAGATTTCGCCCACAAAACCAGCTGGTTCTGGTTTTAAAAAAATGACACAAAAACGTTGATATGTGACACATAATAACCTTTAATAGCGACATGCTAAAAGTGCTCCTCAGCATAAATGCAGCCAAAATGCTGCGCAGGATGATGGCTGGTGTATTTTTACGGCCGTGTGGCTCCAGATATATTGCCAGAAAATTCATTTTCCCTTCTCGACGGTGAGGGCTGCAGAGCGTCCTGACTGATGTTTCATTGATGTGTGCGGGTGAGAGTAAATCAGAGGATCATATGTTTTGGCATATGTGTGACATCTGTTTGCTTGTGTTGGCTCAGAGCCTTTAGTGCAGGGGTCCCCAATCTCGGTCCTGGAGGGCCGGCCTCCTGCATGTTTTAGTTCTCTCCTGGGTTTAACGCACCTGAATCAGATGATGGCTCGTTAGAGGGCCTAAGAAGAACATTGACATGCTGAAAAGGTTGTTTGTGCCACCAGGGAGAGAACTAAAACGTGCTGGATGCCGGCCCTCGAGGACCGAGTTTGGTGACCCCTGCTTTAGTGAGTGTTGGAGGGTTGCATCCTGTCTCGCCCAATCAGGGAGCTTTCTCGGAAAGATTGGTGTTTACGGCTTTTCACGGTTTTGATTTCCATCCCCGCGATAATAGCAACAAAGAAACAAAAGAGAGTAAAAATGACAGAATAAGTAGATGCTGCAGGTATATTGTAGGAATTTGCTAGAGAGTGATAACCTACTCAACTATGAAGGGAGTTATCTAATTGAAAAATACATATTATTATTCTCTTAAATCTTAAAAGGGATAAAAATGTTAATAAATGTATAAATGACACATAGTCTGAAATTAAGACGTTCATGTATCCTTAAACTTTTTGGTTCAGTGAAACATGGTGGTGGCAGCATCTTGCTGTGGGGATTATTTTTGGATTTATTTATATTTTCCTCTGACTTAATAATTATGTGTTGCCGTGTTTCCCAGCGTGACGCAGGCATTTAAGTCATTGAGTTTTAGAAATTCAAATAAATTCAACTTGTTTCATGACACGTAATGAATGGCAAAACCAGAGCGTTAACTTTTTTCATCCGACTTTTACGACTCTACTGCTTTATTTAGAAACAAATGGGACAGACAAATCTTACTTAACACTCTTAAACTGAAGACGTTCCTTTGTTGATACTTTAAACAGCCGAACCTGAAAAAAAAAATAAAAATAAAATCATCATACAAAGGTGGTGAAGCTCAAAATTAGAATAAGAATTACCTAATTAGTTTTTTTTCTATGCAGAAGCTGAAAGAGCTGCATTTAGTGTGTGTATTAATGTGAATAGGCTATTTAAAAAAAATAAAAAAAATATGGCTAATCAGCATTTTTTTTGTGTGTCTCAATCAGGGTTTCTTTCGGAGGACCATCAGACTGAAGCTGGAATACGATAAGTGTGAACGCAGCTGTAAGATCCTGAAGAAGAATCGAAACAAATGCCAGTACTGCAGGTTCCAAAAGTGTGTGTCTGTGGGGATGTCCCACAACGGTAAAGTCTGTTTTAAATCCATTTCACTGTTACCACGTTGCTACGGCAACGCTGTCTAAAGCTACGGTTGACAAAGCTACGGTTCATTATGTAGCCAGCTGTAGATAGCCTGACTAACGACTACATAACGCTAATAAATGTTGTGGGTTTTTCTGTGTTTTTGTTTCAGCAAATGTAAAAAACAACAATAGATTGATGTTAAAGGTAAAAAAAACCTTTGTTAATTAGCTTACTGTTATGGAAATAACTGATGATTTTAATAACCTGAAGAACTTAGCAAAATTCTGATTACAGGTTGACAAAAATTTTAAAAAATTATGCTAAAACTAATAAAGCAGACTAAAAACGATAATTAAATATGGGCATCAGTGCTAAATAAAAACCAAAAACCAATGTACCCAAAGTGATAGGAAACAAACGCTTAGCAATATGCTTGACACTAACAAAGTGTTGGTTTGGGAGCTGTTTTTTTCTGTTTTGTTCTCTATTTTCCTTTGTCTAAGCTGCATGTACTGGGTCGCTCCATGCTGTGTTGTGTCAACATGGATCAGGAAGGAAAGGGAAAGGTGTTATAGACTAAGTTTTAATTCAGTTTTGCAAACAGTTTGACGTTATTTTGTATAATAGCTGCAAGAAAATCTGTGAGGCCGTTTGAGAGCCGAAAAAACGTCCAGGTTTCGTCAGAGCCCTGCATTTCCCGTCACTGCTGACTATGAAAAAGAAAAAGAAAAGAAAACATGCTCAGATATTATAGCTGTAGGATTTATGAAAGCAGCCATGTAGGATGACAGTGAAGATCTCTTTCAGCCAGAATCCGTATGTGCTCTTCACAGCGGTGGGACATTTCCCTCTGTGATTTAGCTCGGGTTTTTACATCCTTTACACCGCCGGTTATTTATAGAACCACGTCCTGCTGCGGCTGGTTCAGCACGGGTCTACATCTGGTCCGTCACTTGCTGTGACTGCAGGGAGGTCGGCGGGTTTGTTACACGGACCCCTTAAAGCAGGTTGAAACGCGAGAGGCGCCGTACGGTGCGCCGAAGAAAAGAAACGCGGAGCAGAATTGTTTCGACTTACTTGTGTTTGCTCAAATCTGATCCGGTTTCTGTGCATGTTATGAAATGAATAGGACTTCTTTTGTCCTCTAGCCATCCGGTTTGGTCGGATGCCCCAAGCAGAGAAGCTGAAGCTCAAGGAGGAAAGCAAGGTTGTTGAAACAGAAGAAGAAGACCCGGTCAGGGCCGACCACAAGATCCTGGTCAGACAGATCCACGAAGCCTACATCAAGAACTTCAACATGAACAAGGCAAAAGCGCGGCTCATACTAACTGGAAAAACCAGCCAGCCGGTAAAAGAAGAAGAAAATTGAACTCTTTTTTTTTTTTTTTTTTTTTTTTTGTTGCAGATGAAAGATAAAATTTGGGATTTCTGATGAAGGTTTTAAGTATTCTTGTGCCACCTATAGTAAATAAGCCTTTTTTAATGTCTTCATTTGGTATCGGTAAAAATGAGTTTGAGCTTTAAAGCTAACAGCTAATCTGAGAGGGACCAATACAAGAGTGGATGATCTTGAAATAATCTCCAGTGTCAAAAAACATCCCACCAGTTTCCAGTGACACTATTTGAAGAACCTCTAAGCCAACATCAGGTTGGGGTTGGATGGTTATTTACAGTTTACATAACTGTTAATAACGCACAGGAAATGGATGAAACACGTGGCTTTCCCAGTCAGCGTTAGTATAAAAGTAAGAACGTTTAAAAATCTCTGAAATACTGGATGGACTATTTCTGCTTTTTAAAGTTCGTTACATCTACATCTGAGTAACTGACTGAGGAAACCGTGTAAGTTTCCTCTTTTCAGGCTGTGTCTCACTCATACAGCTCATCAGTGACGCGCTGCCTCCCACATACATTCCTTGTGCAAACACTGCAAAAACACAAAATCTTACTAATCATTTTTGGTCTAGTTTCTTGTGCAGACATTTCAGTACACTTGAAATAAAACTAGATTAACTTACATGTAGCTTTTCAGAACACAAAAGGAGCTTGTTTTAGGTCACTAGTTCCTTAATACTGATTTTAAAAAAAAACTAATTATGAGACATTTTCCTCATAAGTTAAACAACACATAAATGGGAAGAATGTGTTGTTCCACTGGCATATTATTTAACTTGCAGTGTACTTTTAATCAAAATTAAGGAATTATTTAAAACAACCTCCTAGATGTCCCTGCAAAGTTACTTGTAAGTTGGTTTTGTCTTATTTCAAGTTTACTAAGATAGTTGCACTACAAACTAGACCAAAAATACTTGGTCGGATTTCATGTTTTTGCAGTTTATAACAATTGAATTAAAATAACCAATAACTTGGACCAAGAAATCTAGTTTCATACTAAAATTAAGAGAGTTAGCTACTGCAAGCAAAAATGTGAACTTCGTAGAACCCTGAATTATCCACTTTAGCCCTGTACGTTGCACAACTTTCACACATTGTCTTCATCGACAGCCTTTTGTCATCCATGACATGGAGACGTTTCAGCTTGCCGAGAAGACGTTAGCGGCCCACATGGTAAGGACTGAGTCTGCGGAGCCTGACCCTCATCTTCAAACTGAGCAGATAATCCCGGCGCTGGTTTGTGAGGAGCTCCAGCAAAGGGAGGCTGAGGCCAGGCTCTTCTACTGCTGCCAGAGTACCTCAGTGGAGACGGTCACAGAGCTAACAGAGTTCGCTAAAGCTGTGCCCGGCTTTCAGAGCTTGGATTTGAATGATCAGGTTGATAAAATAATCATCTACTTGTGATTTATTCTACAGCTAGCTCACGTTGAGGCAGATTTTACACCTTTTCTTTTCACGTCTGAAGGTGACTCTCTTAAAATATGCGGTTTACGAAGCCCTTTTCACCCTTCTGGCCTCATGTATGAACAAAGATGGCCTCCTTGTGGCCCGTGGCGGAGGCTTCATCACCCGGGAATTCCTCAAAGGTCTCCGGCGACCTTTCAGCGACATGATGGAGCCCAAATTCCAGTTTGCCACTCGTTTCAACTCTCTGGATCTGGATGACAGTGACCTGGCCCTCTTTGTGGCAGCTATCATCTGCTGTGGAGGTAACATTGCTCCATTTTCTTGGAGCATATCCATTTTTTTTTTCAAGCAAATTAAGAGTGCTACTCTATGGGTAGGCATTCTTAAAGGTACACAGTCTAAAATTAACAATAATTTGGGTTATTAAGCCTGAAATGAGAACAAAACGTAGGGGTTCTTTTTTCAAAATTATATTTTCACCACGTTATTGATTCGTAAACTAAATATTTAGCTCTGAGCCAGCTAAATATTTAGTTTGGAGCTGAATATTTAGCTTTCCAATTTAGTTAGCAAGCTAAATATTCAACTTGAAACTAAATACTTAGTTAGCAAGCTAAATATTTCACTCAGTGCTATATGTGGAGTGAAATATTTAGCTACTAGCTAAATATTTGTGGCCGTATTTAGCTAGGCCATGTATGCTAGTACATATTTAGCTAGTAGCTAAATATTTACATTATCAACATAGCTAGCAGCTCCGAACTAAACCTTTAGCTCTGAGCTAGCTAAATATTTAGCTCCAAACTAAGTACTTAGCTATTAGCTCCTAAGTATTTAGATACAAACAAAATATTAGCTCCCTATTAAAACTAAGTATGATTTAGCATATTACCTAAGTATCCAGCTTGCTAACTAAATATTTATGTTAGAGATAAATATTTAATTTTCTGTTAAAGTATTTAATTTGAAACTGTGATGTTTAATTGAATGAAAAATATGGTAAGAATATATATATATATATATATATATATATATATATATATATATATATATATATATATATATATATATATATATATATATATATATATATATATATAATATATATATATATATATATATATATATATATATATATATATATATATATATTTATATATATATATATATATATATATATAATTTTTCAAATTCATATATATATATATATATATATATATATATATATATGAATTTGAAAAATTATCGTCCAGGTTTTTCTCTAATGACAGGCTAATAACCCAAATCAATGGTGTTATTTTTTGACTGTAACTTTATAAACGGCATTTGGTATTACTTCACCATTCTGCCTTCTCAGACCGTCCAGGACTCGTGGATGTACCGCTGGTGGAGCAGCTGCAGGAAAGCATCATCCAGGCCCTACGGCTCCACCTGCTGGCCAATCATCCAGATGACGCTTTTCTCTTCCCCAGACTGCTGCAGAAGCTGGCTGACCTCCGGGAACTGGTAACAGAGCACGCACAGTTGGTTCAGGACATCAAGACAACAGAGGACACTTCACTGCACCCGCTCCTGCAGGAAATCTACAGAGACATGTATTGACAGAACGAGCGGGAGTTCATATTATTGTCAATAAATTGCAGTTAAATTATCCACACATTCTTCAAGCAATACATGCACTGATTAAAGCCTAACAGTATGAAACACAGATGTCCTTAGGTGGGGTTAGAATACTCCTATTTATTGTGTGTATTTATTCAAACCTGCCTAATCTGGCCTTTTCTATGTTAGAGAAATACCTGAATCTGTGCTGTAAATCTGTGCTGCTTCAGCAGATGTTCTACACATGACAATGTCTAATGTTATGCATTTATACGAATCTTTCAAAGTGCTGCTTGAAAACTCGGACCTCAGCTTACGTTGCCTATAAGCTTTTCTGGCTGTTTTAATCTGCGGAGTAAAGCATGTCTTTGTGCGAGTCCTGTAAATTCAAGTCACTGGCCAGTATTAAATATTTGCACTAAAAACACACTCATCTGTTAAACTGGTCCATGCAGTATTTTGTAAATATATCAGGAATCCAATGACGACAGAGGAGGACAGTAAGGCGGCTGCCAAATAACAAAGATCGATGCCTTATCTTCTCATCTGTGACTTTTAATTAATCTTGTATGCAGTAATTAAGTTTTATATTCTATTTTTTAAACCATGTACAGTACATGTCTTTGTTTCTGTAAAGTAATTGTTCTTTAGAAATATTATAGAAATTAATATATAGAATGTTGGGTTGTTTTTTTGTTTTTGCAATGCTGTGATTTACATTTAGATACATGCCCATGAAGATGTAAATAATTTATATTTTTAACCACAGTCCCAATTGTCACAATGATGCAGATTTTTTTTTATCTCCTTTCTGTTTTGTCTCCAAATGAAGTAATATTCAAAAAGCAGGATTTTTCAGGCTTTCTTTTCCTTTGCCATTACACCAATCACACTATCAAGGGGATCTCTAACGTAAATAAACCAGTCTATTCAGAAATACCCACACAAATAATTTTGTCAAATACTCTCTGAAAAAAAAAAAAAACTTTATTTCAGACTTTTACTTGGTTTAAATTATGTCTCAGATATGATAGTTTTTCCATTCGTGTTAGGGATTATTCCTGCTCTGTAGTTCCTCGCCATTCTGAGGTTCCCAGGGGTCCATTTCGAATCCACTGCTGTTTATCTTGTACATGTTGCCCTTTGGGCTAATTTTTAGGGAACACAATGTTTCTTTTTACTGCGATGCGGTTCGTTTTCTACTGTGTATGCATTTTATTATTTTGTTTGGCTTAACTGTGAAGTACTTCCATCAGTTTTTGCTGCTCTTAAAGGTGCTAATGAAATAAGTTATACCACAACATAACACAAATGTTTTTTAGAAACTTAGAATACTGCTGACATGAATAAAAGGTATGACATGTAATATAAATGTATAAAAATGAGATTTAGTAAATAAGGTTTTATGTAGTTTGTTTTCTTTGATAGCTAGCTATAGAAAAGACTCAACTAATATATTATCAAAATTCAAATAAATCACAAAAACAACCAATAATCACGTTTTTATTTATAAGAATACGGACGTTACACCCTGGTGTTTTATTACCCCCAGTCCAGTTGGTGGCGCTACTTGCTCACACAACAGGATGGGTTTCCACTGAAACCAACTTTCTACTTTTAAACAATGGCGCAAACTGCGACTGAAACCCCTCAAAACTTATTCAGTTGCCAGTTATGCGGTCTGAGCACCTCATATACGTACTACGGCCAGAAACCACCCAACACCAGAGCCATTGTGTAAGTTGAAATTACGTTAAACACTGATTTACGAAGCGGTATGGTGCTAGCTTGTGCTAAAGCTATCAACGCCTCAGCTACATCTGTGTGGCATTTGTGTGCAGTAAGTAACTCCTTCAGTTTCTGTGTTGTATTCAGGGCACCGCATGATCTTCATGGTATATTTTATCATAGTAGTGCTTCTAAGAACATATAAGTTAAGTGTAATTGAAGCCTGAGTGCTGTTTCTGCCTTTTATCAGGTTGCTTGAGGAATGTTTTGTGACTAAGGATCCATTCAGTCCGGATAAGGAGAAGTTTCTGGTTTTGGGATCTGCATGCAGCCTGTGCAACATGTGTGTCTGTGTTGGACCGGTAAGACAGATGAACACCTGTATGATAAAATATAAATAATATAATCTATTGATTAAAAAAAAGATATACATGTGTCCCAGGTTATATTTACTTTCCTTTAATGACATTCCTTATTTACTTACTTATTATTATGTATTCTTTAATAGAGAGATATGGGGGCTTTCGTTTAAGCATCATGAAACTGCACATGTTTTCGCTCGCTATTTAACACCTGGATACACAAGTGGTTTAATAAAAAGTTACTTTGTAACTGTACGTCATGTAAGCACCATCCGTCGACCTATGAAAGGGACGTACTGTGCTTTTTCTTTTGTGCAGGACTGCAGCCTGTTCTACACCAAGAGGTTCTGCATGCAGTGCGTGAATAAGCACCTGGACCAGTTCCCCCATCAGATTCGGGCCGAGCTGGCAAAGAAGAAGCAGAGTTCAAAGCCCGGCGTCTCATGACACACGAGGTCCTCCAACACGCTCACCAGACTGCAACAGAACTTGTACTTTTTGTGGAACAAAACGTTCGGCACTAGACATACCGGCGGGGATTGCGTGAAAACCGTATCAAGTCACAGAAAAATGTAACTGGTCCTGCTTTTAATTTGAAATGCAAAAGCGTTCTTTATGTAAAAGGACACTAACTGTCACTGCCTACTGGTTAAAGATATATATTATCATATAATATATAACTTTAACCATATATATATATAAATGTTTCAAATAATTCATACCCATTTTTATCTACGTCAAACCAAAAACATGGATTTAGATTTTGTTTAATGGAGAATAATTTTCAAGCAGAACAAAAAACAGCCAAACAAACAAACAAACAAACAAACAAACAAGGGTTTCGACTGAAAAATGTGGGATTTGTTTGTTTTCAGCTCACTCTACACCTAACTGGTAAGTCCACCTTAAACCATAAGAACCATTCTTATGGTGAAATATGGTGGCAGCATCGTGATGTTGGAGAAGCTGGGGGTCTTTAAATAATAAATAAACTCCAGATTAAGCAGTAAATTTCATAAATCATCTTTTCAGTAAACCTACTGCTCTTGTGTGTAACTTTTAAACAAATGTTAAACAACACAAAGTTCCTCAGTTGGACTGAAAAGAAGCTTTTGGGATTCATCCCATGGTGTCATTCCTGTTCCTTTTTGTCCCCGGAGAGGAATATTTTCCGTCGGTTCTGTGGTTTTTAGGCCGTAACCGATCGTCCTCCCGCCTCGTCACTTACACCCTCCCCTCATCCAGCTGAAGCCGATCAAAGGTCCGTTTCCAGCCCGGGTCTGGCCCTAGCGCAGGGCTCCGCGCACGTTTACAGCAGCACAAGCACATTGTGGATTAAGTGTGATCCTAACCCGATAACATCTATATAACAGATGGCCCCGGCTGCCTTTATCACGAGATGTTTTCAGACTCTGCGAGGGTTAATTGAAACAGCATGGCCTTGAAGGCAGGCCTCTCCCCTCTCTCTGCTCTCTCTCTCTCTCTTTTTTTTTTTTTTTTTCTCCCCCTTTACTGGCAAAAAGCTGCAGAGGAATCCAGATGATAATCACCGGGGAGTGGATGTTGGGACATTGTAAAACTTACGCGAGGCGGATTTTTAATTTTTAATTTATTTTTTTGGTGATTTTATTCACTTGTTACAAAAGTGATGCAAACAAATCCCCAACGAGGAGGAGTTTGCTATAAATTTAACTCCACTTCGCCTCCCTCCTCCCCTCCACACACACGCCTCCTTCTCCTCTCCCGTCTTCTCCTTTTTGGTGTTTAAATTTTAAACCCACATCAGCAATTACACCCACAAACCACACCAGTGCCAAAGTCTCACAGCGATAGGCACAGAGCCAGCAGTGACATCAGGGCTCAACAGCTGATGTCATTGGTGGCAGAGGTGAAGAGCTTTTTTTTTTTTTCTTTCTTTCTTTTTTCCTGGTCCTTCTCGTGGAAGAGCTGCACCAGAGTTGACCCTAAAAGCCCCAGCCTTAAGAGAGTTACCACTGTTTGAATCAAGGCTGGAGTTTATGTGACACCAGAGCAGATGGAGCAGTGATTGATTCATGTGATAGTGTGTCCTGCCCCGGAGCGACACTTCATTACACTACTACTACTGCAGGAGGTATCAGATGTTTTACTGTGTGTGAAGGAGTATGAAGACATGCGCTCGTGTCGATTAGAAGGTGTTGATGGAAACGCAAAGCCTCGCAAAAGTGCTCAAACGTAGTGATTTGTGTCATATTTTGACCACAAACTCCAATCTGTTTGGATTTGATGCGATGCACCAACATTGACCCCCTAACAGGTGAGTATGTCAAAGATCCAGACAAAAATCTAGAATGGAGGATCTCTCCCCTCCTCTCAAAAGTATGCAGCTAAATGTGGGGTGCTTGCACGCCACACTGTTCAGATTTCCACCTTTTAAAACTAATGCTCCCTCCGGTCCAAACTTCTGCACTACTTCTCTGCTCTGCAGTTGTTCCCACTGCCGCGTGTGGGCGGTGCTCCAGCCTGACGAATCGCTTCTCTGTTTAAATAGTCAAGTTTCCTCCTTCGCTCACATCTCTCTTTAACGCCATGTTGGCTGTTATGGCTTGACTTGTTTTCATCAGGCTTTTTACTACGAACCTGACAGAAGTGTGGTTGCGTGAAGAAGAAGAAGAAAAAAAAAAGAAGAAAAAACACCCCCCTTTCCGGAGACCATTCCGTTTTTTTAAATTTTTTTTATTAAGGCGTAATTTGGATGATAGGCGCAGAGGATGCATGCGTAGTTCGTGACATTGTATTTGGAGGGAATACTACTTTGGAATAGCAGTTTTTAAAGGGACCGACACCTTGTTTTTTTTTTTGTCCTTTTTCTTTCCTTTCCTTTTGCTGCGGGTTTTTCCCCCCACTTCTCTCTCGTCATATATGTGCAACAACATGTCAGACGTTCGCCTCTCTAACGCGAGCCCCACGGTAGAGCGGGTGGACGCGCGGCCGCCGGACAACACCAGGTCGGTCCGCAGGGTGCTGTTCGGCACACCTGACCCGGAGGAGACGCGGAAGCAAGCGGAGGCTCTGCGGCGGCAGTCCGTGGAGGCTTTTAGGGACACGTACAACTTCGACCCGGTGGAGGACAGGCCGCTCTCTCCGGGGCTCTACGACTGGCAGGAGGACGAAGACGCGCCGGAGTTTTACCGCAGGCCGCTCCGGGGGAGCCAGCCGCTCCGGGGCGAGGCAGGCGAAGGCAGCCCGGAGACGAGGAGGGAGAGGCGGTCGGCTCACACTAACGGTTCGCGGAAACGATCTTCAGAATCTGCAGGTGAGAAAACTCACTTCGTATTCTACAACTGTCATGTATTTAAAATTAACTTTAAGGGGGGTGGAAAAGTAGATAAAACGGTAAGAAAATTTAATCATTTAATCAGCGGTTTGCTGTATGTTTGCTTTTCTACTTTTATTGCTAATACGATTCCAATTTTACATAAGTTCGTATTTATTTATTTTTTTCTACCGAGGGACTTTTCCTCAATCTGAAGAAAAGTGGAGGCGTTTCCTTCGTGCAAACGTTTTTATTATTGTTATTATTACTATTTTATTTTTTATTTTTTGCACGTTATGCATTCATCAATTTTGGTTTTGAAGGTCTTTGCTCTGACGATTGCACGAGTAACGGCAAAAAGTCGCATTCCGACAAAGACGACGATGAAGAGCAGGCGCTCGGTGCAGGAAGCCAGACAGAGCAGGAGGAGGAGGAGGAGGTCCCATGCTGAACGGTGCCAGGTTAGAAACCATTTTCTCTTCATTGCGCTTTGAATGGCCGCTGCGCTCTTCTCTACTCTGCGTGCTAAAGCAGTAAATATGCATGCACAACCGCTGCAAACATCTGCACTCGCTCTCCTGTCTTCAGTTTTTCGCTCCCCATGCTTCCTCGCTGTGTGTTGTGCGTGAATGCACGAGTAGTATCACGCATAAGTGAATCACTGGCCCCGTTTCCTCTGTGTCCCACAGAGCGCTGAGACCTGCCGCTGGAGGCTTCCTCACCGTCTGACAGGAGACGTGGAGAAAAACAAAGCAGCTTTATCAGAAAGAAGGGAGGAGGATCAGAAGGCTGCACAAGCACTGAATATGTACACTATTGACTTTTGGCACTCATATTTTTTCTATTATAAAATTGCCTCAAAAGCAGCAGACAATGTAGCAGTGTGCAAATTGAATTTTGCTCATATTTTTTATATATATGTATAACTAAAAATATCTAAATATATATATATATCTACTACCTATGTTTCAGATGTAGCAAATAATTGGTTTTCATACCTTTTTTTGTGTAAATGTGTGTATGCGTGAGTTTGACTCAGGGAGTTGCAGTGCAATTCCCATCAGAGAAATTTGAAAGTTATTTAGTATAAAACAAAAATGCTAATTTGTGTCATTATTCAGGTATTTCATGTAAGTTTTTCTTATTATTAATATTATTCGAGAGAGAGAGAAAAATGCAGATTTTAAACATCAGGGTCACATGGAAGCAAAAATGTTCACTTTTTCTACAGTGTTGACGTTGAAGGCCCCACCTGGTCCACACTGTGTAAGACGAGGATCCATGAAACTGGGAACAGCCACAATAGATAAAGTTTACAGTCTTCTTAGTTTCCCTGTTTTTATTTTCATTTCATTTTACTTTCCAAATAGGATCAGGTTTGGGAGGGAGGGGGGTTGAATTTCTTAAAACTGCTGAGTAATATCCACCGTTTTCTTTTTCTTTTTCCTTTTCTTTTTTAAAGAAATGTTAGCAAATAATCCTACCAATTTTGTTTTGTAAAATTCGGCGACTTTCTATTTCAGTGACGTACTTGCTCCCCCCTCCGTAGGTAGGTGTGGTCCAGGGTAACATAGATGGAAAAATATGTTAAAACCACTGGGCTTTCTTCTTTATGCAAATATGTGAATCAAAGAATGGTGTTTGTGGTGTGACATTCATGTGGAACATGTAATTAATTGCACTATTCATTTCTCATTTAAGTGAGGGCAGAAATACAAAGTGACATCCCCTCACTTTGTGTAAAACTTTGAAGTGTTTTTCTTTTTTCTTTTTTTTTAAACACTGTAAGGCTATACTAACTTATTTATGTCTTCTTTTTTGTGGGTTAATGTTTAGCTTTCCAAAGCAACATTTTGTGCATTCTTGTAAATATATATTTTCATCTTTTTTTAAATTTTTTTTTTTTTTTTTAAAGATGAGTAAATAAAATTGCTAAACTGAGCCAAATAATTGCTATTGTATATTTTACTTTATTGGAAGCGCCACAAAACGTTAAGATTTAATCGCTGCATTAGTTAAGAGATGTGACTTTTGTCTTGACTAGACAGATGTTACTATTTGACAACTCTTCCATAAGGTTCAAATTGAGTTCAGAGATTTAATAGCTGAAAATTTATTTGGACCAAAATAAAAATAAAAAGCGTGCATTTTGTGCGTGGAAGCGGCAGCAGAGTGCAGGCCGTGACTGCTGAATCCCTTCAGTCTGAAGTTAAAAAACAACACGGGTATGTCCTGAGGAAAGCAGGGTGTGGGGAGGAGTAGGGGGGGGAAAAAGAGAGGGAAAAAAAGTTTCTGGTTGTTGGCATTCCTGGGCTCCAATCACAGCAGAGGGAAGAAAAGCAGACCACTTAGCCTCCAGCCAATCAGAGAGCTGTGGGAGGGAGTCGAGGACAGTACAGACTGTTCTTTTCATAAGGCACACACCACCCAATTAGTTTCATTGGCTGTCTCTTTCCTGTTGATACTAGTGTGTGTAGGAGTCAAGTACAGAGAGTGTGAGAGAAAGAGCTCCTCTCATGATATCTCACACTCGCTCTGAGTGTCCGCAGGATTTACGAGTGAGCTCATATATTTTCAGTGCCATTTTCAACTTTTCTTGCAACAGTCCTCCAGATTGTCTTTGACGCTGTCCTCAAACGTGGCGACCGCTCTTTGCAGAATCATTCATTTCTGCTCATCTTATCTCTCGGTCGAGACTTTATTCGCCACCTCGGTATCTGCTTTATGCTTTGTCAAAACTTGAGTATCCTTTTTGTTTTTGTTGTTTTTTTTGTGACAAAACACCATGTTGGGTGTAATAATGCCGCTGAGCTCTGCGAGTCATGGAGATCTTCGCTGAAGAAGAAATTGTCAGAGCAGGCCTCACCTTTTTCCACTCCCAAAACTTCTGAGAATTAGGAACTGTTTTTAACACAAACTTCTCCTTGATTCCGTACACATTTGACAAAAAAACAAAAAACAACTGTTATTGTCAGTCGCGTGCATTCGCCTTCTGTTTCTCAGTAACCGAAAATATAGCTCTTGTTAAGCAAAACATCCCACATAATTATTTTAAGTACACCTTTATTTTTAGGAGATATTGGACTTTGTGTAGGTGAGTTTCTTCTGGCCACAGGCTGCAAAGCATGCTGGAATATTCTCTACCTGGTGAATAATGTATCCTTAATCTAACCCAAAAGTTTTAGCTTATGACTAATCAATTAGCAGGTGAAAATATGGACAAATGTACCTTAAAGGGAAAGTCGAAAAGACCAGGATCTGCTGTAGCCATGGTAACTGTTTACAAAACACAAGAGGTATGTCCAGGGCCTGCCCTAAGTTGTCTTGGGGCCTGAGCAAAAGTTGAATTGGGAGCCCAACACATCCCTATCAGTGGACAAAACACATTTAAAGTGATGCGCTATGCTTATAAGTCATCAAAAAATGTAATATCAGACAAAAGTAACAAGAGTTTCTACCATCTAAATCTATTGAGTGGTAACGTCACCCAAGACGACAAATACAGCCGTCATTTTGTCATTTTGACAAAACCGCCACCGAGTTTTAATGTAAGTATACATTAAAACAACATCATACCATGTGTTACTGACAGCATGACCTTTTGAAAGTCTGTGCTGGTTTTAGCTCGGATGCAACAAGACAAGTTCCACCTTTGTCCCGTTAGGTTGCAGAATATTTTCACAGAAGTGTTGAGGATCATCAAGACGGTTTTTGGCAATCATGAAACGGGCCTTTGTGTTCCTTTGGTCAGCATCGGTTCTGGCCATAGAGCTCCCATGGCAGCCATTTTTACTCCATTTTTTAGATGCTATTCTTGGTTCTATTGTGACCCTTTGAATAACTCTTAGAGTAATTTTTTATTTTTTTACATGAAACTGCCAAAATTGGGTGGAGGCCTTTGGAAGTAGCTTTATGGCTCCTTCCAGACTAATAGATGCTAGTGAGTTTATTTCAGATTTATTTGTGAATTTCTTTAGATTGATGGGCCATGATGTGTTACTCTTTTGGCCTACTTCATGTTGTCAATCAGGTTCTGTTTAAGTGATTTCTTGAGTCTGCAGGCAGTAATCAGGCCTGGGCTTCATGGAATTAAATTCTTAAAAAGAATAATTAAAAATTTGCATCTTGTCTCGTGATAAAAAAGAGAAGACATTTGTAATTGGGCAACATTTAGTTTCAGTTTCTTCCAAAGATCTAGCTAAAATATAAGAATTAGGAGTTCAACCACAATCAGCTTTGAAACTTTTAAGATGATTGAAGAGTTCACACCTTCAGGGTTTAATCAAAATAGATAAATAGACGCACATTTACACATTTAATGGCCGAACCAAAACCTAAGGTGTTGGTATTTGGTGCCTTCAAGCCAGATTTCCTCACCACACAATGACACAGTGTGTCCAAAGGTAGGACACGCTTTGCTCAGGGCTTTAAGTCAGATGCTTGGAACACACTGGATCGCTGTGAACGATCCTCAATTTGTCTCCAAAACAGAAAAACATCCTTGGACTTGCAGCATTGAATAACAGTAATCAGATTTTTTTTTTAAATAGTAGAAAAAAAATATAGAAAAAAATATATGTATATATATTTTTTTATCTAGAATTGCCACCTTCATAATGAAAACAAGCAGAAAAGAAAAGGAGGCTGAGAACAGTGGAGTTAGGAACAGGAAGAGCGGGAAAACATGCTCTTCGGTTGTGCTTTGCTGCAGCCAAGCCAAATCACATCCAGTTCAGGATGTAAACACAGGAATCTGCCAAAATAGTTAAGTTTGTTTTTTTTTTCTTCTTCTTCCTTTACACATTTGGATTTCTTTGTGTGTGTGATTTTGCTTGTGCAGCCCTCAGATGCTAGCTGCTGGTTTTAATGTTGGAGTGTTTAGTTTGACTTGCAGCAGGGGTCACCAGGACCATGCAGCCCCGCCGGCTCCTCCGTTCACGGACGCAAACGTTCTGGGGCGAGTCGTTAGAAATATAAAAAGTGTCCAACAGTTCTCCTCTTTGGCAGAAGTTTCACTTTATTTTTGCCATCGCAAAGTCTTTTTTTGTTTTTTGAGGAACATATTGACGAATACTTTTAATCCATTCAACTCATTACAAATCTTTCCTTTCCTTGCTGAGCACTTTAAGTTTTCGCTTCTTTTGTCACACTTAAATGTTTCCTCTCATTAGACATTTTTGTCATGCAAAGATAACAAGAGTAAAACGTAACTAGAACTTGCCTGACAACATAAAATAGGCTAAATAAAAAGCAACGCATTTAGAGAAATTCAGCAACAAATGAGAAGCAAAGTTGTTGGTTTCTGTCAGTTTGGAAATGGTTGCAAGACTTTGGAACTCCAGAAAACTGCATTAGAAACCATTATCTATTAGTAATGAAACATTTGTACAGTGGCGAACCTTCCCAAGAAAGGGTGATCTACCAAAATTACTCCGAGAGCGATTTGTCGACTCATCCAAGAGGTCACGAAAGATCCCACAACAACATCTAAAGCACATCAACAGCAACAAAGATATTGGGCAAGTACCAAGGTGAAAATCGCCGCTGTTTCAAGAAGAACGCAAATGTCCGGCTCACATTTGCAAAAAAAAGAATTGAAAATGCTTCTTTTGGGAAATGTCGTAGTGTGAACAAGTTTATACAAATTTAGAAAGCTAACCTTTGCTCAAATGCTGACAGGACTGACAGAAGCCAAACAGAGAGGCTCTCATAGAAGGTAGTTCATCAGGATTAGACCTTTAATTTGGACGTTTTAGTAAACGCCTTAAATGAATCCCTGGAGTCTTTGTGTGTTGTTTTTTTCACGGTGCTCCACAAACCCACAAGGTTTGATCAGACTGAGCCCTGCAGTAGATTTTATGTGTTTTTCCCAGACAAATAAACAAAAAACACATACCTCTGTCTCAGCTTTTCTACTGAGGAGAATCAGGTGACTGAACTCGGAACAGAATGGGCCCACTGTGTTCATGCTATAGAAACAAACTTGTCTCCAAGGCTAACTGAATGCCGAGTTTCTCTTGCATCCAGACGCACACATACGAGCACACAATCGGAGCCTATCATGGGGATTCGATTTCTTGCATTTGACCCCCAGGGCCTGCTGAGCTTGAAAAAACCCCAAAGAGGAGCAAATGAGCTGAAATAATTCAACAGTCAACCGTTGATGTGCTCTTGTCTTGCTTATAACCCAAGGCCTGAATATATATATCACAAGTCAGGCATCTGTCA
Source organism: Gambusia affinis (assembly GCF_019740435.1). Classification (NCBI taxonomy): domain Eukaryota; kingdom Metazoa; phylum Chordata; class Actinopteri; order Cyprinodontiformes; family Poeciliidae; genus Gambusia; species Gambusia affinis. The sequence continues at coordinate 6,952,563 of NC_057890.1, forward strand.
CTTTGAGCTTAGCATGTGCGGGCTTCTGCATGTGCATGGCAACCAGAGCAACATGACACCAAACACTGAGGATGTAGCCTAAAAATGCTGCTGCCGTATTTTCATATTTATGCAACTCCACGAGCGTTTTGGTGCCAGATTCAATTTGTGCTTCGGCAGTTTGCCATGTATCTGTCAGGAAGTCACCTTAATTAGGTAATCAAAAAGATTGCAGCAACAAAAACAAACAGCGGTGGAGTGAAAACTGCAGTTTATGATCTGACTCCTGACAGCTGACACGTTAGCTGAGACTTTTACCACTGAGTAAGGTTTGACCCGAGGACAGACGTGTGGCTGCAGGAACCCAAGTCACAGCTAAGTTTAAGCAGCCTACTCTACTGCAGGCGGTCAGTGACATAATTGCACTGTGTGCATGCATCCTTAAAAATTCTTAAATTAATTTTTAAAATGTAAGCTGGCCTTAAATACATCAATCACAAGTCTTAAATTTTGTCAAGGCATGTCTATTTTATCTTGTATGTAGTTTTTTTTTTTTCTGTCAGGCAAAAATTTAAGTCCCGCACATTGTGACTTGAGGCGGTTCCGGCTAACGCTAACTTTCTGCTAACAGAGGTGAGTAGTAACTAGATACATAAGGACTGGTTTGACCACACCATATTTTTTCTTTTACTTGAGTAATAATATTTTGAAGTATCTCTAATGTTATCTGAGTGGCTACTCTACCCACTGTTGAGTAGTTTATTCTACTTTAACTTAATTAAGGTAGAATAAAATGTTTTAGGCATTTCAGGGTTTCCCCCAGTGTATTATAAGCCTGGCGGGTCACCAGGCTGTACTTGTGCCCCTACCAGGGTTAGCATGAATTGCTCATTTATTTCACTTTATTTTTTAAGTGTTTGCACTTTTTAAGACTTTATAGTTGGTGTTCAGATATTAATCTTCCAATAACACATAATTATCGAGTGATATTTTCAAATTTCCTGCCAGCTGTAAAACACGGCAGGCTGCTGGATGAACGACTGCCAAGCGCCCCAACCACCGGGCTTAGCGAGTTTTCTGGGGAAAACTTTGTATTTTGTTTAAAAATAGTAGCGCTACTCTTACTTACCCACCTCTGTTAGCCAGCTAGTTTTACTGTACCTATCATGGGTAATCGTAAATTTGTAGGCGGATGACAGTCGTCTTCACAAATAGCTCACTTTTGTTGCCCTCTCATACGATGTTACTTCAGCTCAAGTAAGAATCTGAAAAAATTTCATTGTCAGTGTCAGGGTGCCATTTCTTCTTCAATAGTTTTTCCATTCTTACAAAAAACAACAAAAGAAAAGAAGTAATTTTGTACATTTTTGTCTCGATACAGGGCTTGAACTTCATTCTTAGTTGGCTTAAAAAGTCTTAAATTTGAGTTGGTGAAACCTGCAGAAACCCTGAATTGGCTGACTTCAAGTTTCCTTGGAGGGAAAAGTTTAAAGGTCAACTCTTGACTCCTGACAGTTAATAAGTTGTTGCAAAATTAGCATCAGTTTTCTTTAAAAATGGTTTTTATTAACATTTTCATTGGAAAGAATGGCTTATTGAGACTTACTTATAACCTTCTCAGTAATTAGTATAACACATTTATTGACATCAAACAGTCCCTATAACTGCTGATGATTTTGCTGATTTATGTCTTAGGATGAACTTCAGGTCTTTAAGGCTGGACAGCCTCTGTGCCATCACCCTAATCCATAGGGCAGCTCCCTTAAACTCAAACTGGGACTCTTGACTGAGCCACTCTAAAAAAATTTTAATTACTTCCAGTCAGAAAAAAACCAAACATGTTGGTAAAATTACACAATTACTTTAGACTTAAATCTACAATTTGGGATTTAACTGTAAGGAGTGCAGGTGGTTCTGCTCAGCTCTGATTTTTTCTTTACTCCATTTTTTTTTCTTCCTCTGTTGCGCTTTAAATACCACCGCCATCAGTCTCCAGAGTAAAAATTCCTTGACGCCGAGTGACCTGCATGTGCAGGGAAGGACGTAACGTCCCATTCAGGACGGTGTGTTTAACGTGGGCTACACATGTCAGCGTGTGTGCATCGGTAAGGAAGTCAAAATCATGAGTATGATTTTGCAGCTTCCTGCCTCTCCTGAAAGTCGTGAGTCTAATAAAAGTCAAGTGAATGACTGATACATGTTTGATTTAAAACCATGTAATAAATTGCCATAAATTTGATTTTTAAAAATTGGGATGTTTTGGTGTTTCCTCTATCTTAAAAGAATGAGGCTTGGGTCACATATGGGCAAGAAAGGTACATTTGGCCCACTTTTCCTGCAGTCTGAACACAGTTTAAGTCTGATAAGGTCACTGAGAACCATTAGTGATTTTGTCTGTACTTACAACAAACCTACAAATGTACAGAAATACAGAAAGGACTGAAATGACTGAAGAATTACAAAATGCAAAGTTTCATCTCAAGTAACCCTGAGAATCTGTTCACTGTGTTCTCAGCTTGAGGTGACTTTGACATTTTTGTTAGTTTGAAATGTGCTCAAGCAAATAAAAATAAATTCTGAACGCTTACTTTGTGAATGCAAATTAGATTATTTTATCCAGGAGTTCAACCGCAAGACTAATGACCTTTCACCTGGAATCAACAGTATCAGTATTATTTCAATTACCTACTAAACATTAGATAAGTCCATTGTAAACATGGCAATGACAAAGTTTTTATCTCTATGCAACACACCCTTATCTTAAGGATGTTGTACCCTGTAGTTGACTGAGACTTCTGATTATTCCGAGATTACGACTGCAGACTAGAGAACTGAGCTCGGCCTTGCTCCGCTCAAATCCTGAGAAAGAGCGGGTTTTGCCAGTGTTCTGGAAAACAGAGATGCCAAACTTCAATAAAGCAAGTAAAGATTGATTAAGATTTGTGGCCCAAATTAAGTTAATAAACCTTCAAACTCAGGGAAAACAGAGCTAGCGTGGAGACAACAACCTAGCTAGCGCTAGCAACTTGGCCCTGAAGAGTGAAACCGAATCTGTTGGTGCTAGTTTACACTGTCAACTGCAATAAGTTAGAATTGTTGACATGGCTGGATGGTATTTTGAACGTTGTTGTGGAAATTCAAAAGCATTGGTTTACTTCACAGAGAGTAACACAAAAGGGGGAAGACGGGAACATCCTCTATACCCAACGCCTCTGAGCTGCCAGTTGCGTATAGAATGAACGAAACGAAAGATCCACCAAGAACTTTGATTATGAAGTTTCAGACCTACAATGTTATAAAAAGAGCTCAAGAGAAAAAAGGAAATTCTCTACTGGAATCAATGCAAACGGTTTTACAACGACCTTGCATGTGAAGTACATAAACAATAAGTGATCTATGATTTTAATGAATTCTAATTTTGCCATTTTACAAGAAACACATGCCAGGGACAAAGATAAAATATTGCAAAAATGGCAGGAGACAATTTATACGGCATCATTAACAACACAAGCTAGGGAGACGATGACTTTAATTCACAAATCAATACAGTTTTACAAGACAACAGGGTCCATATATTGCCACATGTCCAAGAAGAGACAAACACTCTTGGGTCAATAAATCAATTTCCTGGCCATGTTTATAAAGCTGGGGCAAGAACAGTAGTTAAACTGTAACCACTGCTTGGCTCAGCAGTTCATTAAAAACCGATTTGTTCTGAAAGAAGTTTTATCTCAATCCCTGTGAAACTCAGGAATGTCAACAGTACAAGTTTTTCAAACAAGTAGGACGTTGTCCAGGTTTTCCAACTGCCAAATTCCTGGCAGAAATTTTAAAGCAGCAGTACAACAGGATTATTTCAGTTTATTGTGTTGTGTCATAAAAAACCCCTATTAACTATTAATAGTACACAATTAGTTGATGGATAGAACATGGTTGTGCTTTCATATTTTACACACAAGTTAAGATGTTCAATTATGAGGCTGGAAAACAAATTAGAAGTCAGAATTCTGTGAGGGAAAGTCAGAGATTTTGAGACAGCTGTTAAAAAAAATGGGGGGAAAAAAGCTTTCATTGGCATTTTTGATTATTTGCATGTCATTTAACCAGTCACACAATCTAAAGTGATGTTTTAGAAATATAATTTAGAGCCTTTATTGTTAATTGTAATTAGTTATGATATATAATTCTGAACTCTTACGTGCCCAGATCCAAGTTCTCGCTTTTAGAGATATTGATCTTGATCATCAGACTTGATCATATTTACCATACAACTACTGATACCTACATTTCTCCTCAGTGTCACTAAAGGAACTCCAAGTACCAGCAGTGGTGCCAGTACCTCTGTTTGAGAAACATGGTTCTTCGGTTTTTGCACGCTTGCAGAATTGTAATTAACAATGCTATAAAAGAAATGGTTCTTTGTCAGAGTGCAATATTGTGAACTAAAAGGCAATATATTTAATTGGCTGACGCCCTTGGAGAGTAGACGCTACCCAGCCCAATGCGACCTTCAGCTCATGCCTGAATAAAAAGAAACAGCCTGGGCATAAATGGCATCTGTGGGAGAATTTCATGATTAAAAAGAACACAAAGGCCCTTCTCACATTTGCTAAGAACATCTTGATCATCCCCAAGACTTGTAAACATCTTCCACGAATGGCAAAAATTTGTCCTAAAATAAACGCAACATTTCAGAAAAACGGCATCATAGCTACATTCCAACATGGCGGTGGTGGTGTGATGCTCTGGGGCTGTTTTGCTACCTTAGGACCAACTTCATATAATTCATAATTCATGGAAGCTCTAAGTCTGCTGACGGAGAAGGTCGAACCATCAGTTCATGACTCTTAAACTCACGTGGGTTATGTGGAAGGATCTTGATTCGAAGCACGCTGCCAAGCTCACCTCTGACTGGTTCAGGAAAAACAAAGAGAAGATTTTGGATTGACGTACTGAAAAAGTGCAGGCAAAAACAGACCAAAAAAAAAATAAATCTTACTCTGCAAATTGTTGTTGCGAATGATTTTCTTCCAAATTTATGCTTGGTTCTGTATTTGCGTTGAGGTGATTTGGCAAATTTAATTGAGGGATACTTTTGTCTTCCTTCCTAGAGTGAAATCAAAACAGAAGAAAGCAGACCTACTTAAAGACTTTTCCCCCCGTGTTTTAGTGGAATTAGGGCCTCCTCGCTTTAAAGCCTCAATACACCAGTACATTTGTTGCACACTTACAGATGCTGCCGAAAGCTACCACTTCCCACACACTTTCACTTATAAAGAAGCCCTTTTATCTGGTTTGTAGTCAGAGACTAGTGTTGTTTAACCACACAAGACATGCAAAGGGGACAACTTTTTGGCTCTGAGCACATCAAACAAGGGCAAAACCTGCACCCACGCCTGCAATGGTGAACCACTTTTCTGTGTGTATAAGCGCGTGAGGAAACGACCGGCTCTAACAGAAAACAACAAGTAAATGTCTGGCTAAACCACAAGACAAATGTCACTTACAGTCCAACATGAGACCAATGGAAACCAGGGTAGCAACTCCCTTGTTTCTCACTTATAAACAAGCTGATGTGGAATACTTTTAATATACAGGTGCAAAGTCTGTAAAACTGAAACAATACTGAAATTGCGTGACAGCGTTGTCAGGAAGACAAATCAGCAGAGTCAGACCCAGCCACTTATCTCTTCTATGGACATTAAGCATCTGTTTGCGATAAATCCACACACACTCACACTCACACACACACGCATATGCACAGTGAAACCAACCCCTGCGTGCCACCTGGGTCAGATCCAAAAGTACATGACCCCTTATATGATGGATGATGATGCAGTTAGCTTTTGATAAGCGTTAATGAGGTTGTATTTGTTGATTATTAACCAGCTCCGGGATCGTCAAGTAAAGCAAACGTAGGCTGAGTTAGTTTTATGTGCACTGGCACAAAGGAGAGCTTAATTCATGTTGATTTTCAGCTCAGAGTCCAGCTATGAATGACAGAAAATATTTGTCTTTGATACAGTGGATATTGGTTTCATATTTTGCATGTAGAACAGCATATAATCACATATTTTGACTGTACAACAACGCCAGTCCTGACATTGAAGGAGCAGCTGATTGAACTTTACAAATGTACTCAGTTTGACCAGAGACAAGTTTTAATCCACTTTTTCTCTAACAAGATTAACCAGGACATAAACGACTGAACTGAATATGACTCTGGATAAGAGTAGAAATTACTTTGTGTCTTAACATATTGCAAATCTCCATTTTTTTAAAATTAAAAATTATTTTCCTCAGCAGTATCTTTTTTCTTTTTTTTTTTTTTTGCTACATATTTTTCAGTTCAGTCTTTTTAAAAACCGGAGTCGATTGTCTACCAGCCTTCTAACTAGTATCCCAATATCTCCTCTCTTAGCCACAGTCAAAAATAGAAAACAAGGGAAAACATGCTATTTGTCTATTGAGCTTCAAAAGTCAAGAATTGCAAGAAAATACATTCTCACCTAACTTGTGCATCTACAGTTAAAGCAACAAAAAGTTTAATAGACCCAGAGACCCAAGTTTATCTTGCAACATTAGGGGAGTGTACAGTAAGCAGCATGGTAAAAGAAGTATAAACAAACTTTAGATGCTATCTACGTCTATATACCAACATCCTGTTGCTTGGAGAAAAGTTTTAAATGTGCCAAGTTTGCTAAACTCTACCAAGACGTCAACTGGAGCCAAATGTTTGGTGAAACAAACCTGGATTGAGATTGTTGACATCTCTCATAGAGGGTTTGGTATGTCACAAAAATAACATGGATAGATGGGAAAGCGTCTCACTCCCACTATTAGGTGTCGTGGCGGATCTGTGATACTTTGTTTTTCCAGACACTCTGAACCCGGTCACTGTGGCATCATCGGCCATCTGTAACATCAGAACATTTTACATGAAAACCAGGTTTCAAGGAAACAGAAACTGGGTCAGTAGGTCCCTTGGTGGGGTCATGACTGAACACGTGTGGAGGACACTGAACGTGTCTCCACTGTGAGCTACCTGGACAAAAATAACAGTTTACTTGTTCCCACTGATGTGGTTTCCCCTCAATTAAATTATATTAGCTCTTATCCTGCTCAATTAAATGGACTCCTTTTATCTTTGGACTCAGTTCACAGATGGGAGACAGTCTTTTGTTTCTTGGCTGCAGAAAGATATACCTGTGGCTGATGTTATGACGTTTCCTTTTTTAAATAACGGAATTTTATATAGTTACTGTTTGGGATGGATGATGCTATGAGAAGCTGATTATTCCTTCTTTTTGTGCCGCTAGCCTAAGAATCGGATTTAACTCAGACTTTTAGGTACAAGATCTAACGACAGCATTGGACTGAATTCTTGTTTCCACATGACCAATAGAAATGGCTTTTTCTTACATGATTTCCACTTGCTGCCCTCTCCCCTTTTCTCTCCATATTTTCTGTGTGAATAACGTCTTTTGCTTTGCAAGCTTTTCCAGACTGATTGGCCATATCTTTACATAAGAGCATGGGGTGTTGCTTCTTGAGATCTGTCGGCCTGTTTCATGTTAGAGTGATTCTTGAAGTGATGTCTTAATTGTACAGGTGAGGAAAAAAATCAGGCTTAGGTTTAGCTGATGAAACTGAACCAGAAAATATTCTTGATCATGATTTATGAAGACGGTTTGAGATATTTACCGTATTTTCTGGACTATAAGCTGGTACTTTTTCCTACTCTTTGAACCATGCGGCTCATTGCCCGGTGCGGCTTTTCTGTGGATTTTTCTTCAACCACCAGGGGGCTCTTTAGCAGGAAGTGAATCATTGGAAGTCAAAATTGGATATCAAAGAAGAAAGTTCTAAGTCTCATTAGAACAAACACATGCTGGCACTAGCAGCATGTGCATGTTTGAAGAACTCATTATCTGAGTTCTTCAAACTCAGATGATGCAGCTTTTAAGTTGAGGGCTTTCAATCTGGCAGTACAGGAGGGAAATAGAGCAGAAAGTAGCACCCTGTACAACAAAGGCTGTACCCTGTCAGGATTTTATAGATTTGGCAAATATAGATATAACACTAGATGAATTTGAAATATCTTTACAATTCATAGATTAGATTCAAGGGATCCATTTGTATACAAAACGTTAAACCTCAAGAAAGACCTATCAATAAACACCACTTCAAATATAAGAAATTTTGTCTCTACAGGAAATCCAACAACTTCAAGACTGTCGTGGGACAATCAAGTTCTCTTTGCTTCCACATAACATTTATCAGCATTCGTAAAGGGAGGCCACAGTAGCCGGTGAATATGAGTGTTTTTACCACAACTTCCACTCTTCCTGGTAACCACACAGAATACAGAGTACATTACTGATGCAGTAATTTTATGCCAGAGAGATTGGAAGACAAACAGTCAGGCCACAGCATAAACAGAACCAGAGTATGAGCTGTGGCTGTTGTTCATTTCCCAACCTGTCTGTCACCCAGGGCATTTTTGCAACCAACTGCGTTCAGCGTTTCCTCCATGGCTCCGAGACGTCCATAAAACGGGCCATAATTGTTATGTAGATGAGCGATGAGGTTATGTCCTTGCGCGTATAAATACATCTTTATACGAGGGCATGGGAGGTAATGAGCAGTCATTATAATAAAGGTTGTTTTATACAGCACAATGAGTCACATGCCAAGGGCTCGGACACTGGTGCATAAATACACACAAACACACCAAGTGCTGGTTGTTTGCTTTTTGTGCAGATTGCTGAAACCAAAGCAGCTCACTGGTCTGCTTGGAAACAAGAGATAAATAAAGAGGCAAAGACAGAGAAAGAGAGGGACGAGGCTGGAAGGAGTGGCGCAATCCTACCACCCCGCTGCAGGAATGTCTTGGCTTTTGCAGACATCCTCTACCTTCGGTGCAGGAAGAGAGGGAGGACTGGTGTGTTTGGCAGAGGCACCATGTAATGCAAACAAAGGCTGCAGTAGTTTGTGAATATGAGAGGGGGAAACCGCTGCAACGAAAGCAGCAATTATGTTTTGACATTATCGGTGTCGGTTTTATTTTCTTGCGCCAAACTGCTGGAACCACACATTTAAACACTCTGGTTGGCCTGTTGTGATCTTCATTCTCGCACACAGATCCTCAAAACACCATCAGAGGACATGCATGCTGAACGTTTAGCCACTTTAGCTTTGAAGAGGAAACAAAAGTTTATAACAAGGGTTTATTATCCAGATACCGTTACCAATGTGATTGATTAGTTTACAGAAATTATCTGGTTCTGTTTTCTGTTTTCCTGTAATTTCAATAAATACAAAATTCTGCACATCAAAATTCTCAGTTCTGTAGGTGATAATAAGCCACTGGACTGTGGCTGTGATGCAGCAGTTTAGCCACTGTGTGGATGCCGTCAGCATTAAATATGGACAGGCTGAGCATTTCATCAACACTGGAATAAAAAAAAAAAACACATCAAATTTCAAATAGAGAAATTTTCTCTTTACTGTACAGCTCAACTGTCCTCAGAGATACAAAGATAGTGCTGTTAGGAGAGACTTGTATGAACTGACTTTATTTCAGGTTGAGTTAATTTAATCGCCTGTTAAAACTTGCTGGTTGCAAGTCCACAAAATAAAAATAAAATAATTTTATAACATTATATAACAGAAAACTAAACTTGAAACTTTTTTGGGGCAAAAAAATTTGACCAACAGATTTCAGTTTGCTATGTCTATGTCTTGTCTTGTTGAAAAGGCGAACTAGCAGATTGACCCTGAGACAACTTCAGCAGATAACAATGAGGCTTAACAAAGCATAGCAAGTAGGCTCGATCTTATCATTTTGAGTTTTCAGAGCCTTTCCTTGGAATACGCAGTACATGAAAAATGACGTGTCATTATGGAAATATCCCAAAGTGCTGGGTAAGCTTATTCTACAATGTCTAGAGTAAGACAATGTCTAGAGTAAGACAATGTCTATAGTAAGACAATGTCTAGAGTAAGACAATGTCTATAGTAAGACAATGTTTAGAATAAGACAATGTCTAGAGTAAGACAATGTCTAGAGTAAGACAATGTCTAGAGTAAGACAATGTCTAGAGTAAGACAATGTTTAGAATAAGACAATGTCTAGAGTAAGACAATGTCTAGAGTAAGACAATGTTTAGAATAAGACAATGTCTAGAGTAAGACAATGTCTAGAGTAAGACAATGTCTAGAATACGACAATGTCTAGAATACGACAATGTCTAGAGTAAGACAATGTTTAGAATAAGACAATGTCTAGAGTAAGACAATGTCTAGAGTAAGACAATGTTTAGAATAAGACAATGTCTAGAGTAAGACAATGTTTAGAATAAGACAATGTCTAGAGTAAGACAATGTCTAGAGTAAGACAATGTCTAGAGTAAGACAATGTCTAGAGTAAGACAATGTTTAGAATAAGACAATGTCTATAGTAAGACAATGTTTAGAATAAGACAATGTCTAGAGTAAGACAATGTCTAGAGTAAGACAATGTCTAGAATAAGGCAATGTCTAGAGTAAGACAATGTCTATAGTAAGACAATGTCTAGAGTAAGACAATGTCTAGAGTAAGACAATGTCTAGAGTAAGACAATGTCTAGAATAAGGCAATGTCTAGAGTAAGACAATGTCTAGAGTAAGACAATGTCTAGAGTAAGACAATGTCTAGAGTAAGACAATGTCTAGAATAAGGCAATGTCTAGAGTAAGACAATGTCTAGAAAAAGGCAATGTCTAGAGTAAGACAATGTCTAGAGTAAGATAATGTCTAGAATAAGACAATGTCTAGAGTAAGACAATGTCTAGAATAAGACAATGTCTAGAGTAAGACAATGTCTAGAGTAAGACAATGTCTAGAGTAAGCTTTCCCAGGGAGGCAGAGAGGTGTGATACATGAAAGACATATTCTCAGCTCCTTTCTTTAAAAAAATGAAACTACCACCTTAAATGCACCACTCCACAGGTGTTGTCCCAATCCTCCTTGCGTCATTGAAGAGACATGTCAACCAGGACAGCCCACTGACGTTTAATCTCATCCACCACTGGCACCAGAAAATCTTTTAACTACCTCAAAGACCTCAGACTTGGTAATGGACTCTTTCCCTCTCCTTCCTATCCTGTCTCTTCAACGTACTTGGTAATTGATTGAGTCCTCACTGAGCTGTCAAACAGTTTTCCAGGACGTCCTTGAGGCCAACCAAAGGTCTTTGCCCAAGACATTCCTCAATTACACCCAAAGTTTTTTGCTTCTTCAACCACAAAACCTGAAGTCCTTCTGGCTACCTACTACCTGGAGTCTCTTAATACAACTAAGTCTCTCTTTCTACAGCTTGATGGCTTCCATCATTGCTGGTGTCAACCAACAGGTCCTCTGACAGGCGTTAAATCCCTCCTGAAACCTGTACCTGCAACTGAGGTCTTGAACAAGACCCATCCAGACCATGTGCCCCGCCTCCATCATAATTCAAATTGAATTTATAGTAAGTCAAGGTTCTTAAAAGAGTTGTTGTTGATGTTGATTGCTATGAGCAGGCAAGCTATCATGTTGTGGTTTGTATTACATCTAATCTGAAGAACCCTCTGTTGTTGTATTACAGCCTAGATTTCTTGATTATATGAATAATTTTTCTTTGTACCATAATCTCCAGAGTTTTTTTTTTAAGTTTTTTTTTTTAACCTTTGACATTGAATCACTGTTAGTGTGACCTTTTTCCTGATCCTATTTTACTATGAGATTATCCCGTCTGTTCACAATGAATTTGAAATGGTCTTTAACAGATATTGGGAGATCAGATCTTTCAAAATAACCAAGATCAAAAGTCTAATTTTGGATCATTTTAAGTGTATATTTTGGATAAACATACTTGTAAATGTTCCCTAAAGGCCCTTATAAGCAAACCCTTTGTGTTTACACATGACACTGAAGTACATCAAATCCACAACGACCACTTTATGATCCCAGTGGAATTCAGATAAGACTTTTCAGCGAAATGCAAGTTTGAGCCCAAAAGTACTGGAACAGAAGACAGATTGCAGAAATGTCTGTAGCAAGTTACTCATTTCTACCATGTGAAAACTCCTTTATTTAATCTTGATTAATTTTAAAGTTGGAGTGTTTCTGAGATGTAAGACATAACCCTCTAAATACTGTAAAGTAACACATGATCAGTCTGCTGGAACATTTCTCATATTCATCATATTATTACAGCTGAAGGAGCTTACTCTCTCATCTAAGCCACTCTGTAGAAAGAAGGAATGGTTTTATCACCCTGCTCTTTAATGTCCACAGTTGTTAAGGAACGCATCCACTTCTGGCCAGATTGTTGGTCAACTTCAAAGGCGGCAGACTAGCCGGAGGTCAGTGGTCAAACTGTTTGTCTTCCTCACAGCATGAGTGCAGTCACTGGTCCGTGGAGAAGGTAGATGGAATGGGAGATTAGTTGGGATTTTATCTGGGGAGTGTATGCTTTGTTCTTGGACTCGCGTTCAAAATATTGTTTATGCCATTGGTGATGGCATCGGTGATATAAGTCTTAGATAAAGGATCAGGGAAAGACACAAGCTCACTAATAAGAAAGCATTAGACTTCTTGTTCGGTTCAGACGAGATCACATATTGAGTTTCTGCTGTGGTTCTGATCAGTACTTTGTAGAAACACTTTCCATGGGGTTTGTTTCACCTTTGCAGATCTAGAAACAGAAATTTCTACAAACTCTTGGAAAAAATAGCCTAATCAGAATGGATGTGTCCCACTGTTCACAAGTCAAGAGCGGTTCTGAGTATTGCTTTTCTACTCTTGGTAATGTACACACCATTACACTTTAGAGTTTGGTCCCCTAGACAGCTAACCTCTAGCCGGGTATCAAGACTTTTACAGATTCCAACAGATTTTCTTTTCCAAGACGTTTCCTTTTTTAGCTCCATCCATATTAACTCTGAACAGCTTTCTCACCTGTAAGTGTGTTGTGCTGGAGCACAGTTATCAAATCGATGTGTAATTTAGTACATTTATGTCTGTGTTTTTAAAAAAAAAGTTACATTTTCAGTCAACTCGGCACTGTATCAGATCAGAATTGGCGATAAGTAAAGAAGTGGATCGTGTATTCCTAGTTACATTTATAAGGCGGCCATTTCACCATAAGGATGTTGTGTTGAAGTTGGTGTGTGGTATTTCACCCAGACTTTTTTAATTTTGGTCTCATCTGGTGAAAGAAACTTCTTCTGCATGGTTGCTGTACCTAACTTATAATTGTACTGGAAGCCAGTTGTGGGCTTCTCCTGTTCCTCCAGGTACTTTTAGCAAATCGTCTAAAGGGCAATTGCTAGTTTTTATTTTAACAGTTTTGAACACAATGCTTCCATTTCTACTTCAAATAGATCTATCACATAAGCCCCCACAAAATACATTGATGTCTATGGCTCTTATATGCAAGGTCAAACTGGATCATCACATTGTTTGGCAACATGTTGCTGACCAGAGGATAAAGTTGTCTCTTTTTTTTTTCAGATTGGAAACTCTTGTTTTCATAACTAACATTTCAACCTCAAAGCCAACGCCCTTAAATTTTTGGAGGTGAACATTTATCTCCCCCAACCACCAAGCCATAAGTCTTCCCATTGTAGGAATTCGCATCGGAGCACTGGGGCCCAAACTCCTTGTCAAAACAGGACATGCTAATGCAGCCATTAAATTGAAAGGAATGTGGGGAGCACGTCTCATAATTTTCTCTCCATGTCCCACTCTGCCCCAAGTGCCTTGCATTTGCTTTTGGAGGAGCAAAATAAAAGACAGACTCCACATCGCATGCTCTGGGTTTTGCCTGCGCTGAACCTAAAGGGCAAACCCGTGTGTGTAAGTGAAGGAATATTAGGTGATTATGAAGGGCATATGGAGAGGACAGGGAACATATTTCACAAGCGCTGCAGATCAAAGGGTGGCAACATGGTCGTCTCTCCCACCCTCCACTTTTTTCTCTGTACCTCTCCTTTCCTCTCTGTTCTTCTGGAGGGGCTCATAAAGTCCACTAATCTAATTATAGCCTGCCTAAATAGACTAAGTGGAGCCTCGTGTAGAGCGAGGGATAACTGGGGTTTGAAAAATCACTCAGACCTTTCAAACCCTCTTACCAAGTCCTCCTCTGTGGAGCGTGGAGCTCACCTCTCCGAGGACGGGGCGTTATCTCCAAGAATCAAAACAAAACTCATTCAGGGTAATCATGCTGGCATAAAATAAGATAAGAGGAAGGCAGCAACTGAAAGATAAGGTGCAGGGATAGGCTAAATTGGATTTTAATACATTTAGTAGAAAAGTGCTGGATTTGACAAATTTAAATACATTTTAATCAGGCAAGAATAAGCCTCTATGAATACTTTTTTTTGTTTTTGCTTTGTTGCTAAGCCTACAACTAAGCTGCAGATAACTTTCTTTCATTGCGTTTGAAATTTTTTTGACTCATTCAGCTGGTTTTAATTTCACCACATTGGAGAGTTTTCTGGCATCAATAGCACATGTAAGGTCATGCCACATGAATTTGACTAGGCCACTTCAAAATCTTCATGTGGCATTAGTTCTTTTTTTTTTTTTTTTTTTTTTTTTGAGCTGTCCAGAGTTGGACTTGTCGTTGTGCTTTGGATCACTGTTCAGCTGCATAAGCTTAAGCATGACAAGACATGCCATCTGTCATGGCATGTCGTCCAGGTGCTAAAACCGCAAAGCAGCTCCAGAACATCACATGACCACCACCGTGTTTGGCTGCTGGTAGCACATGTCTGCGGTGTGATGAGTGAAATTGTCATTGGTTTTCAGAAAATGTGGTTCTCGACTTTTACTCGGTTTATCTTTGCTTTGAAATTTTTGTTTCATGACCTGAAAGATAAAAAAGAAAAAAAAGAAAAAAGGTGAAAACAGAAGAAATCTCTATAAGAAGTAAGTAAAGCTCAAACATAAAATTAGAAGTACTGAAATAAAACAGAGAGGTCTTTGAACTGTGTCAAAAGTCAGCCTGGTTAAGCGTCCTGCAAGATGTTGTTGCCGATAACATTAGTCACGCTGTCATCTTGACGCAGCAGGTTTGCCACAGCGGCCGTTTCTGTTTAGGTTGTGGTCTAATGGTACGTGATTTTACTACTGAAGGGTGTGGCTGTGCTCAAGCAAACACACTCACTGCATGCCCAGAGTGCAAACACGAAGCTTATAGTTTTTCAAGAGCCACTTGTGACCATTTGCTGCTCACGCCTTTGCGTTTTTTTTTTTTATATTGCTTTTTGGGGATCGGCAGCAGCTGAGAGCGATTAAATCCAAAGTGTTCAACAGACGAAAATATCCTTAAATAGTTTTTTATGACATTTTTATTCAGATTTTCACTATTAAGCATATTAAATTGGAAAAAGATCATTTGTTAGCTGATTCCATTTTTACTATATGGGCCATTTCTTGTTGTAAGGGTTGGTTAATTAATTTCTTTAATTATTATTTGCAAAGTTTACATATATCAATCTAGGTGCCATTTGTTCAACACAAATAACAGTTAAAGTTCTTGTTCACACAAAAGCATTAGCAAAGAAAATGGGGCTGTTTCCATGGCTACAACCTCAAACAACCCGAGTCTCCCTCTAGTGGTGACTAATAGGTGTAGAAACTTAGCATGGTAGCGTTTGTTCTTAAAATGAGCAATCAGAATGAACAAGATAAGTAACACAGGAAAATGTTAGCTTTGGTTTTGTTGTAAAGGCGAACACAAAAGCGGCTAATTTTTACGCTAGTACCTGCTAGCTTCAGCACTGTAGCCTAGCTAGCCACAGGTGGAAGTTGGAAACATATCCACTGCTTTAAAAATAAGCTAAATTTCAATCAATAATTCAATAATCTCAACTTTATTCACACTTTCATTAGGTTATGCATGCTAGCTTTAGCATTGTAGCTTAGCTAGCCATAGCAAAAAGTTAGAAATGTATCCACTGCTTTAAAAATAAGCTGAAATTCAATCATTTCTCTACTTTATTCACACTTTCAATAGGTTATGTGTGCAACTTTTAATCAAAGTCACTGAATAAAACCACATTATGGACTTTCTGGATGATCATTCTTCCAAGTAAATGACAATATTTTGCAGAGTAAGTATGAAAAATAACCTGTCAGAACATCAACTTAGTTTGATTAGTTACTTTTTAAAATTATTATTAAACCTTTATTTAACAAGGAAAATAAAGACCTCTTTCACAAAGTTGACCTGGGCTAGAAAGGCAGCAGCACATGTCATAAAAAACAAGACAAGTGGACAGAAGTTACAAAAATAGACATTAGAAATGCAAACAATTTGACACAGTGAAGTAGTTGTGACAATAATAATTGAATAAAACTGGCAATTTTGGCAGCAGATTTGAAACGCGGCCGCTGTTCACAGAACAGTGGCTGTGCAACTCCAAAAAACTCCACTTTTTGGAGTTTTTTTAATCAAATAGATGTACTTGTAAACAAACTTGTCCTGGATTTCTTTGTGTTCCTGTCATAGACATCTGTCAGCTTGCTTCTACCTGATGAATAGGAGGTGATAGGATATCATCCAGTTTGACCCCTGACAGGTGTGCTGGTGAGTAAATGGGTTGGTACACCGTGGGGTGAAGTGCAGCGTGTGAGGCTGTTGCGTGACTCAGAGTAGGCTTGAGCTCCTTACATATCCTGTTTTTGTCAGGTTGCATACCAGAGGGAAAAACATTTACAGTAATCCACATAAATCAGGTTGTGCAGGTTGTGAGTAACTCTGCAACCTGTGGCACTTTGCTCAGTCTTGCTCCGTCACTTACAGTTCGCCTTGGTCAGTTAAATACTTTTCCCCCTCACTTTTTGATTAGTGGTAAAATTCCACCCTGAAAACAAAAGATGAAACTTTTTTATTTTAGTTTATTTTATCATGCCCTCAGTGTGATGCTAAAAATAAATATTCCCTCTCTGACAAAAAAAAAAGTTACTGGAACTATTATTAAGTTCATCACCCTTGACTAAAACATCAGTTCTATCTGAAGGAAAGTATTAACCAAACAGGACGCTCATGATACCGCCACCACTGTGTTCTAATATGGGTTTGTTGTACTTTTACTTTTTTTCTGGGCTACACATACCAACGTCTGGGTTTGTGACTCAAAAGCTTAAACCTGGTTCCATAAGGCTTAACCACATTCTCCCTTAAGGTCTTAGCCAGGCCTGCAAGTTTTCTCTGGAAGAAATGAATTCTGTCTTTCAGAATTCAAAGTCCAAACATATGGAGAATACTGGAGATTGCTGTTACATGTGGGACCCAGGCGGTACTTGTTGGAAATCCCTGCAGCCCTTCAGTGTTGTTTTCGGCCTCTTGAAAGCCACCCATATAGTCTTCCCATCCATTTTGGAGAAATGTCCCATTTTTGCAAATTTCTCTCTTGTCGAAATTCTGTCTGCAATCATTGCCGTCAGTCTCCAGTGTGTTGTTGTTCTGTTCATTTGTAACCTGTCTCTGAACTATTGGTTTAGCTAAAGAACGTTATTGTGCAACCCTTCTCATTGTTTAAAGAAACATTCTGTGTTTCTGGAGCTTTGAAAACATCCATCACGGATGCTGTGCCGGTCCACACCCAGAAACCAACTTCTGTTGTCATCCAGCACAGTTTTATCGATTTAATTGACCTCCTTGATGTGTAGTTTCTCCAAGAACAAGTCTAGGTTGTCTTTTCAAGGCCAGATGTATACAATATGTTGTTTGTTTGCTTAACACATTGTTTCATATGTCTCAATGTGGCCTGTCAAATTTATTTTCTACGTAACCACGGCCCAGTTTCCTTTCACATACGTAGCTGGAGCTGTAAAGCAGAAACAGAAACAGTGAGTACATCTTAAACCAGTTGCTTCATCAGCGACAGCTTTTCTGTTTATTGATTTCTCAATATCTTTGTCACAAACCACATTCTTCATATCAACTGCCTGAAGGGAAGGTGAAGCAGGTTCTGGACTGACGTTGTCTGCAGGCTTTTCAAACCTAAAGATGTTTGAAACAGAGACACACAGGAGGAACAACCAGGCACACATCCTCATATTTAAGTTGTCCAGGTCCTGAAGTAGCAAAGCATCCCCAGACCTCCACACTGCCACCACCGTGTTTGTTGGTATGTTGTTCTTAAACCCAGTGTTCATTTCGTGTCACATTTGGCAACTTACTGAATGATTGTCAGGTGATTTTGTTGATCTGCATTAATCGTTTTTTGACTTCAGCCACAAATTCCCATTTGGAATATTGTTGAACTTTGACTGGGCCAATATAAGTCAAAAATATGCTTTAGACTGAAGCATGTGTCAAGCAAAAGGCCTGTGGACCAAATCTGGCCTGTCGTAGCGTTTTACGTGGTACTTTAGATTCTAGACTAAACAATGAGTGTGCATTCAAATCAATGCAGCTTTTATCTGTTTACTGCCAAATTACATCAATCGGTCCCTCCAGTTTCTTGAGAATTATTGTGGAATTTCATGCAAAATCAGCAAATCCCCGCACTTTTTTGCACTAATCAATCAATCAATCAATCAACCAATCAAACTTTATTTGTATAGCACATTTCAGCAGCACTAATACATCATTTGGAGTTTGTAGCTTATTTTTCTCAATACTTTTCAAAAACTCTCTTAGTTGTAGTAAAGAGCTGCCTCAGCCTTAATTGATGTCAGGTTATAGGCCATGATCTGTACAGTGAGCAATAAAAAGTCATAAATAAATATGGTTCAAATTAGCACCAAAAACACTTTTATTTTTATTGGAAAAAAATCACAAAAAGAATCCCGAAATACTGGAGGGACTGTCGAAAGTGTCCATTTTGTTGTATCTCACGCTGCATTTTTTGGGTTTGACTTTCTGGAAGGTGAAGTTCCTCTCCAGCCTCAAGTCGTCTTCAACTTCCAACCGTTTTTTTCTTTTTTCTCGATCACTCTTCTTTGAGCTCCATTAATCTGTCCGTCATCAACTCTGACCAGCTGAACAAAAGGAAGGCGAACTTATCTGTTGAGTTCACAGCTAATTACGGTTGTCCAGACTAATTCATTGGTGAATTGTCTTTTCCATCTAGGCGACTTCTGAAGTTACTGGATTTTATGTAACGCCTTTAGATTAAAGGGGCCTGGATATATTATATTCCTTCCACTTTGTGTTGGTTGAATCCCAATAAAATCATATTGAAGTTTGCGGCGTAGCCTGACAAAATGTGGAAACGTTCGAGGATCAGGGGAGAATTTAGGAAGGCTCTGTAGTCTGAGTCGGGATGGACGCAGCATAAAAAATAAAGGGAGCACAGACTAAAGGGAAGTCTTTTTCTGCAAGCACACAAACAGACGTAGTAAAGGGCGTCAGCTTGACTCTTCCTGGGTTTGTGATAAAGAGTCCCCCCTCCCCCATAGGCATGATGTGCATGAGAGCAGACCACTGCGATAAACCAACCTTGATAAGATTACTCCCTGACACTCTTCCTATCTGTCCTCCTTCTCTCCTCTGCACTTTACTGTGTGTCTGCCTCCCTCTCTCCCACTCCCCATTATTGCCCCCTGGCCACTGTAACTCCCCATTCTCACCATCACACACACACACACACACACACCCACGCACGCACACACACACAAACACAGCCTTCATTCCTGAACATCCCCTGCAGTCCTTACTTGCCACGAAGGGCATCCTTGCTCATCATACTTCAATGTATCTATTTCCTATCTTTGAGCTCCAACTTACCCGCCACGCCCACTCCCAGTCTGCAGGGTTAAAACGTCATCATGAACCCGCCGACCCCGCGTGGGGAACATACCAAACAAAGATTTCCTGTGTGTAAAATTGCAGCTTGTTGGTGTATGTTAACAAACTGTGGCCAAAGTAATGACAGGAGAAGATTAGCCACTCATTTTAAGAGAGATGTATGGCCATTGAGAAAAATTAAACAGATGCTTCCCATAATTTTCGCGTCGAGTCGCAAAAAAAAAAAAAAAGAAGTAATTCAGGCAACTGTTGGCAGATAGTGAACGTGCTTCCTCCTGAGATTAAACGTGGATGTGCACATATCTCTTAGTTTGAAGTGAGGGAAGTTAGGAAAGATGAATTCACCTTAACCTTTGCTAAACACCAATTCAAATGTGCATTGATTACATTCAAATTGTGATCAGTGCAACCACAATTCAAGTGCACACTCAGTTATGGAACGATCCTACAAGTTACAGTGGTTAATGTGGTTGACGTCACAATTGATAGCATGTTGTGGCCACCTGCTAGACTACTTCTGTTTTTTGTGCTTTTTATTGTCAAATGTAAATGTTTCAGATCACCAGATCTTAATTTCAGACAAAGATAATCTAAGTAAATACAATTAAACAGATTTTTATTTTATTATTTCAAGGTAAAAAAGGGGCTACCTTTTAATCATTAATTAAGTGTAATTAACAACCATTTTAGATTCAGTGTGACTAGCTAAGTTTGTAAAATTAAGGAGCCATCTAAATAAGACCTGTCTGACAAATTGAAGTAGGCTATAGATCTCAAAATTTCAAAAACAGGTGAGAAACAAAGTTGTTGACAGTTTACAAAGCTATTTTTTATGGCTTTTGGGCTTCATCAAACACAAGGGAGAAGGTAAGTTGATATATAGTGGACAGTACCATTCATATTTAAGGAAGTCCAAAGCGCTTTAGAGGGACTATAATCCATAAGGGAAGACAAAATGAACAGTAGTGACTTCTCCCAGAAGAGGCCTGCCTACTAAAATTAGTTGAAGAAGCTCAACAGCATTCAACAACCTGAGGTGTGAAACTCTGCAGCTCCTCCAGAGCTGTTATGGAGGATGTTTTGGTAGTTATGAATAATTAAATTAGTCTCTTCATTTTGATATTCTTAACCAGGATAGAAAAAATATCTATTATAAATTTGCACAAAACTTTGTCGATGCTCCTCTAATGTTGCAAAAAAAATAAAAAATAAAAAATCATAAAAAAAAAATAAATAAACACAATTTCCCAATTGGGGTGTTTATATTAAATCAACAGATTCCATTAAGATCACATGTGAATAAGTTTGCTCACACAATAAGTCATAAAAAAAAAGTGCGGCGCCGTCCTCCTCCTGCAGCTTCCTGTCTTCTTCTTTGTCTTTTCTGCCAGTAGCAACAACTGATGTGAAGAAAGTGATTCTTTCCGCTGAGCCAATCTATTTCCGTAATTCCAATTTGAGCAATTTTATGGTCAATGAGAACGCAGCTAGTTTCTTGGGCTAGTCAGCAGCAGACGCGACGGCCTGAACGGTTTATTGTGAGACGTTCAAAGCGTAAACTGTCGTTTCAGAACCGGCTTCAAACTTCTCCAGAACTTGCTCCCTGACCCATCTCCTGGTCTTCATGAGGCTGTTTGTTCATTAACGTTTTCTAAAAAAAGCTCAGAGTCCTTTGGAGAACAGCTGGATTTATACTGACATTAAATTACACACAGATGGACTATTTACTAGATTTCGTTTGGCTGAACACAAACGCACGCCACACGTTATTTCCAAAAGCTATGGAGAACCACGTGTCGTTTTTCCTTCCCCTTCCTAATTACACCCGACTTTGTGCTGGTCTCGCACATAAAATCTTGAAGACTTAGCTATAGAGAGACAGAAAGGGACAAGGGACAACAGACAATGGATTTTCTTTTTTTTAATAGTCAATCTAAACGTTTGTTTGCGCAGCACAGAGGTTTAGATGTGGTCAGAGGTCCGACTCAAGCTGCGAAAGACAAAAACTGCGAGCGGAGAAACTCCTCGAGAGGCCAGGTTGATCTTTACCCAGCATGATTCTGACTTTATGAGGAGAAACCCACAGGAGCCCATTCGTTCCTCAGACTTGACCTGATCACTCAGCTTTGCCAGAGCTTCTAAAATAGGCGCGACCTCCAGTGCAGTTTTAAGTGTCCCTGACTCAGGATCAAGTCGGCCGACAAATTTACCCTCCATTAATGAAGATAATAATACCCTTTCGGGGCTATTTTCATCCAGGAGCGGTTGCCATCAGATACATTTTTAGCCTGTTTAAATGATTTGTGCTTTTTTTCCAGCTCCTAGTCTTTTGAGGGGAAATAGATGCTGACAGAGAGGCCTCAGACCGCAGCATGGCGCTACGTCAGGCCTATTAAAACACCAGAAGTTCACTAAATATAGGGAGCACTCCTCAGGTCACATGCTGGGCCCCTTCCCCACTCCCTCTCTTTCTTAGTGGAAGTGTGTGTGTGTATGTATGTGTGTGTGTTATCCAGGGCTTTTTTTTTCTTCCTTTGTGAGAGCTAAATACCGTCATACAGTGATGATACTTGATTAACATTTAGAAGACAGACCATTCCTCATTTGATTCCCAACTATCTACTTTGTGGTCAGTGTCGAGCCGTGTCTAGTCTTGAATCACTTCAATGCTATGTGTGTGTTTTAAAAGGGGGAGCAGAAAAAAAGTCTCCTTACGGTATGTCTGTGGAACTCGGGTGCAGTTGTAAAACAATTTAAGTCGCAGAATCGACCAGTGAGAGTGGATTATGTGGTAATAAGCAAATGAAATTTCACAAAGAAATCACAGAATGTGAATTTTTTTTTAAATCGTCTACAGCGCCATGCAAAAGTTTTTCCCCTTAGCTTTTTTCTCTTGTTAATTTTCCTTAGTTTTTCAAAATGTTGCATATCGTCAAAGTAATTTTGATGACGGGTAAAGAGAAGGTGTGTCCAAACTTTTGGTCTATACTGTAAGTTAAAAAAAAAAAAGTTTCTTCATCTGAATTCGCTTTCTAAGGGAAAAAGCTATCCAAGCCAAGCTAGCCCCTATCTAGAACTATAACTGTTGAGAAACAAAGTTGTTGATATTTAAGTTACAAATCCATGTAAGAGGCTTTGGGACTCCACCAAACCACAGTGGAAATTGTTAGTTTGTTCACTTTATTAAAGCCCACAAGTAACGCCAACTGTGAGAAGCTCAAAAAAAAAAAACGTAAAATGAAGATTTTGGAGTGGTCCAGTCAAAATGCGATCCTAAATCTGACACAGCTGCATGACATTTCGAAAGCCTTAAATCAAACAATTCTGCAGGGAAGAGTGGGCCAAAATTCCTCCAAAGCAATGCGGCCGTTGAGGAAGGTGGACGGTTATTATTAATAAGCACTTAAAATGGAAAAAGGCAGGTTTGGATAACATTTTCCGTCGATAAATGAAATCATAATCTGAGATCTGAATTTCAGGATTTCCTTCTTGCATTTAAGGTTGACGAAAAACAAAAGGAATCAAAAAAAAATTTTAAAATATCTTTTCATGGCAGTAAAATGTGCACATAAATGTTTCCAAACTAACTTTAAATGGCCGACGCCTAACAGGAAACATTTTTTTGTGTCTGTTTCAAGACACACGTGTCCCTAGTAAAGCCTGTAGCCGCGCTGAACTGGTGTCACCTGCTAGTCTTCTTCTACCTGCTTAGCTGTAAGGAACGTACAGTTATTTTGTCCTGCTCACTTCCTCTCGTTAAACTTGTCCGTCCTTACTTACCGTAGGTCCAAACAAATTTCCTCATACTGTTCCCTTGTAGGGTTATCAATTATATGCCTCGAGGCATGAGGAAACTATAAGCAGATGAACAAGTTGTACGTCTTCTGTAGTTACCTTACAACTTGGTGGTAAGGCAACATAAAAAGAGGTAATTAAGACAAATGAAATGTGACCAACCAATAATGAGTCATATTGAAGGAAACTGTTCAGTTTTGTTTTCCAAAATAAAAGCTCGCGATATTTGAAAGAAGTAGGTAAAAGGTTTGACCTTTCACCGCATACAGACAGGCGTCCCTGTTGGAAGTACATGGAAACATAGATTTATGATTCATTTTCTGTGTTTGAAGGGTGTGGCGGCTGTTTTTCATGCACCATGCTCTCCATAGGTCACAGAAAGACTGACTGTAGTCACCATCACGCAAAACACCAACACCTGAACGGTACCATTAACCAGGTCCAAACTGACTACTACAAATTACTGGATGCTGGGCCTTGGATCTCCCAGAGACGTCGTGTCCTTATCAGAATCTCAATGTAAAGGCAGCCACGATAGCATCAGCTGTTCTCACACAAAGCCTTAGTCAGCATCGGGGTTTGGCTTGTCATTATGCAGGTCTGTCTTGTTGCGCCGGATAGGATGGTGAGAAGAAATTCAACTTAATTCAACTGGATCAATGTGAACAAGGGATGCATTTTTGAGCAATGTTTGGTTTTGGTTTATTTTAATAAGGAACTTGAGCTTGAATGCTTGGAATGATGATGTTACTCTCAAAAGGGTTGAACTGAGTACTTACAGTATCATTTTACAGTATCATTTTACAGGATAATTTTACGCTAAAGTTGCTTTTTATAACAAGAAAGTGTTTGAGATCAATCCAAGGACAAAACAAATATCCAAATCAAACCAGGCTGTACGGGGAAAAAAGTATTTACTTACTTGTACCAAATTTTGGCAACAACAACTTCCGTCTAGAGTTTGCAGTAATTGATAAATACTAGTATAATTAATTCAGCCCTATTTGGGAGTTCTCAAATGTTCGATTTCCATTTGTTCTGAAGTGCTTAAGTCCACGAACTGAAAGGTGAACTTTCAGGCACACAGTCTCACCACCAACAGCCTCTTTGTCTGTCAAACCAGCAGCCATAAATGACTAACCTGTCTTTCGTCTGATTCACCTAAATCAAAAGCCGTGACCGCCACAAGACAAAAATCAAACATTTATTTCAAATCTGTCAGGTATTTTCTGCATGAAATCTGATGCGTTTATTTATTTTTGCTGCAGACTCAGCCAAAAAATAAAAATGCAAAGAAGCCAAATATCATATATGTGCTTGATACGATCCAGGCTGCTGAGTCCTTTTATGGTTGCATATAAAAGTAAACAGGCATACTGTCATCACAGAGGCCATTATATTCTAAAAGGCAGCCAGTTAAAAATGTGCTGATAGTAGCAGGGCAGCAGCCGAGAGCGGAGCCGGTGCCAGGGCTCAATGTGTTTGCGAGGGAAGAATGAACTCACAGCCGAGGTCACAGGAAAGAACTGCACACGTGCAGATGTTTGTTGGATGGCACGTCGCAACTCCCTCGTTTTGTGCCCGTTTACTACATCTGTCATCAGAGAGACAAGGTTGAAACCGGTAACTCGCACTGTGTGCGCTACAGTCGAGATTGACCTCATGACTGATTGGCAGCAAATCAGCAAAGAAGAAGAAGAAGGAGGGGAGAAAAAAAAGAATCTGATGATTTTAAGGTCAGGGCATTCAAGAAGGATTTCATTCTGACACAAACAGGCTTATTTACGCAGGCATGTTTGGGATGTGGCGTGTCAACACGCTTATGTACTCAATCACTCATGAGGCTTTATGAAAGCCCGCACACAGACCCACACACACCTAGAGTGTGCGGCAGCCTCTCCCATGAGGGAGAGTTCACGCTTCGCAGCGGGTTGTGCCGTCGGGGTGGCCCACGCTACGCAGGCAAGTGAGAAAGGAGAGATTTTGTGAAACTGTATGCGGACTTTAGCTTCCCACTGATGCATTTCCTGCGGTGTGAAGGGCTCAAATTAGGTTTGGAAGTGTTGCAAGTGGATGTTTCTCCCTCTGGTTTTCAGCACTTGGGTAACAAAATACATCAACATGGTGTAATTTGTGCTAACGCCGAGCTACGAAGCAAAAGCTGGAGAGGTTAGGAGCGCGTTTCTGCCTTGTTTCTTCCTGATTAAAGTCATGGGTGTTTGTCCTCGTACACTTGTTTTAATCTTTGGCGGTTATTTGCAGGCATAAACATCACTTGCTTTGCTCCTACTCAGTATCAGTGTGCAACCTTTTAACTCTTTGGTAGAGTCATGAGTCAATTTGCGCGACAGTGGGAGGAGGTGCTGCACTTTATGACACCACATAATGTCAAAGATCACCATCTCTGTTCAGAAACCTTTTTATTTACTCCAATCTACAGCTGTCAATGTAAAAACAGCTTGAACTGATGTAATTTTCATATATTTGAAACAACACTTTTAACAGAGGTATTAACCGAAAGTATCGACGGTTCAAGTTAGCATGACAAATGAAGCTAGCACAGTTAGTTTGGTCAAAAATAGCTAAATATACTCTGCTTGGTGAAATTTTTAGCTAAAACATAAAACTGTGGTAGGTTTAGCTTCCACTGAGTGACCAAATATGGAGTTTGGAGATAATAATTGAGCTGCTAGGGATAATCTTTGATGAGAACTGCCCATTTCTTGAAGGAACCTCAAATGTTGCATTCAAAGACCACAATGCATCATGTTTTGTGGAGTTGTAGGATTGAATGCAGGAAGGAGGTAGGCATAATCAAAAGAAAAGAAGTTTTAATAAAAATAAAAAAACGGGAGAGGGACTGAGAACAACCGAAAGAATGAATAAAATTTATTTTTGGTTTATCATTATGAAGAATTAATAAACTGGGGTTAGCACAGAAGCTTTGCAGCAAAGAATAAGTGGTTGACGACAATGGATTAACTAAAAGTTGAAAACACTGTTATACATGTTTAAAAAATTATGCACATTACTACATACTAAAAACACAGAAAATAGACGGAAACATTTGACTCAGAATATCAATATTTAATTGTACGATTCTATATTGTCCCACGTATTTTAATTTAATAAAATTTTACTTTACACATCAACGTACGTCTTCTTAAAATATTTTTTTTCCTCTCTGAAAACAGTTTTAAAAGTATTCATATACTTTTAAGCAGAGTTGCACAAGTCAAGCCCCCCAAAAGCGAGTATCCTGTAACTTTTAGATGCGCCCCTGCTCCAGCACACCTGAATCAAATGAACCGCTCGTTAGCAGGCGTCGACAGAGGAGGGAACTTTGCATTGGAGCAGTGAGGCCAAAGTTGCAGCACAGGGGGCTGAACTTGTGCACCCCTTATTTTTAAAGAGTTTTTTTTTTAAGAGTCTTTATCAGAGGAATTGAGTGAGGAGTGGTTGAAAACGGTGAGCTAAATATCAGGATCGTAACCGACCGGAGCCAGGAGCGGGTGAGTGAAAATATCAGGGCTGTAACTATTCCCTCCAGTGATTCGAGCAACTTGATTATTAAAACTCATCCAGGGCAATTAATTTGTCTGCCTCGACGCTTCGTAAAGTTATGCCGTGTTATTTAGCGCACCGTGTAGAATGGAGTCTTAAAGGAATATTGGGAAATGAAGGAGACATAATGGATATTTACAAATTAAGGAAAGCATTATTTATTTACCTTCAGAATACAAAATTAAAAAATAGAATTTGATAGATGTAAAGTAGTGTTGCTACACACTCGTCTACAGTAGGTGGCGGTATGCACCTTAAAGTTGCTTGCCGTCCGCCATAATAGAAATGAAGAAGAAGTAACACACCGTGTTCTGGCCGTGTCATTTTTGTGTGTTGGGCCGCGCGCTCACTTCCGCTATGAGTTGTTGCTAGCAGCATAACAGCAAAGTCTCCGGGTTTTTGTCGTTTTTTGGGGGGTGGGAGATTAATAAGCATTTTGAAATTGACTGATGCGATGCTTTTGGAGTACGACAGCTTTCCCCCTCCCGGGACTGCTTGGTCACCGTTTCACAGCGAACGGTGGGAAGTAGAAAGAAAGAGAGATTTACCGATTACTCAAATAATCGATAGAGTACTTGATTACTAAAGTATTATTTTACAACAGCACTAGTACTGCAGCTGTGAGAGGTACAGAAAGAGAAATGACTACTGACACTAACAAGGAAAGCAAACCTTACCTTACCTCGAATAAAGGCAGGAATAAGCAAAACCCACAACAAAGACTGTAGACAAAAGTGAACTCCTACAGATCACAACCACAGGCGGGTCATGGAAAAAATTTGACTCAGAAAAACAGCCTCCTCTCATGGTCACTATTCTATGTTTAACATAGAATAATTTACAACTACATTTTTCTTTTCTCTTTATTCTATCTGAAAATATGTCAAATTTGAGCATGCAATCCCAGTTTTTGCAAGTCATGCTTTTCATAATATAGCATCCATGTGAAAGCAGGTCAAAGTATCTTGAGAATGATTTCAGTTCCCCGTTGTCTCCATTTTGCTTTGAGCGGTGTAGGGTTAATTAAGAAGTCCTGAAGTCTGAGCAAACAGCTTAGTACAAGCATCTGAAAGAAAACATTGAAAGAGTCACAAACACGCACACTCTCCTTTGCTTTTTTTTAAACTCACTTCTGCTTGAACCATATGGGGCCATGTTCACTGCGGTGTTAAGAAGAAGTGGGTTTTGGTTGGCCAAAAGTTTCACCCTCAGACGTCAGATATTTACTTATCTAGTGCTTTTTGTGAACCCGAATCCCGACAGACCTTATGCCTCTCTCCTGCAGAGAGCTACTGTAGTCCAAAAAGGCTTTTAAAAGCACCAGAGAACCACATGGCTGTGCTGGGCAACATGATCCCTCGTCACAATAAACATGGAAACTATAGTTACTGTTGACAGCTATTGTTCCGCTTTCATACATACTCAATATGTGCATTTCTCAACAGCTGAAAACAATCATGTTGCACAAGTCCTTCTGATTTAAATCTTTGTCGAATTGTCCTGAGCGGTCTGCAGAAAACTGTATGCTAAAGTATTTACATCTTAGTATGATTTTATGACGGACCAACCCAAAATAGTACATTTTTTTTAGTAGGAAAAAATTTTTTTCAAAGTGTGCCATGCATTTCTTTTCGCCCCTTTAACCTGGACACCCCCGAATGAAATCCGCTGCAACACGACAGGATGTGGAAAGAGACGTAAAGTATATAATGCTCGGGGCTGTGATTGAAACCCACTAAGAGAACGTAATCCTGCTGTTTAGTCATACTGCAGAGAGACAGAAAGGATTTCATAATAAGCTCTGAGTCTGGAGCGAGACTTTACAGTCCGACTTGAGAGAGGGTGAAGAGGAAGGGGGGAAGAAAAGAGGAGGAAATAAGTAACATTACACCTAATGCTGCAGTTATTTCCTGCATTTTTGGCACTGTTTCAGTAAAGCAGTGACTTTACTGAGACGACAAAATAATCTACATGCGTTTTCTTGTACACAACCTGCAGTCTGACTGTTCTCCTGACATTGTGACCTAGACGTGACCGATCACTAGGTGTTTATGGAGTTGTTGTCCAACTGGAAGATGAATATTTAAGCCAGTGGGAAGTTTTTGTTTTGTTTTTTTGGGAGCCTCTGACAGGTTTTCTTGTTATTTATCCATTTTCCCAACACATTTAGACCATCCTTTCCTGTCCCAGCAGCATGATGCTGCCTCCGTTGTGTCTCGTTGTAGGAGTCAGTCATGTTTATTTCATTAATGTCGTCCTGGACCAAGCCGTTCTCCCCACACCAACGCTACAGCTAGCTCCACAGGCTTATGATATTTTTAAGCTACCAAACTTTGTTGCCTTACCTTGAATAATGTGACTTTTACTGTTTGGAGTAGTGTGTAATGTTTTGACAAGTAAAATGACAGATTACTTCCAGTGTCCTGGTGGAGAGAAGCTAAAGCTAGCGCTCAGACGTTCCAGATCAAGGGTGTCGAACTCATTTTCATTTTGGGCCAGATCAAAAATATGAATGCTCTTAAAGGGCTGGTTGTGCCAGAATGTATTGATAAAACCATTAAACATTAAAGTGGCTGTTTGTTTCAGCATTCAGTTAAGTGTTTCTTAAAATTAAATGATAATGAATGTCTTTTCACACTGATCAGTCCACGCAGGATTTCATGATTGCTTTTGTGGTTTTAAAAAAAATAAAAATCACAGATTTTGTGGTGCTAATTTAGAAATATTTGTAAGGAATCTGTCCAATATTTCTAATGCATGACGTTAATGCGTGACTTTTTATTAATCGCTGTATCGATCACAGACTATAACTTAACATCAAATAAAACTGAGGGAGCTGTCATTCAGACCCTAAGTTTTTGGCCAATTTCTATAAATATTTCAAGTAAAAATATGGGAATCTGTTGATTTTTGTGTGAATTTTGCATATTTATGAAAAACCGGAGTGGCTTATTGATCTAATTTGGATCACAGAAAAAGCGACGGCGGGCCAGATTTTGCCCCTGGGCCTTCAGTTTGACACATGTGTTCCTGATAGAGAAGATACCTGAACCTCCCACACTATGCACACAGTTATATCAAAATACAGAAAATCTTCAATGTGAAACAAAAGGAAAAAAAGAGCAATACAAAAAAGATCTTTTTTTTTTTCTCCTTCTTAATTTCATTTGTGTACACCCCTTTTCTAATGGCCCCCTGGGAAACTGCCCATTTGGCCCATATGAAAAGCTTCCACTGGTGGGAATGGTGTAACATTGCACATTTCTTTTAGCACCAGTCTGATCCAGTCACCTATTAATTCATAGCAGCTTGTGTTGCCCGCAGCAGAAACATATTAGGTATTTTTCTAATGCTGTTAAGACTTTTGGGTGGGAGGAAATATAAGAAGCACTATTTTTACTTTTTCAGGACATACTAATTCTTATTCTGGGTTTTTATTATCAACAGACCTGCAGTCTGATTGACTCCTTATCCTGTGTGTTCTCGTGGAGGTGGGCTCCTCTCACTTCTGTTTTTTTGTCACTTCTGCGGCACACATGACTTCTGTTTGTCATGCAACGCCTGAGTGTTAAACACATGATTAATCTAAATCCATTTTAGGACTATCTTAATGCTGGTTGCAGCACAACGTCTGGCTAGATCATAGGTCTATGAGTAACAATTATTAGAGGTTATCCCAGGCTCTTGGAGGATTCTGTTCTTGTTTAGTGAACTCAATTTTCTTTTGTCTTTTAGAAAACACCCTTTGCCTGCTGAGTGAAACTAACCTGCATGAAATCAACCTGCTGTTGCAAAGTAAGTCCGATAAGACCCTTTTGGATCAGATCCAGAAAACCTTACCGGTTTAAATAGCGATCTGGCAGGAAATATGTCTACAACGAGCATTATCAGGCCAATAAAACCAACAAGGACAAGTTGTCCTTTATTTATCTAAATCAGGATCAGATTAGCCTGGAGCTGCAGAAGGAGGAAGAAAATGACAAAAATGTGAATGATCAAATATGTCGTAGTCGGTGTTTTCACATTAATCATAGAGGAAAAATGCTGGAGTCACAGGTAGACACCTGCAGATGGGAGTTTGTTTGTTTTGTTGTCATGGTGACAACGGAAACAAGGCCCAAAGCTAGCTCCTTGTTAAGTTGGCATAATGCTGTTTCCTTTAAATATTTAAATTTTAATATTAGGCCAAGCATCAAAATGCTTGGCCCTGGTGTCTCCAGAAGCACCGATATGAAGTAAATTGGAAATGATCTCAGTGTTTTCCCATCGGCTCCTCCGTCGGCACAACGGCTTCAGTAGGAGAATTAGGTCAAAGACTCGTGTCATCTTTAACTCCTGAGGGAATAGTTTGAATTTTGAGACCGAGGTTGGGTGGAGTGACTCTGGGTTTTCTGATCTACTGTTTAATTTAAGAACAAATTACCAAACAAGTAATGCTCAAAGCTTTTTGATAGTATAAAAACTCACACCGGAGTTCACTATGTGGTGCTTTTATTTCACAAAGATGATGAGGTGACATTTTATTTGAAGTGGCGTGCAAAAGCCTGACGTGACATCATCATAAACATGACATAGTAAAGCATGTTCATGTTCCTTATGAACATGAAGGAGTCTTCATGAATGTGTATGACTGTTGTCATGAAGTGTCGTTCTGTAAATAACGACATTTTTAATGCAAAGTTGACACTTTTAATTAATTTTTTTGCAAATTTTCATAGAACTTTGCATTAAAAGGGTCGTTGTTCACACTTTTAATGGAACTTTTAGTGCAACTTAAAAGTGCCATTATTTACTGGATTACACTTCATGACGACAGTTATAAACGTTCATTCATCAAGACTCCTTCATGTTCATGACCGTTGTCATGTCAATTTTCAAATAAAGTGTTACTACCTTGGAGGTAAAAACAAATTATTAGTTATTTTTTTTTTTTACTATGACTGGTTTTTTTTACTGATATTATAGCTGTTTTATAATAGTTATTATTTAAAACATAACCTGTTTTCTGTTTCTTGTTTGCATATCTAGTAAATGGAGAATTATTCCCCCTCCTTGTTTTGTGGACATTGTAAGCAAAATTGGCCAAACTCAAGTTAGTGTTTGACTCTTAGTAGCCAATCTAAACTGCCAAAAATAATCATACCTGATCTGGATTTTTTTATTTTTTATTTTTTTGGTGAACAAAATACAGTTTGGGACATATAAATCTTATTACATTTGTTAAAATCCCCAAAATAAATATTTATATATATTTTTTGCCATGGAGACCAAAAGTAGAAAATCCAAGTCGAACATAACACCTTGTTTTGAGTTCTTAGTGGTTCTGATACTTTAAACTGTGAAATGTTACTGGGTTTTTTTCTTGATTGGGAAATGGATTAGAGGGAAGAATGAGGGGCTCTTCATGAAAAATCCAACACAATGCAAATACAGTGAAGGCCTCTGTAACAGAAAGAGGGGGATAAAGTCGCAGTGATGGACTAATTGTAACACTGTGTGAAATAAGTTCTCATTTAAGAGATACGGTGTCAGAACCAGGCTTTTCTCAACCAAGTGAATCTGTGGAAATCATTGGCAACAACTTGTCCCCATCTGGGTTTCCACACATGTAATAATAATGAGCTGCATGTGGTCTAAACATCACCAGGGAAACGCTGAAATTCAATCAGACCAACCTGTAAGAGAAGCAGTATACATCTTTTATTTTTAATTTTCTTTTTTTCCCCTCTTCAGTCCACGCTGCATCCATGAGTTTCAGTGAAGTTTTGCCAATTACAGTACAATAAAGCTGATGCAAGAAACCAGTAAAGTTTGACGGTCTTGTTAAACTTGTCCCCCCTTTTTGTTTTACGAGTCGAGGATAAAAAAAATAAAGCTCAGCTGTTGAAACCACTATTAAAAGAAACCTTATTATTTCTCTTTTTTTTTTTTTTTTTTGCAATATTTATACGGCTTCTTTGTTTAGGCTGGTTTTTCTGCATGATCACAGTTTATCCTCTTCTGTTGGAAATGGACAATAGAAACCACAGCCGATTGAAATGCGGGTGGAAAGAACCAGTAAAAAAAGGGGCCATGTGTTTTTTTTTTTTGTTTGTTTGTTTGTTTGTTTTTTTTCTGGATATTGACCAAGACCTGGGCAGGTATTATTTACCCCTCACATGTGCGTTTCATCTCGCTTATAACGACAATGTGCAGCTTGAGTTAAATTTTTTTTTCCAGCCAAAATCTGCTTTGCGTTTCCAGACCCGTTTGCTTGACTTCGTCAGAGCACAGCAACTAACATAGAAAACCGCATAGTAGATTGGAAAAGAATGAGAAAATCGCTTTCTTTAATAATAAGTGTGTTTTGACACTTGCTATTTTCCACTTACTTAAAATTGCAAAACATTTCCAGCTCCCCCACGTATGCAGCGGGGTTGTTTTGTGCTCGTTAAAAGGGCATTGTCCATTTACCTTACAAAAAACCCACTCATGCATATTAAGCCCCAGATTTCCCCATTAAAGGGAGAACAGCCAACCACATAATCCAATTTGGTCCCCGGTTGGGTGAAGAAATATGTCACGCAGTGTGACGGCTGCCCTTTGTGTGCCAAAGAAATGACTAACAGCTGATGGGTGGAAATATCTATAGCATCAATGCAGTTTCCAGCGTGTGTGCCGTCCCCCTCTCTTTTCCCTCCTTCCTATTTTCCCGCCAACTGAAACTTTTCTCAACTTCATTTTTCCTCCCTTTTTTTTTTCTCCTTCTTTTCCACCCTGTCTGTTTCTCCTCTGACAAATAAACAGGTTTCACGTGAGCTCCTCTTCCACTCCGGCTGTTTCGGAGAGGGCACCGCCCTGTCTGGCCCTCGTGGCGACCCGGGCCGCTCCGCGATTGGCTGGTGCCGCCGCGCTGCAGCGAGCGGAGCCGTGAGCCGCAGACAGGCATAGCGTGTCTGAGACAAAAACACAGGGCCTCCTGCCAGTTGTTGTCCCTGAGGAAGGAGGACTGGGAGATGGAGAAGGCGGAGCGAAGGCCCGGCTGGCCCGAGGTCAGCTCCGGGTGGACGGCAGCACAACGTGGATCAGGGCGGACGACTGTGCTGTCGGAGGCTTTAAAAGAATATCAAATGTAGAAACTTAACCGTTCCTTCTGGACCGACTGAGTGATGAAACGACTTCAGCGGATGATAGATGCTTGAACAACCTCGTGGAAAATCTAGCTAAATCTGTCGGTTAGTTTAAACCTTATGTGCAATCAAAAGGGCAACACGAGACGGCGAGGACTCTATTTTTGCTTCATGTTGACATCTCCAGTCATCCATTTCTAAATCACAGCTGCCTCTGATTAAAGTTGTGAAATTATTTAAGATGCAGAAACAAACCAAAACCGAATCAACTGGAAAATCATTCTAGTTTTTACCTTTTCAAACTCTTTGTCTTTTTCTTCTACATTTGCTGTTGTATTATCAAGATGTGATGTTTTAATCAGAATGTTATCTTCTTTACTCCAGTATGAACTAGAACAGGGGTCTCAATCTCCAGTCCTCAAGGGCCGCAGTCCTGCAGTTTTTAGATGTGCCACAGGTACAAAACACTGGAATGAAATGGCTTCATTACCTCCACCTTGTGTAGATCAGTTCTCCAGACCCTTCATTATTCTATTCAGGTGGTGCAGCAGAGGCACATCTAAAAGTTGCAGGACTGCGGCCCTCCAGGACTGGAGTTTGAGACCCCTGAACTAGAATGTCTTATCTTTACAGACTTCTTCCCCATTTTCTCCAAGATGCATCTTCTCCCGTGTTGAGTAGTCTTACTATTGGTTTGGTATCTCTGATGTGGTAGAGAGGAGGTATTTTTATGACTGGAAACCTACAAGCATGTCGGTTAACAGTGAACCTTTGACCTTAATCAATAGATAAGCTGTCCATTTGTCCATTGATCACCTGGACCCACTGAAACTGTCTTGGGAAAATAATTTGCTTTGTTTTTAACAAATAGTGGCTGTTTGACTGGTAATTCCCTCTGCCTGGTCACAATGACTCGGTCATCCGGATACCTCTGGGTTGCCTGCTTGAGGGATGTGTTTGGGTATGAGACGGGGAAACCGTCCTGTATCGCCTGCAGCGAGATGTGGATGTGAACTGATGTATTGAAGGACTGCCTGAACGCCCTTTGACCCTTCCCTAAGATCAGGGATCGGCTGAAGTTGAGCTCTATTGACACGGTGTTTGACAAGAATCTGATGAAGTCTGGGTAAACATTAGGTCTTAATCAGTGGAGTTGGGAAATGTTAGAACTCAGCTCTGTGTTGTAAAGATAATCTTATTGTGGCATGCAAATATAAACCCATAATTGTTCCTTAGTCTAGACTTGCTAATTTCAAACAGGCTCTGATGCTTTACAGACTTTCAGCATTCTTGTTCCGATCCAAGGTAGTTTACAGTTACTCATCCTGAGCCCGAGTTATGGGCTTTTATGGAGACACTTTAATTGTTCTTGAGGTAAAAATGGAAGTTTGTACAGCAAACGGCTCGGCTTTAATTAAAGAAGAAAATAACTGGGTGTTGTGTTGTATCATTGAGTTGGGCCCAAACTCAGGCACAAACAGGCAGAGTAGACCAGAACCAGAACACCTGAGTGGTCTGGAAGGTTGCAACAAGTATTTAATGTATTTCGGTGCTAAGCTGTTCAGGGATTTATTTTAAATAAAGTTACTTATTGACACAAAGAAGTGCCTGTTCTTTAGATAAGACTCTCCAGCCATTTGAATAATGTCATGGTCAACGGTGCCAAAAGCTGTGATGAACAGAACCAACACTGTGGTTCTTCCCCAGTGTGTATTTATGTGGATGTCACTGAACACATCCAGTACCGTGGTAACCACGGAAACCGGACTGAAAGACGTCAAAGCGGTTGGTCATCGTTAAGAAACTATTTAACTGTTGAAGCAGCTTTTTCAACCCTGGTGAACGGAGGGTTGGAGATTAGCCTGTAATCCTGCTGTAGCGATTTATCCAGACTGGTCTTATTTTGTCTTTATCAGTGGTTTAACCACTGAAGCCTGAGTTGTTTATTTTACATACATTTACATACAGACACAGATATATACACAGCCTCTACAACAGGGGTGCCCAAACCAACCCTGGAGAGCTTACCATCATGCAACTTTTAGATGCGTTCTTTCTCCAGCACACCTGAATGAAATGAACAGTTCGTTACCAGGTCTCTGCAGAGCTGGATGATGTTCTGAGGGAATCCAGGTGTGTTGGAGAAGGGAAGTCAGGAATTGTACCCCTTGACAGATTTGCTAGAGTTCATTAAAATTGATTGCTTTCCTGATATCTTTTAAAAACAGAATCACTTTCTCTTTGTGTTGTGGCTTTGGAGGGGCCGTGGCGGTTCCTATACGATCCAGAACAATAGAGGAACCACCAGTACACCAGACACAACAGCACATTGCTCGCAAATACACACAGGAAACAGATTTTTATCTTTAAAAGCTCGCTTTCTGGTGAGAATCCAACCGATTTAAATAAATACGGCTAATTATGCTTAGAGGACTGGAGAAGTACCCAGAAATATCAGCAATTCTTCATAATAGCTCATAGTAAAGTATGTTTTTTTATTTATTTTTTTATGACGTCCTCGAGGATAAGTTAAACGTGGTGTTACCAATTTTTGTTTTTATAAATCATTAGTGATTGGTGTTGTTTATCGTTTAAACTAATAATTTAAAAGCTCCAAATTTGCACTGGAGCTCTGACCAGATCTGCATATCCTAAGGCAGTGGTGTAAACGTTGGTCCTCAAGGGCCCGTATCCTGCATGTTCAGCACACCTAAATCAAATTATGGTTCATTAGCAAGCCACTGCAAAACCTTCTGAGTTGGATGATGTGGATCAGCTGTGTTGGAGGAGAGACTCTTAAAACTAGCAGGACCCCCGTTCTTGAGGACTGAAGCTAGACCGCCATGTGCTAGGGTGAACCTATTATTATTTTTTTTTAAATGTAAAATTTACTTTCGAAAGAGAACACATCTGTCCTAGTCACATAAAACCAGAAAAGAAGAAGCTACAGCAGCAACACCTTCTTCTCACGCCTCTTTCTCCTCAGTCAAGTGTGAGAAGAAGTTTCCTCTTTCTCAGACCTGCTGCCGCCGGCGGGTTGTCTGACGTTCTCATGGTCTCATGAGAAAATGTTGCTCGGTTTTAGAAGTTATTTAAATGTTGAAGTATCTGGAGTCTTGAAATAAAATCCATCACTAACAACTGCTTCTTCGGGAGTCATCTGACTTGTAAATGGAGTCCAGCTGCGTGTAATCTAATGGCAGCTAGTGGGAGAGAACTATTAGTTTTGCTTTCTAATAATCTTCCTCTAATCCATCTGCCATTCTTTATGAAAGAAAAACAGAAAACGTCTGCAAACCAATTGATTTACCTCAGGCCATCCAGAGGAAGCAGAAGAGGTGGGACCCAAAACTTTCTGGCAAATGGAAAACTAGCATAACGCATAATGCTGAACAAACCACCTTTACGCAGGAACCTGGTAGTAGCAGCATCATGATGTGGGAATGGCACTAGTGACGTAAATATACTGTGAGCTTAATACATGGCAATGCATTCAACAATGTGAATGTCTGACCTATGGAGTGGTACAGATCAAAACATATTTATGACTGAAAATGTCCTAGTCAAAGCCCAAGACTCAAATTGTTGTTCAGACTTTCACCGCCTGATCTGACTGTGCTTTAAGTAGTTAAAACAATGGAAAAGGTTTCAGTCTCTTGATGTGCAAAACATTGAAGAACTACAGCAAATTAAAATAACAGAGTAGCCGACAACGATTGCATGGCAAACTCTTCACATTTTTTGTTTATTTTTCTTCCGCTTCACAATTAGGCTCTACGTTCTGCCGGTGAGCTAGGTAAAAACATTGAGAAATGAAGGGCAAAAAATCTAAAGGTGAAATGTGTAATGTATTGGGCCTCTTTCTTCAGTGATCACCTTTTGACTTATGATGCCTTGTTACACTGATAGAAATAGAAAGAAATAGACTAAACTGGTCTTCATTTTCACTTGACGAACTCCTATAGAACTGGTACGACTGAGACTTGGATATTGTAGCAATGAGCTAATAACATAATTTATACCATTGCTTCAGTTAAACTGACAGCATGACCTACTTTCTGACTGAGTCAACAAATTGTGGGGATTCTTGAAACGTTGGGAAAAGTCCTGTCTTTTGTCCTGATGCAGAAAACCATGATGAGTTCCTAATTCACATGGACTATTCAGAAAATGACACGTACTTCAGAGATGTGACGGGACATGATCCTCATCAGAGTTCAATTGATTCACACTCATTTTCAAGACGAAAATGACAGGAAACTGTGTGACGGCTTCTTAAATAAAGTCTCCTGATGAGCTGAGCTTACTCATTTACTTCCCGGTATGAATAATGCTTCCACAATCTTAGGGTAAGATTGATGTATTAAACTCGAATGTATTACTTTTCCAAGCCACTCCTTTTATTCCCCTGCATATATATAGTTAGTAATGACTACATTAATGGGCTGGATTCCCCCAAATCAAAAGTCTGTTGAGGACTGCATTGCAATGGGGTTTGCTTTTCAGTGAGCACTTTTCCAAAACAGGTTTTGTCTTTACAGTCAGGGAGGTGCAGGTTCAGATAGCTTTCCTGGGAAAAGACTCCAGCTTGCAAACAAAAGGAGGCTCCCTTAAAATCAATCCTTCAGTGACCAGACGCTGCCTGAGCGGTTTCTTCACTCCAAAAAGAAGCCCGCAGCGGAGCTTTCTGTCCGTCACCAGGATATGATGCATGACGATGACACGAGACTTCCAGTAAACAAGGTCAGAGACGCTCAACATTCCTGCTGCTGGAATGTGAAAGACCCCTCACTGTCAGCATTTGTGACCTTTTGGGGGTTATCAGGTAGCCGAAGATACTGATCCAAATCACGAGTATAAAACAGAACGTCATCCGAGTTCCTCACTCTGAAAAGTAATGGGTTAGAGGGATGGCTGGGGTCAGGAGGGGCAGCATGTACAGCACTTACAGACAATAGGAGGATCTGCAGCAATAAAAGCTTTATCTTCTTACTTGGACTTGGAAGAACACTGATGAAAGCGAGTTCTTGACCTAGGATGAATATCAAAAGCTCTGCAGTCTCTTATATGTTTTGGCATGAGTCCTAAATTGACAATCAAGAATGTAAAAGCAGAACTAAAAAGTAGAATGTAAACTTGCCAAAATCCCTTCAATCCCACACTAAATTTCTGCAAATTCAGTGGATTTCGAATGAGCAAATGTGTTCATTTCCACCTTTCCCTGCTTAGATCCAAAACGTTAGTGTACGTTTTGGGGCAAAGTGGCTCTTTTGTTTTATTTAGGTAGACAACCATATCTTGGTAAATTTGCAGTTGTGTTAAACATTTCAAAATGACACGTTTAACAATTCTCCATGAGATGTCCTAAGCTCGAGAGATTGTTTTACAACCTACGACTGCTTTAAATTTATGCAGATCAAATTACACACAGGTGGACTCTTATTTATTTCTAACCTAAGTTGTTAAACCAGATATTTTTCTCCTTATGTGAAACTCCATCAAATCCCACTAAAATACACTGATAGCTGTTGTTCCAGAACAAAGTGAATAAGTTTAGGGGTTATGAATACTTTCGCAAATCGCCGTGAAGCTGAGATACATGGCGTTACCACAACACACTTTTGATGTTACCAACCACTCATTAAACCGCTATTTATGCAGTACTCTGAAATTCATTAGAGACTTTTTGTTTAAAAAGAGGCTAAGGGATTAACATGCTGTTGCAATTGCTTCCATGACTCACGAGCAAATATGAGTCTCTCTGATGTCCTCTTCCTCCTCTGTCGTCTTTGTTCTAATTTTAAAAGCTGACATTGACAAATAAATAACCTCCACTTGGGGGTTTTTCAGTGAGTCAGCAGAGCCTTTCATCACGCTGTGAAGTGTTGGTGGGTTTCAGACGTCTGAAACTGGATCTGAGCTTAGACAGAGAGCGCGGCTCTGGCCTTTGACCTCTGAGCGGGCTCTGCGTCCCCTCATCGCCCTCGAGATGTGAAGCAGGAGCGCTGGATTTTAAATGCTGCCAGGCCTCCTGGACATCCGAGTGAAGTCTTTGCTGTCCTCATGGTGCACGTTTGAGGATGAGAAACACGAGTCACAAATTACTTTGACAGTCGCTAGCGCTTGTTTTCATTCTGCTTTCTTCTTGTTGACTGCCTGTATAACCACCTGTTTACATTTAATTTGCTTACAGTAAAAGAACGTGCTTATGATTAAGCCGCCAACCACAAACCCTTTTTCCCGTTTTCATTCCCTTTCGTCCCGCCGCCCCTCATCTGCCCTCTTTATTTTCCCCTTGTGGCCGCATATGTTTACAAGAAGCAATGAAGCTGCTCTAAACTCATTAGCATGCTGCTCTTTGGATTTACTGTAATTTGTTTCTCCATTTTTGTCCTTATCGGAGAAATGTGTTGAGTGGCCGCCACTCTCCCACGGTACTTCAAGTATTCCTAGGTATTTGATTCATAAATGAACACCAGAAGAAAACACCAGAAGGTGTTAAAGGGCTGTTTTCATAGTTTTATTGCACGTTCTCTACGTACTCAGAAGTTGTGTATAATGATTAGCATTAGCTGGGCAATATTATTTCTAGCCTGCTCAGTACATGTTAGCATAACAAAAACATACTTAATAGCTAAGACAAATGAGAAGTTACTATGGTTATTGTAAACAAGTCTGGAAATTTCAATGATTAGTTGTGTCTATTAGCATTAGCATTTGTATTTAGCTAATAAAAATGCTAGACACATTTAGCATTTGCAAGTTTCTAATGCATCTACAAGTTTCATTAGATGTATGCCTTTGTGGGGTTTGTCCCTCCCAGCTTCTAGTCGTCTGATGTTCAAGTTGTCTGTTTTCTGCGTATTTTCTTTTTCTTTTTAATGATTTAGAAATCACTTTTGATGAAGGTCATCTGTGAAGAGCCATTTTCTATTTCTTTTTGTCATTTCAGGCGGACAAAAAGAGGAGCTAAAATCATGATATGCCTGGGGAATTACTGCTTGCAGGTGTTGGCAACTCTAAAAACCGCAATAATTAGTTGCGGGCTTTAGCAAGCTAACGTAGGCGTTAGCATTGCAGGTCAGACACGGAGGTTGCTGTAACTTGTGATCCGTTTTGATCAATGCCTGTACATTTGTGTCTCTGTTTTGTACGAATAGCGTTTTTGAACATTACTGT
This sequence comes from Gambusia affinis, assembly GCF_019740435.1. Taxonomy (NCBI): domain Eukaryota; kingdom Metazoa; phylum Chordata; class Actinopteri; order Cyprinodontiformes; family Poeciliidae; genus Gambusia; species Gambusia affinis. The sequence continues at coordinate 6,993,978 of NC_057890.1, forward strand.
GTACACTTATTTATCGAAGACTGAGAAAAATGATTATTGAACTAGCAGATGGATTTGGAGAAGAGATTTGTGTGTCTTTTAACTGCCTTACTACCTCAGAATAATAGTATACTCAAACAGTTCCTACAGCCTAGAAATTGCACTTCTGTTTTCAGGTGCATAAATATTACATGATTGATAAATTACTCTACAGAAAACCATAGGCGATATTAATGTTTAACCATCCTCTGCATGTTCAGATAAGAATAAATTGTTGAGTTTATTGTGTGCAACCGAGTGGTCCTTTCAAACACTGCTCCCTTTTTGGATCAGTAACACCCATATTGTTTGACTCATCGGTGACCCTGCAGTTGATGGCGTTGTAAACTGAGGTGTAGTATAAATATATTTAAGAGATCTGTTTTCCAAACGGTTTACGAGAAAGGAAAAAAAAAAAAAAAAAAACTACTCTGGCCTATTCCGTGCTGTTAAATGTGGCCAAATTGCAAACTGCTAAAGCATGGAATATTCCCCCTGGATATTCAAACTTTGCAACTTCACATCATCAGCATATCCCGTCGGTTCTCTTTGGAAGCAGGTTTTAACCCCTTGAGATCAGAGTAGACGACGAGCAGCTTTTACTGCATGTTGCATCACACATAATACTATGTACTACTTATAAATTTAGAGTTTGGCCGACATTTTTATGTGTCTGGGCTGGTGCACGATTCTGTACACTGAAAATGCAAACTAGTGGCTTGTTCACAAATAGCAGCGGCTTCAAATAAGGGTGTTTTTTCTTCAAGCTGGACCTGGTATTGTTTTGGGGTTTTTTTCCCATTCTGGTAGATTCACAAGCTAACTGGAAACCAGTTTGATATTGAATAAGCTGTTAGCACTGATTGCAGCGCTAAAATGTTCACCACCACTGGACGTCGCTCAAGTTTTTTGTAGTTACAGCCACAAATTTGATTATTTTTTTGGAGAATTTTATGAGATGCACTGACACAAAGTAGTTGAAGTGGAAGGAAAATTAGCAAATTTTTTTTTTTTTACAATTTTTAGCTGCCTTTTGCATTTGTATTCATTTGTAGAACCAGCTTTAACTGCCTTTTTGGTGTCTGTCCTTACCAGCTTCTAGTCGTTTGAAGGCGACAGAGTCTTTTTTTAAAATTGTTTAAGAATCACTTTTGATGCCGATCATTTTTGAAGATACATTTTCACATCTATCTGTAGATTCCTAATCGAGTTTAGATGACTAGACCTTCCAACTATAGTCTTTTATTGCACTTTTGGCTGCATGTTTAGTATAAATTCCCTGCTGAAAGCTGAACCTCTATCCACTCAAGTCTTTCGCAAATTCTAATGTTTGGATCAAGAATTTCCCAATTTCAGTCTCTGTTCATCTTCCCATAATTCCTGTAGCATGACGCTGTCGTCACCATGGTTCCCCCTGGGGAGGTGCAGTGTTGGCTTTCTGTCGCATGTAGTGTTTCACAATTTGCTTCACATGTTAACTGTGTCCTCTTCATGGATTGTGGTAACTTTTAATTAAAGTTTTATTGTTTTCCAACAATGGCTTCCATGTAGTGACCAGATTTGAACAGGGCAAAGCAATAGTCGTGATGTTATTCTGAAGGATAATTGATTCAAAGGAGTCTGATTGTAAATGGATGACTCACTTTTGACATTTTTTGTTTTTTTGATTAACTTTGTGTTAATCTGTTCCATAAAAACATAATTACAGTGGTTTGTGGTGGCAACATGACGTAAAAAGAGGTGTGAATAAAATAATCCTGTTCTACCTTAAATGTTCTGTATGTTTCAGTTTATGGCCAAGCAAGTGACTTTAGCGGCAACTCTTATAAGAAAAAAATGTATATATTGCATTGTACCGCTACAAAAGACGTAACATTTATCATGTTCTTTGTTTGATTTGAAAAGAAGCGTATTTTATCAAAAGGACACATGCGTGAGGACTGTGCAAAATTAACAAAGGGGATTTTAAAACTCCCAACTATGCTGCAATTCAATTTACACCAAATGGGACGCGTCCAGCCTGAAGTAATTAAAACAAACTGTGGACAGTGTGTGTGTGTTGGGGGGGGAAATCAGCGGGAAACAGAGGAAAAATGATTATTCTTCTTTTGGAAAAACATTGCGGTTTGAATAGATCAAATTCTGAGTTTGACTGCAGCAGCTTTTCAAAGCGGCGGCTCGACGCATGTGAGTCGGCGCAAATCATGTGTATGTAATATGAAGATTAGCACACAATACGAGCTTATTAAGCTGCTGCTGTTGGAAATTGGAACCTCCTGCTTGCCGACACTCGAACACATAAATCACACGATGCGAAGACGGTTAAAGGGACGGCAGTGACTCGGCACAGCTCAGCACATACATGTCAGCAAACCCAATTCGGACCAGTTCGCTTCTAAACTAAAACCCCGGCCGTTGAATAATTTAGCCGAACACGTGATTTCACACAAAACGAACTCGGTGTTGTTGATGGGTTTTTTTTTTGTTTGTTTTGTTTTTTTTGCACCCTGTGTGGGATGCGTGTGAAATACGGGGCGAGAGGTAGACTGCTGATGTCTGGTGTCGCTCACCGCACAGGACTGTGAAACCACTGCTGAGGTCTGAATAATGAGGAACTATAACTGTCAAGTTCGCCTCCAACACGCACATGTCTTCTGCTTTACATTCAAAAACCTCCACCAGAGCGACGTACGTTAAGATTTCACCGTTTGGCTTAATCCTTGCAGATTTATTGTGTCACGATTGACCAAAAGAGCTTTAAAATTGGAGAAGGGGGATGGGGGGGAAGAAAAATAGCATTTGGTTGGTGGTGAACATCCTGGATGCTTGCAGGCCTCGGCCTATTATTAACACAGGATCAACTGGAGGTGATGGAAATGGCACGAGCGAGGAAGGCAAAGGGAAGAGAAAGGAGGATCTTAAGGTCAGCGGGTTCTTCCATGCTCCACTCGCTGGTCATACCACAGAATCACGAGCTTCTCCTCCCTTTCTTCCTCCTCGTCTTCTCTTCCAAACATACCCGCAGCCTTACCACACGCTAACGGTTTGAGTCAGAGAGCGGCCTCCTTATGAAATCCAGGTTTGCCACATCTCTCCTCACTCTATTAGATTTTAAAAAAGCAGCAAAAAAAAGTAATAAGTTAGTGTCTTTTCAGTGCTCACCCCAACTGCTTGTCCCCACTCACTTTCACTGCATCAACCTTGCAAAAGCACGCCTTGAGCTTTTCTAATTGCGCCTCTATTTTATTTATTTATTTGGGAGCAAAATTGTTTAGTGGAGTTGGGAGGGAATCTGCAAGGTTTCCAAAAAGTAAACATGTCACCCGAGGGATGTTGTGTTCAGGTGACCGCCGGTGTTTTGCGTTTTTAAATCAAGCCTCCTGGAACCAGTTCGCTTCAGAAGTTATCAGTAGCTCTTCTGTGAGGATCTGTCAGCAAGACCAGAGTCCTGCAAAAAAAAATTAATTAATGGAGAGCACAACTGCGTGTAGAATCCAGTCCAAGTGAGTGTAAATCCGGCTGCAGTGTGAAGGCCTGAAAGGTCGTTGAACATTAGTGAAATAAAATAAAATTTGGCTTTTTTAAAAAATTATTCTTGACCGTATGCAAAACTTTGTGAGCGCAAACTAACTGCGAACTATCTAAATGTATTTTTGACAACTATCATTTGTTCACTGGCATTTCTAGAAGAGCTGTAGAAGTCGTTGCTGAAAGAAGTCCTGTTTAACCCTTTATGTCCTAAATTTGAAATCTCCTTATTTTAATTCTGCCCAGTTCTTTAAATGTCCGATGAGTAAATATGTTTGCCCGTTTAGGACTTACAGGATTAAAGTTTTCCACCATATTGTAGGTCAAACACGGTAGTAGAAACAGAAAAGCTACTCAGAGATGGACATATGTTAAAATTAATGCTAGAGTAAAACCTGTTGTGATTAGGAAAATAATTTTTTGGTCTTTTTTTTTTTTTTGTTGCAGATGCTAATTCCACTACCAGCGTAAAATGCACACCAGACTTTTCAGATTTTTATACGCAAAATACTTGAACAACTACATTTGTGTCACTCTGCGGTGGCCTATAATACAAAATCTGAATAAAATGAATTAAGATGCGACGTGGTGACGGTTCCAGGGGCGTGAATACTTTCACCAGGCTCCGTTCTGACATCGAGCGCGCCGCTAGCACAGCTAGCGTAAACGACAAGAGACGTGATGCGGCCGCTCTTCTGCTTGCGGCCTACTTGTTGATGCACGGGCCATTTAATCTCCACACTTCAGCTTGGTCACAACAAGTTGGTTGAAACACTTGGAAGTGCTTGGCAGATGTTCAAAAGCAATATGGGCTGACATATATTAGCAGCATATCTTACCCAACTCGAATGCTGTAAGTCAAAGATCGCTGGTTTTGATTTGGGGGTGGGAGGAAAAAAAAAAGAGAGAGAGAGAGAGAGAAAGTAGTTTTGTGATCCAGATGTTTCGCACAGAGACATACAAGTAGTGTGTTTTTAAAGTAGGGGGGAAATATCAGAGTGTAATCCAAAGCTTGAAGGAACATAATGCTGCTCTATACAAATAAAATAAACCAACCACACAATTAGAGCCAAGCTTCTTGGGGTTTGTTTTCAGTTTAAGTAAACACAGAAAAGTACCAGAGCAGTGCAGTGGGCATAATGACACACAATTAGTTTCCTCAAAGTTTACATGTTGGTGTAGTAAAAGTTTCCCATCATTCCGAGCGCTCACGGTTTCCACTAGAGATGGAGAAGTGAAGCCTGATGTTTAAAACTTGGCTGGCTTCAACAAAACGGGGATAATGGCACCGAAATGCTTCTTGTGTCATTTGGGAGATAATCCTAACAAAACCCCACACACTGAAAACAGTAATAAACCATAAAGTATGCTTCCTTATGTTGGGAGTTTCTTCTTACTGATTTCACACTACATGTGCTGTGTTTTCACGTCTTGGTACTTATAAAAATATGTCTAGATTTCCTTTTCTTCACATGCATGCTATAGAGAAAACAAAATAAGACAAACAGCCTAGAATACTTCTTCCATAAACATAGTTTAAATCTGTGACTTGTTAAACTAATTGATTTCCCCCCCCCCCTTTTTTTGTCTAGGTTTCTGTGGAGATTGGAAAATCCCACTCTGTGAGGCAACACACACTCCAATGCAGTAATCTCTTTAGAGCCTGATCAATGCAGGTATGGTGACCTACATCATATAAAACCAAATGCATAAATAAAATAAATGAATACAACTATAATAAATAAGTCTCTAGAAATGAAAACAATATTTTTTTTATTTTTTAAATGGGGAGCTTTTTTGCCAACCAGTTTTATTTCATCATTTAATTTACAATGGTGTTTTGTGACATTTATTTTGTAAAGCTACTCTGTGTATTTGAGGGCCTTTTGGTTTAGCTTTTTCTGAATTCATCAGATTTTAACAGCTTCTCTTAATTTTGCCTCAGTTTTCTAGAAACAGAGAGAGGTTCTCACTTGAGAGTCAGGGTAAAGCGTTGAAGCTAATTAGCCAGGCTTTTATCTGAATATCAATTTAAAGTGAATGTCATTAGATGCAAAGGTTCAGATCATCGTGTTTCCATAAGGGTCCAGTTGTTGTTTTAAAATGGCTGAACTCTGCTTTGAAACTAGCTGACTGCTTGACTCTCTGGTCAGAACGTCTCTGAGATGATTTTGACTCCACTTCCATTATTGTAAAACTGTAACGTAAAATTTGAACTTGTGAATGACTTTGTAGCTTAAATGATAGGTCAGGTTTATGTTTCCATTTGTTTGTCTAACTGCGGTGGAAGGCTTGTGGAACTGTTGCATTTTGTAGAAAGAGATTAGCTTTAAAATGAGCATCAAAGCTAACAGTTAGCATAACATGACCTTCTCTGTGAAAGACCATGGATGTAAATGACTAATTAGTTTGATCCTCACAAGATTTAAGAATTTGCATTAGCATGGTTATGAATGGTTTTATGATGGTTGAAGAACAATTTGAAACTGGTTCCTGACAACTAGAGGCTAGCTTGACTCTCCAGTCAGAACTTCTCTGTTCGTCCAGACTAATGTTTCCATTAGTTTAGCACTTAGGGTGGAACTACTGGCATCACTCAGCACAGTCCATTTATTAGGAGATAGAAAACAGTCACTGCTTGCGACAAGCACAAGACGTACTAGTGCGTCTCGTTTGTCATCGTGCTAGCATAACGGTGCGTTAGGTATTTGGGTTTAGTCTGCCTGCCCAGTGAGAGTCCATTTGCTGGTGGAAATGAATATGGATTATTTTCCATTTTCAAAACAGTAAGATAAGCTAATAGTCTTTTTGTTTTAATTAAATACCATGGACTTGTTATCAGTAAAATGTATTTTACCTTCAGGGGATTCTGGTCTGAACAATGTCAGTTTCTAGGATTATAGATGGTTGGTCCATTGCCAAAGTCAGTGCTAACAACTAGCTAGCTAGCTCGCTCTGCGAGTTTCCATTTAAAGGGAATTTTGAAGACCTAATTTCCTTAAGATGATCTGTTTTCCCTATTCTGTCATTGATCCAAATGTCTATATTAAACGGATAATAAAATATTTTGAAATGCAAACTCTTTTGGGACGTCTTGACTTTTAGAACGGTGTTTTGGTGAGACTGACATTTGGCACCAAGAGGATACATTTAGACCCCGTAAACAAATGCTTAAATATCCAGTTGTCAGAACTAAAGTCATTTATCAAGAATACACAATAAAAACAATGTTAATGTTGAAACTGGAACAATAAAACATGCCGAGGGGAACAGGGAGGCACCACAGGCAATATAGCACACATGATATATGTGGGTTTGACAAGTGCTGCAAATTGGCACGTGTCCACGGGAGCGGTGTTTACAGAAGGGATTTAGATACTTAGCGTCCTTTTTCAGCAGTGTGTATACTATCTCCTCCTGCCCCCTCTTTGTGTAATGTAACCCAAAGTGCAAACAGATCTAATATTACAGAAGACCACAGTCATACTCAAAGTAAAAGTAAAAAAAAAAAGTCATTATTGCATTAGCTAGAGCTGCTGGAGTTTAGGTCTGCAGCGTCTGATTCTGACAAACTTTCCAAAAAAAAACAAAGCACGAAAACAAGGATCCTATACTGCTGTCTCCTGGCCACTAATTTTCTTTCAGGGCACCCCCGGGAGCCATGCGTTTTCACATATGGCGAGGCGAGTTTGGGTTTTACGAGATGAATTGTTCTGGGAGTCTGTGGGAAGTATGATGGGGGAGGGCAGAGTAGAAGAAGGACAACAATATTTTTGATCTCTGCTGCAACATTAAAACCGAGCTCAAACTTGTTGTTGCCTTCTTTTTCCTACGGTTTACATGATTTGAGTTGGTTTCTTGCACCTCGGATGGAAAAGCACAGCTCGGTGCACACGGCCTCTCCTCCTCAGCGGCCTAGTTGAATTTAGTTCGGGAGCCAGTTTCAGTTTACACAGACAGTGTTATTCTTTCCAGTTTGATGCCGTCTTTACACACTGATTGCAGCAAAGATACTGCAGCAAGCCTCCTTCTGTGGGATTACAAACATGAAATAATGCTCTCCATTACAAATGAGTTCATGTGAATCGTGTCAAAGATATTTTTTAAATATACATTTCATGTCGATTTATACAAATATTGATGTTTGAGTTTTGCCATTTCTGCTTAAACTGCGAGTTTGTGTGTTTTCAGCTCAATGACTGCCGTTCAGACTTGAACGCACCGCCCCCTGGTGGTGCTTAAAATACACACGAGACGGATCTTGTTCATATTTGCCTGTAGGTTTGGACAGTGCAGTTTCACTGTGACGGTGCAAACGTTCAAGCTGAATTGATAAAGAGTATTGAGAAATAGTTCTCCAAGTTTCCAAAGTCTTTGGATTTTATTTTATTTTTTTTTGTAGCTGAGATAAAAACAACCTATTATAGTGTGTGCACTTAACCAGCAAAGTGTTTTACAAGAAAAATATGAGTGATAACTTTTCTGCCTGGCAACTGAAGGGTTCGATTCTGTTTGGTTTAGTTAACAGAATCACTTCACTGCTTTACTCAAAGTCCTACAATGCAGAATCTTGAGCTTGAGAGTGTTGCTGTGGAGAGGGATGTTGACCTTTAACCTTTTACTCCTCGATACAAGTCTAGTTTTTTGACTAATGAGTTGTAAACTGGCTAATAGTTGCCTAACTGATGGAGTTATTATTATGACTATTTTTAAGTAAAACTGCAAATCTTAATTGAAAAAAATATATATACTTTTAACTCTTCCATCTCCAGAAATGAACTGTTTGCTTTTGCTCAATATTAGTTTATGCTCCCATGGTAAATAACTATAAAAATGGATCTTAACTGAAGTAACAATTTCTCAATCAAAAGAAAAAAAAAAAACTGTTTTATTTGAGTTAATTCTTTCTACACGAAGAAAATCACACAAACCTTGTTTTAAATTACTTGGACTTTGAAATATTTACATTAAATGTTTATTATTAAATTTTTTTAGGTTTCTAGTAAATTAAGACAAAGATTTTATTTAGGCCCTGACCAGCAGGGTGGATAAAGACCCATTTCTATCTTTCTACAAGACAAAGCTGATGTCACTAGCAAGAAAGGTAAAAAAAAAAAAAAATCAAAGATGAAAATTAGAAGCTGTGTTTGCATTGACCTTAAAACTGCACAAATTGGAATTATGAAAATAAATTCTCAATGAAAAGATGTCAGTTTTAAAAAAAAAAGTTTTTGCGCTGGAATGAGTTGGTTTTTCAACTGTATTGAAGGTGGTGTATTTTGCAAAACTGCGTCGGAAACACTTTTATCACATCACACAAGTTGTGTGATCAGCAACTGGATGGTACACCGGCGGAAAAGATGAAGACGACAACAGGAAGTCGTAGGAAGAGGATGGCGTGACGATTAAATTCTTTTTTTAATGACTCGTCACATTATCAAACTTATTCATGTGTGAATACTTTTTTTTTATTATTATTGCGTTTCTTAGTTAATGGAAACACAGCAATTGGAACATTGCTTTTGGTCTCTGGCTGCATTTCAATGACAAATGTATGCAAAACTCTGATGTGCTGCCAATGTCAAAAAAATAAATAAACAACACAAAGAGTGACATAATGCAGAAATCAAGACTCAATAATCATTACTCAACAAGTTGGTTCTTTTACACCAACTTGTTGTTTGGGTACCATACCAATAAAAACATAAACCAGCAGAGTTTCCTGACCTCCACTGAAACTTTAACTGGACTGGAGTTGGTCTGCAGACGACTGGTAACAAACCATTAATTTGATTCAGATATGTTGGAGGATAGCAAATCTGATCTGATGGAAATCGGACAAAGAGGAGCCACTGTGATTGTACTGCTGAGCTGATTTAAAAGCTTTTCACGCATCTTTAAAAAGGCAGGGCCATAAGTTTGGAGGATACCGATTTTCCTTAGCTCTCTGTTAAAAGAAATGCAAAATACCCAATCTCGAAGGGATCCCATAAAACAGGGTTGAGTGAAGTAAAGTTCCTCTCCCTCACTGCCTCCAACTCCTCCACCCGAAACAACCTGCAACCTTCAGCTTTACTGTTGTTACAGCTGAGCTGAATCAAAGAGTGCCAGAAGCTCAGACGGGAGAGGAACCGAAGTGGCCCGAGGCTTCAATCCTCAGACGACTCATCGGACGTTTGGACGAATCGGCTCGAAGTGGCATTTTTACGTGTCTGGGCCGCGAACTCTATTTCCTCGCGTGGTCGTGCTCGCCAGGCTAGGAAATGAAACTCATTTCGTGTGCACTCTGTGCTGCAGCTGTGGTCACCCCCCGCTGGACCCGCTTCTTTTCAGAACTTCTGCTCTTCCACTTATCTCCCTCGACCGTCTTCTGCAACTAAATTCCTTCAGGGGACAAAAGAGTCTTTATTAGTCATTATTTGTCCAGATGGGGGAGGCCTGACAAGAACTATGACTCAGAATTACACATGTCAGACGAACATGATTCTTGTTCACGAGCGTGGAGAGCAATAATTGTGCAGATGTTTGGTACTTCTGGCCCTTGTTTAACATAATGCAGCTGTTTTGCTGATTGGCTGATGAATTTTGCCAACAGAAACCTGCTGGGAATGTGTTTGCAATCAAAACGTGTAATCTTTTCAGCATGCTGAAGAAGTGCTCTCCTAATAGACGCATCCAGTAAGTTGTCACAAGACTCTGAGTCGTTTGGTGAAGTTAGTGAGTTGTAATTAGGTGTTAGTTTATGTTGTCTGACCAGTTACCTACTAATTATGCACAAATAAACCGTCGGCGTCTCACGGCGGCACTTCCAGAGAGTGATGGTAGTCGTGTTACTGATGTGGTTTAGTGTTGAGCAGGGACCAATTTAGCTGCTAGGATGAGAGGAACGGAATGATGTTAGATGGAAGATGTGACTTCATGAGCTATAAACCATTGTTTTATTGGGGTTTTATGTGATAGACCAACACAAAGAAGTGCATTATTGCAAAGTGGAAGGAAAGAGTGACGCATGGTTTTCTTAATTTTTTTTTCTAAAAGACGTCCGGAAAGGCTGATTTGCATAAGTTTCTTTGACCTTACGGCTGTTGTTTTGGGTTTGTTTACTAGTCAGAGACTGGAGCTTTTGCCTGTTTCTACTATGATGCCTTGAGTTCATAAGTTTAGTCAATCTGAATATGATCTGTGAATCATATTCTCATTGTGCTTTAGGCCTGGACTTTGACTGGACCATTTTGATGCTTTGATCTGGCTGCATGTTTAATGTTGTTGCTGCTAAAAGATAAATTTCTTAATCCTGAATCTTTCAGTCTCTACAAGCTCTGATGTTTTCAGGGAAATGTGCAGTGTCATTTTTCTAACACACATGCCTCATGCATTTCTTTCAACGAAGGGTTTCTTCTTGCCATGTCTTTGCATTTTTTGTTTTCGTTATATTCTTTAAGTGCTTGGCTGACGGATTGTGCGATATGTCCAAAGCTTGGGATGTCGTTTCATATCTCAACTGTGCTGTAAACTTGTTCACAACGGTATCTCTGAGATTAAATTACAGACAGCTGGACTCTGTGATAATTAGATGCCATCTTAAGGAAGTTGACTCCATGAGGGGACTGAATAACTGTGCATGCCACAGATTTGAAATCTTAATATGAAAAACGTAAGAATTCTTCTAATCTTGCCTCTTTCGTACCGCTTTGTTTTGCTGTTTTCACATCCCTCTGTGAAAAAGTGTGATGGGGATCAAGACGTATGGATATGTTTGCGAGGAACCGTACGTTGTCTTTTTTTTTTTTTCCTCCTCTGCAACACTCACCAAGATGCTCACACCGTGCCGTCTTGCCCTGCCGTTTCCTCGCTTCTTAATGCCCGCAATTTCACACGCAACATTCCCACCGTCCAGCTCGCTGTCGGTTAGTTCACGCCAGCTTCCTCAACTAAACCCTTCACCCTGCCCTCCATCTCCTCGTCAACCTGTTCTGTTCAGACCCTTTTCATCAGCGCTTTCCTCCAAACGCTTTCTCTCTCCCCCCCGTACACTTCTTATCCCCATGGACACCGTATCTGTTTTCCATGCTCCACCTTCCACAGTTAAATCCTCATCCCGCTATGTTCTCCTGGGAGCCGGAGTTACCAGATGGCACCGGCCAGAACCCAAAACATCTGCGTCACCCTGCTCGGCCCAGAACCAGGCTCCGAAAGTTATGCAGCTGTATAAACAGCCCGTGTGTAAAAATGCGAGCTATGCAGTGGAGCACACGGGGTCCTCACTTGGTCGCTATGAGCTGAAATCTTATTAAAAATAAAAATAATGGCCGAGGAAATACCTTTTTGTTTAAAATATGTGGCTTGGGCTCTTGGGTGACAGTGGGGCATGGGAAACATACGAGGCAAAGTATTCAAGGCTAAGATTAGACTCACTAGAGTCATTGACTTCAGTTAGAACTATTTTTTTAATACAGAATAATTTATCAAATAAGCAAAGCACACACATATTTTCACATCATCTTTTCTTAATTATAACAAAGAGATCTTTTGAAATCTTAATCTGAAAAACGTAAGGATTTTCATCTTCACTTCCACTTCTTTAACTCCATCAGTAACCTCATTGTGTTTTTTATGTGAAATCTTGGGGTTTTGAATTCCTCCCCGTTATGAAAAAATGTCCAACGTACCTCAAATTATCTCCACAAAACGGTCCGTCTCTTTAAGGACCCGCCCTATATCTCTTTCTTCCTATTGGCTGACTTTGTTGCAGAGTGAACAGCTTTGACTTCCTCCATTGGTTTAAAAATCCACCTGTCAAGAGCAAAAATGACACAAAGTCATGTGGGAACAAAGCCTGTCTGTGTTTTAACATGTCTGGACACATAAAATTTAGTATTAGTTAAAGAGAAGTGACATTTGACCTTTTTAAAAAATATTCTGCAAATTGTAACCAGATAGATGCGGTTTCTGTGAAGGAATAAATTATTACATCCTCACATTTATGCCCTCTGAAAATGGCTGAATTTGCACACAAACATTCCTTAAACTCAGTTTAGTACTTACTAAGTTACACTTCACTACTTTTAATGGCACTTATAACTGATATATTGGTGATATTTAATCCCTTTTGTTGCTTTTGCAAATCAATCATAATCAACAAAATTTGGCTTCATGGACAAAAAACATCAAAACAAGCCCTGAGTGAAAACTGATTTCTACAAAATGACAAATACATGAAAATTTTAATGCAGAAATACAGAAAGTGCAGAAAATGCAGAACGTTTCTGACCATTCTGCTCTTATAACAAGATAATTTTGGTTATCTTGTTGCCAAGCTATCTGTGCAATCTGACAGCACAGACAGAAGTCTAGAGTTTGCCACCTACAAACTCTAGATTTAAACAGTGCAACCTTTAAAAGAGTGGTACTTCTTTATTGCCTATTCATATTTTTCTTAAACATTTCACACTTTTTGTAAGATAAGGATAAGTGTTGTTTTCTTTCTGATGGCCATCTTACAGTGCACAATAACTGGTGTTTTAGTGCTGCTGCTGCACCCACTGAAAACAGACATCTAGTCACTCTGTTGTCTCATTAAAATGACTTTGAGCTGTAGAAATGATGCGCTGAAACAATTTAGTAATAATCAATTCAAATTGAGACTGAAACCCAACTCAGCCACTTGACATATGCCTATAAAATAACCACAATGCCTTGACAGTGAAGCTACAAACACAACTTCCTTTGGTTGGTTTGAGTCTGAACTGGATGAGTGTTAACTGGAGGCATCAGTAGAAAATTAGACTGTGGAAAACGGCTTAATAGCAGTAAATCTTGTGTGTTGAAGCACTGCAGCCAGGCATAAGGGAAGACAGAAATGTGGACTGTTGTGCATTTTTGTGCGTGTTTAGAGTGGAGTGTAGCTGTATGTCTCGCAGTGGAGCCTCTGGCTTGTTTTCCTTTTCTTTAAACACCAGGACAACACTCAGGCCCACTTGAGAGTACTCTGGGCCTGGATGAGGACAAAAACCTGGCGGCTCACCAAGAATAATGTTTGTTAGAGTTGGGCTTTTTTTTTCTTTTCTTTCCACTGTTTATTACATTCAGCAGACTCATTTCTACCAGAGATGGTGATTTAAAATTCACCGTTATGCTTTGTTTTCTTCCTTTCTTTATTTTCGTGGCAACGTGAACTTTTAAACTCTCCAGATTCGCGTTTATGAATAAAACAGACCGCATTCCGAGTTCATTCTTCCCTTTTAGTAGACGCGTCAGACTGTGTTTGAAGACAAAGCGCCGTGCAGGCTTTTGCACCAAGCCGCTTTCACATTTAAGTCTTCCTCTTAATTGTGGCCGGCTCACTGTAATGGCAGACAGCCACAGCCTGGCGAGTTTTCCATCACAAAGCAGCGGAAACCCCATTCTGTCTATTGTTTGAAAGCTCTCCCGATGGCACACCAACCACAGATCTCCGCAGCGCCGCTTTTAAAATGCTCTGTGAAACATTAATAGAACAAGTCCAGCTCTCTTCTGAATGACTTTCCAGCACATTAGTGCCAGGAAGCGGCTCGTTTTTAAGGCAGTGGTGTATTAGCTGCTGTGTCATGTTTTGACTGTAACTATCATAGCATTTACCCTAAATATACACATGGCATTTTTCTTCCACCGCACATATCTTCGAGGCATATTTAGGTAATTACTGGAGGGTTTAAAATAAACACTTTTGGCTCACACGGTTTTGACTGGAGGATGGTTCATGGTGTACATCATAATAACACTTGAGCCTAGAAAGACCAAGAAACATGAAAGTTCTCCAAAACGAGGTGGACTGCAGTTATGAGTTCGAAACCAGTGTGTCAGGTTTCAAACATCGTCTCAGCTGGGGAACATTTTTGTTTTGCCACTGGGACAATGTGGCCTCCTAACTACCTCAGTGGACTGGCATCCAAATGGACCCAAACAGATGTACGAAAAGTTCCCTGGTAAAGTAACCTACATATTCCATAAGAGTTATAAGAAATTCCATGGTGGATTCTGTGAAGTAAACAGAAAATGCTTGATCGGGTAGGTTCTAGCAAAGTTACCTTTAGGTTTTAGTGAAGTACTTTCTAAAGTCTGGGCTAGCAACCAAGAAGTTCCATGGAAATCCAAAGTAATCTCATAGTTCTGATAAAGTACTTAAGAGGTTTTGGAAAAGTAACCATTGAGTTAAATAGTTTGGGAAACTAATCTCTAAGGCTTCTTGGTAAATTATGAAAGGGTAACTGATAATCCCATAGCATTTCCTGGAAGGTATCTTGTACATTTTGGACAAAAACCTTTGAGTTCCAGTGAAATATTTGATAGGTTCTAGGCAAGTAATCAAGTTCCAATAAATTCCCAGTAAGTTTTGGGAGCAAACCTTTAATTGTTGAGTGGCACTTGGTTGAGTCTGGAAATGCAAGCAATGCATTTCAGAAGAATGGTTGATATTTTCTGGAAAGGAGTCTCAAAGTTAGGTAAGAAGGTATTTGATAATAAGGCTGACATGGTTAATTGATTACTGAAATAATCGTCAACTAATTTAGTAATCGACTAATTGTATACAGACTCTGAAAAAGGCCAGGGTCAAGTTTATGGGTCAAGTTTAATAGTGAGCAGAAAAGAGTGACCATTAAAATAGAGGAAGAAGTTGAAAAGTATTACTGCTGCTAGGATTGACATGTTTTCTGTAACCCAACTCCGAGGACATGCTAAGCAAGCTGAACGGGGAATCTCCTAATAAAATTAACCAGTAAAAGCTCCATTCTTGGACTGCATGTCTAAAACTATTTAATTATCTAACAGAATTAGCTAAATGTGGCAGGACCTCCCAGCCGTTTCCTCTGAAACACCTGTATCTGAAATCTGTTCCTCATCATCGCGGGCTAATTCGGCCTTTCTCCCCGGATCCCCAATAACTTTCTGGAAAATGTGAGGAAGGAAGGAGAGACGTGGACCTTCGAGGTCTGCCAATAACTCATGCTATGGTAGGAGGCTGTCGCAGTTTGTGGCACCTTCTGATCAGTCCTCTTCATGGAAAAATGCTTCCTGTTTAATGTTTGTTTACATTCTACAGCCTTTTTTCTGTGGCAAAATATAATGGAGGGTTATTGGTGGACGCGTTCGGATCCATTTAGCGAGCTCTGTTTTCTGTTGGCGTTGTAACGAGCAGGTCCGAGGCCTTCACCCTCGGGAGGCGTGTAATGACAGTTTAATGAGCTGTGTCAGGATCAGCACAGAGAGCCGAGGGGTTTAGTGAGTTTTTGACGAGGCTCTGGGCCTTACCTGTTAGAGAACATCTGGGTTTAATGGTAACAAACCACAACTTGCGAGATTATTTACGCCTCCGGTAGTCCCACCCTGTCCAACTTGCGTCCATAAGAAAGTTAGTTCCCAAAATGCGAAGGCTTCACAACACCGCAAGGATTGTGAAATCATCACAGCACAGACCGAAGTTTCAGAGGATCAGGTTAAAACTTTCCCAATGCACTGCAGCGGCCAACAGGTCCCTGCAGATAATGGTGAGTGGAGCTGGAAAGTCATTGGGTCGTTGTCCTGCTGATAACCCGTGTCCTTGAGCTTAGGGTCAGGAGCTCATGGAGAGATGCTGTCCTTCAGGATTTTCTGCCAGAGAGCAGAAAATCATTCCACAATCACAGACGGGAAGTTGTCCCAATCCTGAAACTTCAGCTGCCTGGAGTTTAGTTTGATTAGACTCAGGTCGTTTCTTAACGTGCATCAGTAGGTAGTCAGATGTTTGACATGTGTGTATATTAACTTTATTTGGAAGTTGTATTAGGATTGCAAATATCAGTTGTTTTGGTAATCAATTAATCGATTGTTCTGATTGATTAGATTTTTTTTTTTTTTTAAATGGCACATTCTGCAGATTTTTTTTTAATTTATGCAACACTGGAGCATTTCTTTAGTAAAAAATAACTAAAAAACGAAGCTGCTTGAGGAGTTTTGGCTAAAACATTTTTACAGATAAAGATTTTAACTTGTATGCAAATTGTAAATATATTTTGTACAATTGTGGCTTAGTTACAGCTCTGAATATGTTTGTTTGAGTCTGTTGATTACTGATTTATTTGACAATTATTTCAATCATTGATTCATTGCTACAGTCCTAAATTATATATATATATGGAGCTCTGGACAGAAATAGAAACCCACTTAAAATGATCAGTTTCTCTGATTTTATTCTTTATATATTTGAGTAAAAGGAAGATTGTTCTTTCATTCTATGGACTACTGACAACATATCTATGAAATTCCAAGGAAAAAAATGTACATTTCTTTCAGAAAATGAAAGGTCAGCCCTCAAATAAGGCAAGAAAACAAGTTCATATTAATTTAGAAACTACATACTAATGTTTTAACTCGGGGAAGAGTCCAGAAATTAATATTTGGTGGAATAACCAGGAGGTTTTCAATGGGGTTCAGTGCAGTGGCCTCTTCATTTTTTCCAGAACTGCATATTTACTGATGGTTTTGCTGTAAAGGACGTAACCCTCTAAATTTGATCAGTGGTATTATCTATATTGATTTAAGCATTTTTCTGCATGTGCTGCTGATTTATTGAATGTTTTTGAGTCTCTTCATTGTGTACCCAACACCAAGTCCAGTGTGAATACGACAACATCCCTTCGACTAGAAGAAACTTGTACATTTGGTCACAGTCTCCACAGCCAAGTCGGACTGCGTTGGTTATGACTAGGAGACTTTTCCCTGGAGGCAATTCTCTCTACCACTAACAGACAAAAGGACAGAGTCTGTATTTGTACAAGTGTTTCCCATAAGGCTAGTGCCAGACATATTTGCCAATGAGTGAATACAAAGGTGGATTTTGAAAATTGGAACCTTTTCCCTCTCAATCCCCGTAGATCATTGGACGCGTGCCTCACTTGTCAGGAATTTATCTGCAGGCACTGAAAAGATGTGTGAATATTCTTGCAACACCATTGTTCAGTCAGTGTTTCCCTACTTATTTTAATGTCCTTCACACTTGCAGTGATGCTAAGAAAAGTAAAATTACGTGAACAAAGTTACAATATAATGAGAATAAAGTCGTAATATTATGACTTTGACTTTGTCACGTGACTTTTCTCGAAATATTATGACTTTATCCTGGTAGAACTTCGACTTTATTCTCGTAACATTTTCAACTTCTATTTAGCATGGTCTTAATATTCCATTGTAAAAAAATAAATAAATAAAAAATTATATTGATTAAATATAAAGCATGGTGGAAGACGTGATGCTGTTGCTCCCCTTCAAAAGCCTGTTGAGACCTTGTTGCACTGCATGACAACACCAACATATAACTTACAAGCACCATCTGAGCATGAATCATTACTTCATCTTTCAACAAAAATGATGATTCAAAACATGCTGTAAACATAGAAATGATTCTCGAGACACAAAATGTTCCTTCTTCCTCAGTGGCACTCATACTGCCATACATAATAATTCCTAATCAGGGGGAAAATCTTCCTGTTCAATGTAAGATTCATTTATTTTAAGGTTTCTTCCATATCTTTATTAGGAAAGGTAATTAGTTTGAAGGGCACTGTTAAGAAAGAACATCAATTGAATTGCAGGATCTTTTTTTTCTTATTTGCAATAACCCTTCAGACTCTGGAACATCTGATTTGTTTCTGGGAATTTGAACATGTAACCTGCTGTAAAATTAGCAGAAATATCTTAAACGTTGCAGGTCAGCTCAGGTTATCCCATTGCTTTCTGTTGCTCTCTCTTCATATTGTGAACGTGGAGCCATCCGAGCAATCGCCCGCCACAGTGCGGATCTACTATGCACTAATTGATTACATGTGTAGAAGTGCGTAAGACGATACTAAGCCAGCATACAACCCAAACACAAGCCACCTGCTGCGGTTTTCGGCAGAGAAAGGTTTATCTCTCGCTGCAGTCTTGGCCATTCTAACGCCAGCGGTTCAAATAAGGACACACTGGCCAGCGTCCACCGATCAATAAATCAGCTCCAGCCTACAGTCCAAAAACTGAAGAGGCAAAAAAAAAAAAAATAAATACAAAATTTGGCTGTAGTTGAGATTGTGATGTGATATTAAGGAGAGAAACACTTTTGGGAATCTCATTTTTCACTGCTACTACAATACAGAAAGCGCAGCCTGTTGAGATTTCAATGTGATTTTTGGCAAAGCAAAGTTTCATAGTGTTCCAATTAATGTTTATCTCATTTTAAGGGAGAATGTTGAGATATTTAGTGCAGATCACAGCCAAATCGGCTCATATTTCAAACTTTTTCTGCGCACTCTGGCCAGATCCATGCTTGTGAATAACTGCAGAGTATTTTCCAGTTGCCTTCTTTTTTTTTTTTTTTTTTGCCCTGCTCAAATGTTGCAGACAAAACTTCTCGGTGCCGTGGAACATCACCAGGCAAGTGAGGGAAGCAAACCCAGCGGTGTTTCTCTCTGTTGTGGAGATAAACAGGCAGAAGATGGCTGCCAGACACCACAAACACAACCGTTCTTGTCACTCCCTGGGTGTCGCTTGTGCGCCGCCCGCCTCTCACCCGTTCCTATGTTAATCAAAACAAAATCAAGTTGACCAACAAAAACAAGAGTTTGCAGTGAACTGTTACTGTTTACTGTTCAAAAAGCAGGGGGTTTTTTGGGTTCCCCCTACAGTGCTGTTGTGCAACAGCAATAAAATGCTTTGTAGTAAAATAAATAATATGGAATGAAAAGGGATTCCTTTGCACTAGAAGCCACAAGGCGTCATTACAAACCACTAAAAGTGTTATTAAGGAAATGTTCTGGACCACGTTTGTGTTAAACGCTCATTGATTGGTCAATTCACGCAAATACAGAATGCAACACTTTTTTTCAGCACAAAAGTTCGCTTTACTACTTTTTCTTTGCAATTGTTAGGGGATTTAATCCCTTTATGGTCAGATGCTAATCTTTTGTTCTCAATAATTATGATACTAAACGTTCACGTTGCTACATACGTGGTGTAGTTACTTTTATGCACATGGTGTGTATTCCCTTTGAGTGAGTTTGTGTTCAGTGTACCATATCATAGAAATTTTACATTTTCCCTGTGGAGTAATTTGTTTAATCGCCTTCGATGAATCCAGTTTATTTTATATAATCTGCACCCCAAAGACTCGCACACCAACATGGAAACAGCTTTTCTGAATCTGTTCTTTGCACACACACACACACACACACGCACCAATGCACACTCTCGTCCTTGTTAATAATGTAATGGTAAATCTATTTGCCACATGCTAAGGAAATCCACACCGATTTTTATTGGACATCTTTCTGTTCTCTGAGCTTTTCAAATCATGCAAAAATAAATCCATGTTGAAGATATATGCAGCCCTTTTACTGTTAGTGATTTTGCTTTTTTGTTCTAAAAGTGTAACCTGAGGTTCTTCCTGACCTTCGATTTTGTATTCTCTGCTATGTTTGATCTCAGCCAATGTGAAACATCTGAAACAAAAACAAAAAAAACTTCCAGACTTTTGGAAGACCAGGCTACCAGCAGAAACAAATCATTTTAGACGCAAAATGAAATGGAAAATGAAAAGAGACACTACAAAAAGCAGCGTAGGAAAATATTCAGTGCTTGAACTTCTTGGACATGGTCAGGATTTCTTTTCTTCTCAGAGAAGCAATGTGAGTGAACAGAAAAGCAAATTTAACTCCCAGCCACCTAGAGTTAAACTCTAATCCCTGTAGATAATAATTTGACTGACAGCATAAAGACAGAATCGGTTTGGCAACATTACTGCCAAGTCATTTTGCCTCTCCACAAACTCACTCTCTCTACGTGTTTAACATGCCTGCATGTTGCACCTCATTTGGACACACCTTAAAAACTGTGGTTTGCAGAAATGACACAAAACACACACAGACAGAGCTGATGATAATAGGAAACACTGTTTCTCTATTTACTCTTTATAGTGAGCTGTAGCTGTAACCCTGGCTCTTTAATATGCTTTCTTAGACCTCACTAAAAGGTCTTTAAACTGCCATCAAAGGTCACATTTCATGTAGATTATCACTTTAACAGATGGCAGACTTTACAGGAAAGGCCATTAGGATTGTGGACTCCTACATGCACTCATGATGTTAATTTTGGCAAGCCTGTAGGACAATAGACGGCAGAGTCAAAGCTGAATGTGGAGTGAGCAAATACAGGGATATGAATGTGACCACAGTTGTGTTTTCATGTTTTTTTGTGTTCAATTTTTCCTCCTATTATATGTGGAAAAGTGAGAGTGACATCCTATCATCGGTTTTCTTCTTGTTAATCTGTCATAAAAGCAAGATTTGTAAAGTTTATCACCAATATTGTCCTGTCAGCAGATTCTCCCACCTCAGTTGTGGTTCTCTGCATTCCCTATAAATTTCCTAAAGGTATTTAAGTACATGTGCATTGTGTAAAAATGCATAATTTTTATTTCTATCTTGCAATTATGCTACTTTTAAAAAAATGTTTAAATAAAATTCCAATAAAATACATTAAAGTTTGAGGCTGTATATTTACTTTGACAAGACACTGTAAGTCTCAGGCTGCAAAGTGTAACTTATTGTGGACACTTTTACTTATTGACTCTATAAGTTGATTCAACTGGAGAAGGGTAAAAATTGATCCATCATCTGCTACATGTCCATTACAAATGTTTACAAAACGTTGTCGGTGTTCCCCTAATGTCGAAAAACACAATTTCGCAATGATGGAGTTTCCATTAAGTAGGAAAAACAGTTAAAGTTGCATGTGAATAAGTTTGTTCACACAATAAGTCATTAAGACATGCCATGCCATCATCCTCCTGCCACTTCCTGTCTCCGGCATTTCCACCAGTAGTAACATCCTGTTGTTGATCATGTGACTCGTGTGACGCGAAAAAAGTGTTTCCTTTGCGGTTTTGTGAAACCGCAAAGGAACCCTAACCCTAACCCTAAGAAACGAAAGCTTAATGTTTTTTTTTTCTAAATTGTTGTTTCCATTAAGCAAATCTATTTCTGTAATTTTAATTGGCACAATGCGGAGATAAATAGAAGTCAACTTCTGATTAAAAACTATTTTAAATCTTGATCTGTCAGGGATGTGATCACTTTAGTGCGTACGTGGAAAAATTCATATTTTGTTGTTCATCCAACAGTCCTGCCCTTAATCAGTCACAGTTATTATGTTGCCCTTGACGGAAATAGTTCCTAAAAGAAGCTCAAAACATTTGTGTGTAGTGCTCAAGGGAACTGTGGTGTCGTAATGTAATTACAGCCCAAATGCACAGTCTGAAAAGCACAAGAAGTACTTATGATGCTGATCAGTTGTATGGGAACATTGTGGAGCTTTATCCACATACTATGATTTTTAAATGAGTAATATTTACATTTTTAATCAAGTAATGATATTTTTACATTTAAACTAGTAAGTCCTCACCATAAGAGTATGGTTTACTGTTGTTTACTTTGTGACAATGTTGTGAACTATGACCTCCCAGGAACTAAAGTTTATTAAAAAGTGTTGCTGCTTGTACTCCACATATACTAGGTTGTCATAAGGGCAACAAAAATCATCGGTTCTTCTGGAAGTATTTTGAAAAAATATTTTTCTTATTGCTTTTGGTCCAGAAAATGAAGTCAAATTTTGACAAAAATGGGCAGTTGAGATGTTAAAAATAGTAAAAAATAAATAAATAAAAATAAATTATTCATGCTGGTTTAATAAATAAGGAAAAACATTTGCAGAATAAAGTAATTTTAAAGTTCTTTAGAGCTCCATCTGAACACATTTTTGACATGTTGAGATAACTAACAGATAATGATGCCACTGCTGTGATTTTTTTATTTTTTTTATTTTATTTGTCTTTTCTTTTTTGATTATTGAATTTCAAAGACAAGATCTTGCAATCCTCTGGCCTCATGAACAGTCCTTAAAAAGGAAAGCACCTACCGCAGTTGAAGAAAAGTCATAATAAGTTCCTCAGAGTCTAGACACAGAAGCCTGAGAGCAGCGACGGCTCTCCATTATGACACTTGTAGACCGGACCACCCTGCAGCAGACTGATAGAGAATTCCCTTCAACTAGTCCATGTGCGCATGATTATGTTTGTTCACATCCAGACAGACTCCTCTTCATGCCTAGCTGTGAAAATTATTAATGCTCAGATAGTGTCCCTGTTTTTTGGGGGGGGGTTTTAAATATGTATTTTTTAAAAGATAATGTCAGCTGAATGAGTTGTGAGAGGAGGATTTTAACCATTTGTCGTAACAAACGGTGGTGCAACAGAAGTGGGGATAAACTTGGACACATCCAACAGACCACATGCAGGCAAGGCAGGCTGACTGACTCAACCCTCAGCCCTGAAGATCTCTGTGTGTGGCCTGAAGCTTTGCTGCCCCCCCACCTCCCCTTTACATCCACCCCTCTTTTTTTTTTTTTTTTTTTTTTTTTTTTCTTCATCCAGGGCTCTATTTTTGAGCCTCGGCCTTTCTCCCCGTTTTAAAATCTGAGATTAAAGGGGTGAAAAAAAAGGTTAAACATACAACCCACGCTTTATGCATTCAACAGCCTTCCTCCTTTGCTGCTCTTCCTCTTTGCGAGCTCTTGGTTTGAATCGGCCGGCGTAAGCAGCAGGTAAATGGAAACTCTCCACTCTTAATGAGCTTTCCTGCACTGGATTTCTTCACAAATTTGCCTTTTCTTCCCCCCACCCCCATTCTAAAACTCTCCATAAGCTTTGATGGTTTCTTCTGTGTAAAATGGTGGATTTCAGATCTTTTCTCCTATTTGTCTGGGTTTTAGTTGGTTTCTGCATCTCCAGAAAACAAGCCGCACGTTGAGGTTTTTTCCACGGAGTCTTGGAAAAGTATCAAAACTCCTTTGAACTTTGAACATTTTGGCAACCATCTTGTTTTACCATTGGGATGTTGTGTTCAGGACAATGTGCTGCTAGATTTCTGCCACACATTATGTGTGTAAACTTGTATTGGGGTCTCTTCTGACCAGAGTACCTTCTTTCGTGTGTCACCTGCTGGATTATGGTACTTCTTAAAGCTGGATTTCAACCATGGCTTTCTCCTTGCCACTTTTCCATTAAAGACAGATTATGTAGTGCTGGCTAATAATTACCTTGTCAATAAATTCACCCTAACTGAGCTGTGAATCCTACAAAGTTACCATTGGCCTTTACATTCCTTGTCAGATTGATGTTCTCCTTGCCTGGCATGTCAGTTTCGATGCATTTCATGTCAGTTTAGATGCATTTCTTTGCGTTATATTCACAATGTTGAAGTCATTGTGAAAATAACACCATGACTTCAAGCCTTAGAGAGTTGCTAGAGTTTTCTAGCAACTCTCTAAGGCTCCTCATACCCCTTCTTTAACAGTGACTTGCACTTTTCCACTGGAGCGGGAGAGAAAACAGCGTGACACCGCCGTTACACTTGTGAACCAGACTTTCAAGTTTCAGTCGAGCACAAAAGCACTTGTCAAGAACATCGACATACCATACTAGAGCCCAACAAAGCCTTGTGTCTGGGTAATTTGTTCAGCACTGGGTCTGACACTTGGGAGTAAAAGCCACAATGAACGAAGCTTTTTCTTCCCCTCTCAAATCTACGCAGATCCTTTGGCTCCAGGGTTGTAGGTGTGAATGTACAAAGAAAAGGCTGAAACAAAATGTCACCAGCAAATTATGAAAGACACTAAACTCTCCATTTTGATTAATGGCAAGAGGCGCTTGGCTCCTGCACCGCCGCGCCTTCGTAAATCACACCGTGAGTCCTGTAATTAGTACAGGCAACCTCAAGGGAGTTCGAAATGCAAGCTTGCAAAGCCTTGGAATGAGGTCGTTAAATCTCCGCAGAGGATTCTTAATTGAATTGGTGGTTGGTTTTTAATGGGCCATGATGATAGAGTGATTTTATTGCTGGTTGGATGGTTTGAGATGCAGTGTGTTGCACTGCTGAATCTTTCAGCAGGTTCTGACATGTAGGTGGATATTTTCAGAGGTGATGGCTGCAAAGTGTCTCATAAACGTGGAATCCTCTTGGGAAAGAGACACCAGTGAAATGCACTTTGGAGGGAAGATTAGAGTTTCAACAAACTACTATTGTTTGTAAGTGGTGGAGAAGAGTATTTGCCACCTGACTGAAGAAACACAGGGTGTGAGAAGTGAGGGTTTTGGAAGTTTAGCCACAGAAATTTACTGATGCAGGACGCAAGGTTCTGGAGGTTAACTCCTGCTGGTTGGGATTAATCAGACCTATAATTACCGGTTAACTAACTTTCTTGAAATCACAGCCAGGTGCTTGGCAGGAAACGAGGTATGACTATATGAGGTCTGGGGTTCAGACATCTGCACATAATCCACACAAATCCACAAGCAAAACAATAACACATTCAGGCTCTAACAGCACGAGCAAGCTGATCAAACATTTCAGCTGCAGTCACTTCACCTCACTCATCACATCCATTCATCTTCCTGAAACGACTTCTGCACTGCAGCTTCTTTCCCAATCGAGGAGCCATTCAGGGATTTTCGCGTTTGTAACTCTGACAGCCTGACTGAAGGTGGATGTGTTGAGTTGTGTTGTGAAACCTTTGATTGCACTCCTCATGTCAGAATTTTTTTTTTTTATAAATTATATTTTAGAGCTGTTGCTGCTGTAAAACTTGGGTTTAGGACTTGATACAAATCAAATGTGAGTGTGGGCTGTATAAGACACAATTTTAACTTAATATTTGAGCTGAAGACTAGGTTGTAACATTTGATTTTTGTATTTAAGTTCTTATTTGTATTTCTTGTTTTATCATTCCCACATTTACCCAAATCCGGCTTTTTCATAGCAGTCTGATTCCCATCTTTTCAACCCCCCCACAAAAAAATCAGATTTGTGGCCGTCACATGTACTTATTCCGGATACGTATGCGATTGTTTGCAAAGTGTCACTGATGATTTAAAAATCATCAATGACGTAAATAAGAAGAAGCCAAACACACATAAGTGATATCTTAAAATTATAATTATAAAATCATGAAAGAAGTCTGTGTCAGTGAAACACATCACAGTCGGACTTCCAAACAGATTTCTCTACAAAAATTGTAGTCAGTCCTCTATAAAACTCTACTGCTATTAGTTGTGCTTTTTCATTAGTTTCCTTCATCTTGTTATGATCTTGTGATGATACTGTTAGCTCCCATTGCTCAATAACTTTTAATTAGCGGTCAATAACGTATCTCTGGGTTATAAATATGATCCTTGTCAACAATGAAAGTAAAAGACTAAAACAACTGGAAGTACCAGGTGAGAAGAAAGTTATCTTGCCACTGATGTAGATGCTATGGATGATATATATATAAAAAATTTAAGCTTACATTTCATGAGGTGCTACAAATTTTTACCTGTGGCTTGAATAAATATGCTGGGCACTGAGACCGTATTATTTTGAAACCAGTTAAGAGTTTCCAACCTCTAAGATGAATCCCTCTGCACTATACCGGAGTCAAATTTCCTCATCAGCATGTCTTGACCTGGTAATCGCCTAATTATTAAGTTCAGGTCCGTTGGAGAAGAAATGCATCTAAAAATTGCACCACAGTTGCTCTCCAGGACTAGAGCTGGGCACCCCTGTGGTAAGCTAACTGTTTTTGTGTCAACCCATGCTACTTAATACATTCTCGGTCTTGTCATTGATATTACAGATAATACAAGTTATTTATTCAATCAAAGAATCACAACAGGAGGTTTTGTTCAAATTCAACTGTTCAGAGTAGCATCTGAGATCTACATTAACTGTTTGAAGCTAACAATATGAACTGTTTTTAAGCTAACCTCTTGTAGTTGCATCTCTTGTCTGGTACAGACTGCGTACAGCGAAGTTAATCTTCCCCTCTTATTGTGATCTCATTTGTCAGCTAGAGAGGCAAAGATGTGACAGCTAAAATAATTTCTTTGTTAATATATGTTAGCCCAAAAAAGCTGCACGCTAAAGCTAGCTTATACCAAACTTCTAGCAAGGAGCAAATCCCTTAGCCAATAGGAGGCCACGCATTCTACAAGCAAAAAAGTCAAAAGTGATACTGTTAGTAATTAGAAGTTGGCATGAAATAGCTGGCAGATAATTTCTAATGTAAAGATAATAAGCAAGGTGTGTAACTTTAAAGAATATTCTCTTAATTTATCACTTTTCAGTAGTCTGTACATTCAGCCAATAAATCTATTTTACCCAAGGTGAGCAATTTGAAGTTGTAAATTTGTTTTATCTCATGACATGAGGGGGTCCAAGAAGTTCAAGTGTGTTCATGTTTAGAAACGATTAGCACTATTGAATAGTTAAAGGAACTAAAGGTATAGTTAAACACAGATATTGAACGTCTATTTTCAGAAAAATTATTAAACCATGTTTCTTGAGTTGGTTTTCAAAGTCGATCAGTTTTCTTTTTGTTAACTTTCCTTCCTAAATGTTGTCATATTTAAACTTTAATTCCCCTGAAAGATTTATTTCTTGGTTTGACAAGGCTTTATTTGCAGCTTTAAGCTCAGGAATCATTACTTTTATAAGCTAAAATGAGAACGACTAGATTGAGGCCAAACCACACTTGATGTAAAAATTTAGTGGGGGGGAAAGAAGTTAAAAATGTGGCTGTGGTAAAACATTTCTGTGTGTTTTTTTTTTTTATATGCAACCCAAAATTTGGATAATTGCCAGTAATGCAGTACAGTAAACGCAAGTTTCAAGTAACTTATCTGAATGTTTTTTGGGTTTTTTTCACTCAACTGACTTACAGTAAATGACTGAAAAACAATCCGTGCTCCGTGAAGAACAGATTATCAGGACAGAATTTCACAGAATACAAAAACTATTTAGTCTGCTTTGTGTTGTTTGATGAGATCAAAAGAGACACTCAAGTGATCAACTGGCATTAATAAACTTGATAGCAGATGAGTTTCTGGAGGATTTTGTTGTGGTAATAGAGTACTATAGTCTGCTCTGGTTCTCATTACAAACCACTTTAACATATTTCATTGTTTCCATTTTTCCTCAAATTCATGTGGTGTTTTCAGATATGTCATTAGCTTTGGAGTTCTTGTACAGGATGTGCCTTTGAGGAACGATTTGATTTAAAAACAAGGGAATTGGGAGAAAAATGCAAAAGCATTCTTGAAACAGATCTGATCATTTGGCTTATGTGGCGTCACTAGAAGAGAAAGCACAGTGAATCTTGGTTTGGAAGGTAGAGGTGATCTTGATTTAACCTCCATTAGATATTTGGTTCACTGGAGTCCCACAGCCATAGAAATATGTCATTTATCAGTCTGGAAAGGGTTGCAGTAATTTAGTTTCCCATCTTAAACTTCTATAAACCAGGATGCATTGCTTTACTAGACCTTTTTGCCTACTTCATGATGTCAGAAAGTAATGTCTTGACTCTACTCAGGAATCCTCAGCAGGCACTAAACAGGCATATACCTTTATTTAAACAATGCACTACTTATTCTTTGCTTTGTTGTGTGCTCATACTGACACTGAATGCCGTCTTTCCT
Organism: Gambusia affinis; assembly: GCF_019740435.1. Lineage (NCBI taxonomy): Eukaryota > Metazoa > Chordata > Actinopteri > Cyprinodontiformes > Poeciliidae > Gambusia > Gambusia affinis. The sequence goes on from NC_057890.1 coordinate 7,022,080, forward strand.
GTGGGGTTTATATCCGTTTCGTTTCTATGACTAAAAGAATCAAGCAGTGAAGCTTTTACCAACGACTCCATGCTTGTGATCCTTACAGTCAAAAATGCAAAAGATCTTCAACTACATTAAAATAATAGAAAATGCCACTGATACATTTATACTGGTATACAAACTTAGACATTCCCCCTCTCTACTCTTCCCCCCAAGAACGTAGCTTTTGTTTGACCTGAAGTAATTTAATCAATTTTCCAAGTAAAAATATAGAAAGACAAATATTATGGCCATAAAGAAACCTGAAGGATTTTCAGAGCACTGTGCAGGTTTGTCATTTTCTTCTCTCTAATACAGCCCCCTGCTGGAGACAGTAGAAAAAAACTACAAACATAAAGTCAAACCATTGTTTTATTTTTCTGGTGTGCTTGAAAATGAGTTTGTCATCAGCATACTGCACAATGCCAAAAAAGATGGCACCAAATACATTCCCATTTGAAAATCTCCCAACCAAGATCTGAAATATTTATGTAAATCCTTAGTTCCAGGTGTCCTCATCTTTCCAGATATAAGCCTACTTTTAAATGGTTCACCAACGTTTCAGTCAAAGTGTCTCTAGGCATTCTTCAAGCTTTTGACCTCACTGGTTAAAAGTAATCAAAAAACAGGACACGTTCCAAGAAACATTCTTGAGCTTCTAATCAGGATCTTCTTCTTTTGCATGTTGTCTATCTTCATTATCTCTTAGAAAGAAATTTCATTCGGTTTCCTGGAGGAACCAAAAAAATAATAATTTAAGCTGAGACTGAGTCAACAACTTGTTAAGATAACTGATCCGGATCATTCTTACCCAATCCTTTGAGAAATCTGTTGACCCTCCGGTGTTCATTCTCATTGATGGAGTCCAAATATTCCTGCACTCTCACTTCAAACAGTCCTGTTAATAACAGGGAGGGTCAAAATCATCAACATTCACTCCACTCCTGAACCCGAAGCCCCTTGTTCTCCTTTGTGGTACCTCTCAGAGCTTGCCGGTGGAGCTCTCTCTCCTGGATAAACCAGCCGAACATCTGGGTCTCCATGAAGACCTCCAAGAAGCGGCGCACGGTCTTGGAAGGGATCGCTTTCCGGAACCCCTCGCGTTGGAATGTGCAGGAAGCGGGAGAGGACGACGAAGAGGAGGAATATCCATCTTCACGTTCGGCGGTGATGAACAGCGGATAGTGTCCAACTAACTCCACAAAGAAGCGGACAAAGGCCTCAGACACAACGGTGCTAAGATGACCAGTGTCTGAAGAGACAAAGAGGTGGATTTTCATCAACCAGTCCATCCACCTTTTCAGTCCAATAAAACTCGAGGGCTCCCAAACTTTTCCATGCCATGACCCCTTCAATAGCATTACCTTCTGGTCAGAAGCCCCCTTTGCAAACACATAGACAATGCTACAAAACATCTAAAGAAACAAACTTCTTTCCCACTTCTATTCAATAGTTGAAGCAATTTTAAATAAAAACCTTTTGATTTTAGTTGGTCATGAGTTCTTAGAGGTTTTCTTCTTCTTCTTCTAATTTTGAATTGTGTGTAATCTCAAATGTGTTTAATCCGAAATCAGAGGCATATTTAAGTTATGTTTTGGGGAAAAGTCGTAAACAGTTAATATTTTACCTGCAGTAGCTCTTGACCCTATTCATTCATTACACAATTAGATTGGTGGTTCTGGTCGGAGTGCCTGAAGCAAATTTTCAATGAATGCTAATTTATTGATTGTTTTTTTGCGCTGTCTTAATTTCTTATTTCTATACCAGGCAGGTCTGGGATAATCCCAGAGGGAATAACTTTACAATTCTTTCTTTTCTATTCTTCTGCATGAAATGGTCTATGATCCAGTGCATTATCACGCTCCAAGAGATCGTAATAAAAACATTGTATGTCTTTGTTCAGCTGAGCTAAAAATAGAAGACTGTATAGTCTTCAAGGTCAAAGTGACTCATGTGAATGTGCCATATTAGGGCATAATAGTCACCAAGATGATAAAGGGACGGGTCACTGACTCGGAATGCCCTTTCATTTATCTTAACGGCCCTATCAACAACTTATAACAATGAAACTCCTAACCCAGGACCTGAAGAAGCCTTTAGATTAAGAAGTTAAACAAAAGATGTTAACTGCTTGGAGCCTTTTTCACATAATCATACTTTCACAGTCCCTGTTTTGTCTCACCGCTGATTGAGTCTGCTCCTCTGTCATTAGCAAGTTCTCTTCTTCTTTCTAGGACATTCTCTAGAGCCGACTGGAGCTTAGAGGGTAGTATTGAGTCCTCATCATCCAACTAAATGTGACAGCAGAGAAAGATGAATATTATTAATGAGAAGGCCAGTGCCGGTCCCGATTCATAAAGATCACTTAAAATGTAGAAATATGCACTCACCTGTCTGAGAAGTCGATTATTGCCTAGATCCACGACAAGAACCTGCCCACAGAAAAACTAATTGGTATTATCTTTAACCAGCAAACATTAAACTGTACCGGTAAACAAACAAAAGCAAGAATTGGTGTCGGATGCAAAATTTAAAGGGGAACCATTATGTATTGTCCAGACTCATAGAGGCATTTCATAGCACAATCTAGTAACTGTTACCTCCAGTTGTTATAAAAATGACTTAAAAGAAATTTGACTTTTTAATTCAACACCTTGAAATTGGGCCTCTGGCTCATCACAACATTGCTCCTCTATTAATCCTTTAGCAACACTTTTACCAGTGCTGTACTGAGAAGTAGCACAAGGTGTTTGCTAATTGCTGTTGACTAGTCTGAAGGAGCTGAGGATGGGAGGATGGCAGAAGACGGCAGAAGATAGGCGGAAGCTAGGAAACAGCTCTGAAGAGAATCTAGATTTCAAAGCCGGCGCTAGATTCATCCAAGAGTTTATACTCGGCTGAATGGTTGCCATGGGAGATTAAAAGATTCCTCAAACACGCGTGAAAGAATCAAGAAAACACTGAAGGTATGATTTAATGAGGGAATAACAAAACATGATGTAAAGCTCAGAAAAGTCAATTTTACATAAGTTTGCTCCCTGTCCCTCCAGTCTGACCTCCTCCAGGGGAAGCTCGTTGAGTTGGGTTAAAGAGCTGGACAGCAGGCCGACAATGAAAGGGGTCGGAGTGCAGACGATGTCCAACATGGCGGAGGGCAGCACCGGGATGTAGGTGTGCTGCCAGACGAAGGGGTAGAGCAGAGCAACGACTGCATGGCAGCACTGGGAGAGGGTACTGCAAGGACAGAACATGGGTTTAAGCTGTGAAGTTATGCTGGAGGATTTAATGGAAAAACAATTTTCCACCACTAGAGGGTGCCAAAGCTCCCTCCCTGATTCCACTAATCAGGGAAAATCAAACGCCAACATTTCTGGCTTTTCCCAGTGGAGCAAACAAACCGGCCGACAGCTCATCCACCAGAGCTCCAGATGTCACTCTTGCATGAGCTCCTAATCCCTGGGATGCCTTACATTTATTTAAAAACATTGCTCTGGACCACCCACAATTTCTCCAACTTCATAATGACAACATCCCAGCGATAAAAACATTTTTTTCCCCCTAGGCAACAGTCCCACCAGCACAGTTTAATAAACACTGGAAGGAGGGCGTCTGGAACAAAATCTAATTCCAAAGAGATTTTGCTTGCTGGGAAGCTTGAGGAAATTGGTCGTATTGAACGTGAAGGCGCCAACCTGAGCTTATCAGCGGTGAAGATCACTCTTCTCTCCAGCAGCAGAGAGCTGAACACACGGAGGAGCAGCCGCAGACTCAAGCAGGAGAACAGGCATTCAAAGTCCACATGCTCTAGACGGGAGTCAGATGGCCGGCAGAGCTCCATCACCTGCACATTGAATACAGCTTACCATAAACACCACTTAAAACGTGATACAAAAATGAGTAGTAGGTGCTTTTGGCAAACCAAGAATATTAATGAAACATCACCAGGATTCCTCAAAATAAGTTCTGTAACATAATTAATACAGGGGACATTTGTGGTCACCTATTGCTTTGATTTTCCCAACTAAAATGGTATAATCTGTTTGCCTGTAAAAATAACAAAGGAACCCCCAAAATATAAAACTGCATTCCATAATACATTTGATAAATCTTGGATTTTAGGAAAATGGGCTTTTAGCAGTTAAGGATCTTGCAACATTTGCGGAAAAATAGTAAAACATGAAGTTGTGAAAAGACTACTTTGAGTAATAATTTGAACGGCTTTTTATTATTATTTAAAGATTAATAGGGATGTTTCATCATTTCTTTGACAAACGATGTACTTCGATCAGATGAGATAAAAATTTTGGGCAACAAACGACGCACCTCAGGCCCAGTGTGGGATATGGTAGAGAATCTGTGTTGCTGTGGGCCTGGTTCTCTTCCAAAGGAGCAGAGAATGTTGTCAGATTTCATTGCATCATGGATTCCTTAGGATATCAGGACATTTTAAAGAGCAAAAAAAAAGTCTACTGGAGTCTAGAGGGAAAGTGTAAGTGGGTTCTCCTTGGGTCTTTCAGCTGGATAATGTTGCAAAACATATATAACACTTATACACTATGCAGGAAAAACTAAAACGATACACTTCCACTCATACTGCTTAAAGTAACTTGCATACAAAGATGGACTGTCACAGATTTGATGGAAAATGCATTGAAAGGCATTTCTTAATGTTCTGTGTGTGTTTTGTCGTCTTGTCTCACCTCAGTGCCAGAACCAGGGAGAAAGGTTTTGATGTTGATGGTTCTTCCTGGAGCTGGAAACTGGGCTTCCATGATGGCTCTCATAAACGGCTGGACCAGTGCTGGGGAGAGAGCTCGCCGCCTCTCCACTTCATCCAACACCTGCCAAGTACGAACGTACACTAAAGTCCTGCAATGCAGTAGCGTTGGTCCCGCAGTAGCAGGCGTTTACCTTGGAGAACAGGTTGAAACAGCCGAGGTGACTAACAATACAATAAACCTCTGGCAGGCGTTGGCCTTTTCCACTGGGCTGAAACACAGGAGAAAACTCACATCAATTTGCTCAAAAACAAACATATTTGTCGCATCTTGAAACGTCAAAGGTTATCAGTAGACCTCTAGACGCATTAGGGTTTGACAAAGTGAGCTCACTCCCTTTGGAGATCCATAAACGGGACCATACGCACACTTTCACATGCACAGTACGGTTCCCAGTCTCGGACACTTCCGCCTCGGCTCTGAGATGAGCCGTTTTCCCACAGGCCCGTCCACCATTTTGGCATGTTTATTTACTCAGCCGACATTTGGTATTCAGCCACTTCCTGTTCAGTGACGTCATTTTTATTTTATTTACCCTGCTCGTTGATATTTACCAGTAAGCGGCGGCAGTATCCGAACCGCCTGCTGCCGTCCTCGCCGGTCAAAACAAAGGAGAACATCTCACTGTGAAATTGAAAATAAAAGCATAATCAGTATAGTTATTTATTGCATTAACTATGATCAACATTCCAGTTTTGTAAGGCAATAAGAGTTGTGTAACATTGTAGTGTTCTCACCTTGGGTACATCTCCACAGGCTCCCAGTTTGTTGCGTCGGGGAAACAGAACTGAGTTATGATCTTCAGCTGATCCTCCGTCTCCCTCAGAAACTTGAAGCTTCGCTCCAACTGCAACGTATATGAAGACAATTGAGTGGATTTTCTCTGTTTTTAAAAATATGATGATGATGATGATGATGATGAATACTTTATTGATACACAAAGGGAAAATTCAAGGTCCCAGCAGCTCAGGACATTACACACAACATACACTACAATTCACACAATATACCACAAAAGCATTAAATCACCAAATTAACACAATTACCAGACCAAACTAAATTTCATCCTAACTCTATAGAATAGTAGGGTTCAGATAGATAATCCAATTCTGTCTTGATCCCTGGATTAACATGAACAAATACATGCCATGGCTGACTTATTTTTTATTTTTTTCAAACTAGACAACTTTCTGCTGACCTTAAGGGGGAACTGCTGTGTGACTTCTGGCATATAGTGTTCGCCGACCTTTGACTTCTGCAGTGAAACAACGAGGAAGTACTCAAACAGCTTGCGTTGGTGGCGCTCCTGATCCAGAGAGCAGCTTCTGGTGGTGGAGTTGTTGCAGTGGACCTGCGTCTTTCTCGGCTGCCTCAGCAGAGATCGAACTGGAACAGGACACAAAGATCAGATCGATTTAAAGATGGCTGCATAAAATAAGACATGGGCGGTCTTGTGGAAGTATTCATACCTCTTGAGCTAAGAATGCTTTTGTGATGTACTGCAAAAGGTCTACTCTACACCTTACCTTTTAATCTGTCTTCAACTTCACTCTCAGAGTCGCTGTTCTCATCCGTTACTGTGAACGGAAGCCAAACAATCCACATTGTCGTCCCAAACAAAAAAAGAACTCAACGGTAATTTTTCAGAGCAAAATAAACACTAGAACCTCTTCCAGAAATAGTTTCAGCGTAGTGATACATCCTTCGCAGCTGTTTTTTTCTGCTCCGACCCTCAAATATATTGTTGATTCTCAGCACAACCTACAGAGGAAGGAAAAGGATTGAGTTAGTGTTAAGAAATACAGTTTTCTAAAAGTATTTATCCTGTGATTTGCAATGCAGACTGTTGGTATCCTGCGGCAGGTGCGGCTGTAGGGATCCCCTGGGATCCAGGCGCCATGTTCAGGCCCAGGCGGGGTGGAGGGCGGGCTGAGCTGGGGCGGAGATGAAACGCCTCCGCTGTTGATGTTGTGGGCTGACTGGTTGGTTCTCTTCAGATCCAGTAGCTTGAAGCTTCTACCAGAGTTCTGTCTGAAGAAACCAGGCCTAGATGCCTAATGACGGAAAAACGTTAAAATAACCTCATTTAAATTGTGGCTGCCTCGTGCTTTTTCTGTTTGTGAACCTTTGTTGTATCGGCACCAGGAGATGAGGGGACAGACTGCTGCGAACATTGACTCTCCAACTCTATGTCTTCATATGGGTTCTCATTGGATGAGTCTGCAGAAACAAACATATGTTTATATAATATTTTTTTAGAATATCTAGACATGGTGGTATGGCACTCAACACAGAGGTAAGCTAATAAATCCTTCTAGAAAATAGAGAAAGTGAAAATGTTCAATCACAAAAACATGTTATAATGCTACACCAAAAGCAAAATGGGGGAAAAACTAAAATGAAGCAGTTGTCTGACCCAAGATGTCTTCATAGTGATGTTCCGGAGACATGGGGCAGGCGAAAACTGGGCTGGGTGACCTTGTACGGTCTTCAAAGTCAAATGGTTTCCTGTCACAGTTGGCACAAAAGTGCAAGTTATTTACATAATCGCAATGGATTTTATATAATACTTTGTTTGACATAATCTTCCCAGAAGCCTCGTTGATTTGGTTTCAAACCATTCGTACCTGTTGTTAAGGTACCTGTCTGCCCTGAGTTTCCCATAGTAACCACAAGGGGGCTTTGAGGATGCTTTAGAGGAAATGGATGGCAGCGGAGGGAGGTTCCTCTTCCCTCTCCCCTCCTTTGAACTCGTTCCCATGGAGGCAGTCGCTGGATGTTGAAAGGTACGCTTGGGTTTGGGCACCGGATTGATGGGCAGGGCACCCGGCTCTGTGTACACGTTCTCCTGATCCTCCCTTCTTTCTCTATCCAACAAAGATCTACTCTCAACTGAACCATTTAGTTCTTTCTTTTTCACCTCAATTTTCTTGTCCTTGCCTGGTGGGCTGAAGTAGTTTCCCAGCTCTGCGGGGGCTTTGCCGTGGTTCTCCCCCAAAGTCTCTAGTTTCTTGAAAAGAGTAAACACCGCTCTCGTCTCCTCACTGGTTTGTTCTGATGATTTTTTTTCACTGCTCTTCTTTAGCGTCCCAACTTGCTGTTTTTCAGTCGCTGGTGGAGAACAAGGCCTTGAATCATCGCTAAGAGTGTCTTTGTGAGCTGTGTTTCTCTTGTCGGCTTTTGCTGTGTTGTCACTGGAGCTAGAGCTTGGATTGGACACTTGGGGCTGATTCCTAGGTACAGGAGGCAAACAAGGAGTTGAATCATCTCGAGGAGTTTCTTTGTGACCTGTATGTCTCGTTGAGGCCATCTTTTTCCTGCTTTCACTAGACCTAGGACCACTATTAGCCACTCGAGGTTGTTTTGAAGGTTCATCGGGGGAACAAGGTCTTGAATCGTCACTCATTAATACATTTTCTTTCCCAAGGTCCTTCTCCTTACTGGCTACTGTCCTGGTACTTTCAGTCCTTTGCTTATCCACAGTTTTGGTGCTGCCTTTTGTCAAAGAGTTGGTTCCTTTAATGCTGGCACACTTGCTCAAGCTACTTGAAGTTAAGTGCGAAAGAGTGGATTCTTTGTTCTCCCAAAGAGAAATCTTGTCCTTGATGTTTCCCCCATTGGATCTTGAAAGTTTGGTTCTGACGGTGGAGCTGTCGCTGGGGTAGAGGTCACAAACCGGTCTCCTGAAATCCATCCTTGACGAATCTTCTCTCTGGTTCCACAGATTGTCTAAAAGGGCAAAAGGTTGTTTTTTTGTCTCTTTTACTTTTTGACCAATGTCCTCGATTTTCACTGTCGCACTTTTCCCTCGAAGAAAGCCCAATTTTTGCCTAAACAAAGGATAAAAGCACACTTTAGCTTTTGATTCATAATGAATTGGTCAATCTTTATATTGTGCCAGAAATAAAATAAATGTAGACTTCTAACTTTTAAAGAAGTTCAGTTTTCTGAACTTCTCATGCAGCCAGTGGGGCGACCAGTCATAGGACGCTTAGTTTTCCTGGTGACAGTGGGAAAACTGAGCCTGAGAGTAAATGCCAGAGGGGACGCTCATGATCATCTTCTTCTCATCATCTTTGCAAAATAAACACATTCTTGGACTGGGGCCAAATTTTGCTGGACTGTTAAGTTTTAATAAATAAACTAGAGGAAATGGGAAGCCCCAAGTTTAAGGACCTTCTATGGATGGGAGGATTAAAGGCCAGCTGGATACTTTTCCTCATTTCTCAGGCTTGGAACAGGAAATGTTTTGCATCTTTGAACTTTATATAGGTTTCACTATTTTGTATTGCCCTGGAAACATGACCTCCTTACAGGCAAAATACTTAGAAACTTCATATTTTTGGCATATTTTCATCTTTCCTTTTACAAGAATAGCGAAACAATTTCACCGTCACTGGCATGCATTTGTTCGTAGCTTTCTCGGTTTTCCCAAGATCTTTACCAGCATTATTTTCATACAGTGACCGAGTCAGAAAAGATTTTACACTTTTTCTCACATATCACTTCATATTCTCACCAAGTTGCATCTATTTAAGCTTATATATTGAAACGGATATCCACATCTTTCACATGGCGAAATATTTATATAAACAAACCTCTCTTTAAACTTTTTTTTAGTCTGTGAAAGTAATTGTCTTCATTTATGACCTCATTTATTAATCACATTTGGAAGAACAGGTTTCAGGTAAGGTGCACCTTTATGCAGATGACTCTATATTTAAATGTTACTATGGTGATTATTCATACACATGCCGCTTCCTCCACATTTTGCCAATTTTCTTCAGTAGTGAGAACACAACGTTATAGACAACACTTTGCTATATAATTTGCTGCCCTCCACATTGCCTTTAGATAACCATGATTTTTCTGAATCTTGGTCATAAAATGACTTTCAAAGCACATTTTATTGTTTTGTTTTTTCAGGACTATCATATTAGTTTCTCTGTGATTGTCGTTTGACTTATGAAGTTTTTCGGCTGGTTTCAGTTGCTATCTTAGAGAAGGAACAGGACATTTTAGCAAACTTGGAGTCCAGATTTCTGAAGATTTGCAATTGGGGCGACCTGTAGCCAGTGGGTTGCTGGTTCAACTTCCCACTGATGAAAATATTTACATGCAGTAGAGGTTAAAACAATAATCTGGGCCTTCGCACAAACCTGCCGACAGCTGTGTTGATTCTCTCAGCAGCCTCCATGATCACTGGACACCTGCAATAGTCACAGAGTAAATTGTTTTGGATAGGTTACAATAACATATTGCTCCTAAAATTCAATTTCACAGCATTCCTCTCAATCGATCAAAAGGAGATGGCCAAATTCAATGAAAACACCGCTGTATGACTTGCTCAGATATCAATTCCTCTGTCACTTAGTCACTTCATAGGTCAAAATCTAGCCTCCTGGGAGGCCAAAATGCTCAGCATACTTTCACATGTCTCTAGGGCCAACAATTTAAAGTTCAATATCCTCCAAGATAGCGCTTGGTAATTTCCCAGAACTGACTGCTGTTACCGTTTACAGTCACTGTGACGGTGTACATGAGCGGAGGGACAGCATGCATCTTTAGAGAAGAAATAGAGAAGAAACACAGATGCATATTGGCATTTTAAAGCTAAAGAGCATTATTGATTTTTACCAGAAGAGTAAAATGTAGAATCAAACCCCACAACCTTCTGCTTCGATCCTATCTTAAGCATTTTTTTTTAAAACCAACTTACACCCCAGAGGAAAAATACCAACAGTTCACCATCTGTCAACTTGCAAATAAACTAGGAACAATGAACTACCCAAGAACAATATTCCTGTCACCATATTTCAAAATCATTTCTCACCTCCATCCATTCAATAAAACTGTGGCTGGCTGCATTTGCTGCTCCTAAATCCGTATCCATCAGTACAGCGTCCAGACCCCAGTAGTTCTCCATATGTAAAGATAATCTGACAGGCTTCCCAACTTCACTCAAATCTTGAGCAGATGGTAAAAAGTTTCTCTCTCCAACTAAACTCTCCCCCCTGCCCGCCCTGACTCTCCTCCAATCTGCAGCTTTCACTCACCCTCACTCTCCCATAGCTCTGGATGCAACTTCCTGCTCCTCTCCCCTCTTTGAGTTGCTGCATGCCCCTCTCACAGCTGAACAAGCAGAATGAATGGCTGTGTCCTGATGCTCCATGAAACGATTCAGAAGCCACATTTTTAACCCGTGGCTGCAGGAGAATTTGTTCCATGGGACATGCATCATCACATTAAATCACCTCCCTACCAAATTTGAAGTTTGTTGGAATTTCTGTCCCAGCTGTTCCTGCACTGCGGTTGCTTACGCAGCTGGAGCAGATCAGCCCCTCCCCACTGATCGGTCGTTTAACATATAGGATCTGTTTTTGTTAATATTTTCAGTCATTCCTCTTCTTTTTTTGTCTTTGATTTGTTTTACTCTTTACGTTTGTGATCTCTTTTGTTTTTTTACATAGTTGTATTCGGCCCCCTTTATCGTCGTACTCTTACATCACCTACTTCATCCACCTTTGTGTAATTTGATCCAAGTATAAATCCATATTTTCTGTGAAGGCTTCAGAGATTTATTAGAAAAATGTGTGAACAAAGAACAAGGAACAGAGCAAACAGGTCAGGGACAACGTTGTGGGGCTTGAGTTGTTTTCATAACCAAGAATGATTAATTTGTATAATTTGTATTTCCAGATGTGCAAAGCTGATCAGATACTTCAAAAGACTTACCAAAAGGTGGTTCTAGAACCTGCTGGGAACGAAACACGTGCACGCCACACTTTTTAGATTTTTTTGTGAAGAATTTCCAGTACATTATTCTTTGATTTCCACTTTACATCTTCTTTGCATTAGTCTAGAATGTAACATTTCTTAAAAAGCATTGAAGTTTGTTGTAATGTGACAAAAAAGTTGAAGGAGTGAATAGTTTTTGCTTGACACTGTTAATATTATGCTAGATTTGGAGGCATAAAATACTTCCACAACTAATAGAGTAAAAAGGTGGTTCAATAACTAAATAACTAGATGTTGAGAGCCAACAGCAGTTGTTTCAACCATCAGGAGGAACAGCAACACGGGGTCCCTAGGTTGGCCCTCAACTAGAATTCTGCATAGGAGCCAATTACAATCTTGGGCCAACCCTCCTTATATGGTTCTTCACACCTTTACAGTAAAAATGACATTTTGACACAAAGAATGACGTCTTATGTCAAGGATATGGCATATTTATACTTCACATTATATTATTTAGTTATGTATTAGACTCCTTAATCTTGGACCTGAGTCCAAATTTCGTGCCTAAAAAAAAATACTTGAATATTTATCTAAATAGCCTACCTTATTTCTGTCTCTTCATCAACCATGATCTGTTATGGTGAACGTATTTTCACTCCTGTCCTGCAGGTGGCAGTAGTGTGGCGCTCTTCGCAGCAGTCTGCGCCGTTGAACAGTGGCAAAGAAATTCACAGTAAACATAGACATACAGTCGCTATATCAAGAGTAAACTGGGCTCGGAGAACCTCTACGGAAGGTGAGACCTTCTGTTTGTTTCTAGATCGTAGCTTAGTGGTTTTTGCGTAGCTTTAGTAAAGACTCTTATGTTAAATGAACCCGGAACTGACTGTTTATATAGCTTCTGAAGCTAAGCGATCATGTGCCATGTCACTCGGTGGCAAATGTAGCTGTAGGAATAATAAAAGTCTGAAAGTAAAAAGTACATATAATATAGCACACAGAAAAGAACGTGTTGTCGCTTACATATTTATCAGATGCAATGTATTTTTGTAAAGACAAGTCAGGGCACAGGAAATGCTGAGTGATCTACAAACAGCTGTTATCAACCGCAGTGATACATGATTAGTGTTTGTGAGGAAACAAAACTTGCTTAAACATATTGGTGTATAAACCTAAAAAAAAAAAAAAAAAAACAGCTCAAGCCGCTATAGATACACACCTATTTAATCCCTTTCAATTAAAAAGAGATACAACAATTACTGAAATATGTAAGATTTTAATATTAATATAAGAACTGTAATCCCCTGAGCTGATTGATCAGGACAAAGTGTCCTTGTTTTAGGAGTTGAGGACTCTTCTGGATGCAACGTGAAGCTGGTGGGGGAGGCTCCAGTCAGCCTCCCCTGACTGGAGCCATTGATAGGTGGCTTTGGCTCCACATAGGGCAGCATTCAGACCAGGTATATCTCTTGAAAGGCAGCACAATGGCTTCTTTCAGGAAAATGTTCATGTTAAAAATCTGTAATTTTGTTCAAGACAGTTATTTATTGCTAATACCCCAACAACCCCCTTTAAAATAAACGTGGCATCTGATTTAATATATACTTTATTAAGTAAATTAGAGTATCTTGGAACTTATTAGTAATCTATAACTTTGTTTTGGTATAAATGAAATGGCTTTTCCCCAACATCTTTTCCAGCAGTGCCAATAAATGTGTCTACTTTCTATTTTTTTTAAATGTTTTGCCATAAAGAGTTTTGTTCAGTAAATTAATTTAATTTGGGCCTTTTTCCTCTGCAGGCACAGCTTTCCTCCCATAGTGATGTGTTTGTCTCATCTGAGTTAGTAGTGGAGGTCCTCATGTAAACCTCCCCCTCCCTTTCCTGGAAAGACCTCCACCGACCCGATACCACCTCCTTCCTCCTCATCTGCCTCCTCTTCCTCCCTCCAGCTGCCCCTGTGATGCCTCCCTCGTGCTTTGGCTGTCTGTCACAGTACACCCATCATCATCTGGTGGTTTTCCTCCTCACCTTCTTTAGGTAATTTAGAAAATGGGATGGTGATGTCATGCGTATTGCTTTTTTTTTTTTTTTTTTTAGGGACTATACTGTAAGAACTGTTAAAATTGTGAATTTTAAATTGAGTGACAGTTTGTTTGCTCTGTTTAAATACATAGTTTGCTGTTCTTTGGGGGTCAGACTTCCAGCCCCAAGTATGGATCTGTGTTCTTTATCTTCTCTGCTAAGTTGAAGCAATTTTCCTTTTCAGTTTCCACAGTTTTGACTGTTTAGTTCGACTTAAGCCTAATGGCAGATAAGCTGTTCCCTTTCCAGTTCAACGTGACATATCTTCACATTCCCTGAGAATTTCCCAGTGTTTGATATTTAGCGGGCTTTTAGGTCGCCCTAAATATTTTAGGCCTTGCGAAACGTTTCCCATCCTTTCACCTTCTTCACGTTTTGTCACGTTACAGCCTCAAACTTCAACGCTGTGATTCCATGGAATAGACCAACAGAAAGTATCACATCACCATGACTTGGAATGAAAAGAATGTGTTTAAAATCACTTTGAATGGTTTTTGTTTTTAATTTTATTTTAGTTGTGACTTCAGATTTTCAATTCTGTTTTTGTCTTTGTTAGTTTTAACCAGCTGTTTTAGTATTGTATTTTTTTTTTGAGAATGCTTAGTTTCAGTTTAGTTTTTATTAGCTTCAGATATAGTTTGGTTTTTGTCTGTTACGTAACAGAGGCAAGGCAGAAAATAAATGTAGTTTTTGGGTAGCAAAATCTTTAAAAAAAAGAAAGAAAGAAAGTAATAGTTTTAAAGAAAATGTGTTAATTTAGCGCAAACGAACGACTATGCATACCAGTCAATTATGAAAGATATATGGCAGAGTTACTTTTAAAAATTCTGCAATATTTTTATTTCGTTTCACAAAAATGTTTTTCTGCTTTTTTTTTCCTTCTAATTTTTGTTTGTTTTAATGATAACCTTGCACCTTCAGTCAAATATCTGAAAATGGAGATTTGCTATGTAGCTAATTTGGGTATTTATTGACTGAGTTGTGCGATAGTTGCAGTTTCTTCTAACATGTGTCATGTGTGTGTTAAAGAGTGAAGGTCAACAAGAAGAGATTTGTTCAGAGCAGAGGTCAGATATCAAAGACAGTAAAGATTCCCAATAGATATTTTGTACAACTTAAACACTGTGAGGAAAATTTTTGTCGTCTTGAACTAGATGAATCCAGCTGTTCTTTCTTGCTTCTCAGCGGAGTCACGTTCCTCCTCTCTGTCTCTTCCCAGCTATGTGTTGCTGCATGCATCCAGAAAGACCTTCAGCAATGTGAAGGTCAGCATCTCGGCCCAGTGGACGCCGTCCGCCCAGAACGACAGCGCTCCTGCGTTCTATCCGGACGAGGTACAGGCAGCCGATACCCTGCAACAAATAAACTTTCTCCCACGAAAATGTGTTCTTGGGAGGGGCAGAGGCGGAGTGTGTGTCTGAGGAAGTTTCTGTGATTTCTATGTCTATGTACAGACATGGGAGAACCATCACCTGTTTGCTGACGAAAAGCAGGCCACGCTTTTTTTGGGAGCTCTGGACTCGATCTTCCTCTTCTCATACGCGGTGGTGAGTCGGATGAAAGCGAAGCAAAAAGTGAGACGCGTCCTGCCCAAGGAGGCGTTTGATTCAAACCGTCGTGTGTTTGATGATCAACATGCAGGGTCTGTATCTGAGCGGCATCATCGGGGACAGAGTCAACCTGCGCTACGTGCTCTGCTTCGGCCTGTGCGGATCCGCCATAGTGGTGAGTGGCATGAACCTCAAGGCTAAGGCTTTCAAAATCTCCCCTCGTCCGACGCGTAATCCCTGCATTTGCAGGAGTTCCTCTTCGGCACCCTGACCGAATGGCTCCACGTCTACAACGTCTACCTGTACTGCAGCCTGTGGGTGCTGAACGGCCTGCTGCAGTCGGCCGTCTGGCCCTGCGTGGTGGCCGTCATGGGCAACTGGTTCGGCAAAACGGGGTGCGTGATGAGCCACTGACACTTAAACATCCTGAAACGCGTAGTCGGAGACGGACAGTGATGCCCATTCATAGTCGCTCCAACATAGATTCATTTAGATTGAGTTTTGTCTGCAGGAGGAAGTATTAACACAAGTTGTCTTTTTGAGTTACAGCTGCTTTATTTGTAGAAGGTGAATGACAACGAAGAAGGATTCAGTTCTTTTGATACATCCGTGTTGTTTTCCAGGCGTGGCTTTGTGTTTGGACTGTGGAGTGCCTGCGCCTCAGTGGGGAACATACTGGGTGCCTTTCTGGCCTCAAGTGTGCTGAAGTACGGATATGAGGTTGGTCTTTTACAACGTCAGTAGCGTCAGCTTGTTTTTTTTTTACTTCTGTCACTGTTGAAGTTTTAGCGACAGTTTCTTTTCCTTTTCAATGAAAATACAAAGTCAAACTATTTTGAGAAATACAAAAATGTCTTTGTTTGCTGCTGAATAAAGGGAGAACATATCTAGATATCGCATGTTTCCAGTGGCTGAAGCACAGCAAACACGTACCATGTCTGTTTTTTAATCTTAGAAATTTGGTATTTCAAAACAAGTATGAGATCAAGTCTCTTTATCCCATTATCATCTGCTTCCTCCAGCACTGCCTGACTTTTGATACTAATGTCAAGTCTGTGGTATTCCTGTTTGTAGTACGCCTTCCTGGTGACTTCTGTGGTGCAGTTTGCTGGTGGGGTGGTGGTGTTCTTTGGCCTCCTAACCTCGCCGAAAGAAGTCGGTAAGAGCCAAAAGAAGTACAAACGATTGCGAAGAGTCACGAGACAAACGCCGTCTGCTGCGAATAACTCTGTCTGTATCTACTACACCTTCGATGAGACTTGCTTGTGTTTGCGTGGCAGGTTTGCACTTGGAGTTGGAAACTGGACTGAGCCCGGTAGAGACGGACACGGACAGCCACAGACCGCTGATGAGTGACGAGGAGGAGGATGAACAGGAAGTGGAGACGTACAGCCAACGATGCCGTGCGGATCAGCCACCGGAGGAGCCTGTGGACGAGCCTCCTCACGCCATTGGCTTTTTCCAGGCGTTCTGCCTTCCTGGAGTCCTGCTAGTGAGTCTGATTTGATTGGTCTAAACAAACTCGCCTAAAATAGGCTTTGAATCAGGCATTTGAGGTTCCTGAAAACTCTGGACTCTGATTGAAGGAATTTCTTTCTCCAGAGAACAGACTTCTGCTTTTGATTCTGACTTAAATCTCCTCTGCTCCCGTCACAGTACTCCTTGGCGTACGCGTGCCTGAAGCTGGTCAACTACTCCTTCTTCTTCTGGCTGCCGTTCTACCTGAGCAACAACTACGGGTGGAAGGAGGCCAAGGCCGACCGGCTGTCTGTGTGGTACGATGTCGGCGGAATCGTGGGTAATGACACCGTTTTGTGTCTAACGCTTGGTTTGGTTTCTTGATTTCTATTTGAGTGCGTGACATTGTGTGTCTGTGGCAGGGGGAACCCTTCAAGGTCTGATCTCTGACTTCATGGGGAAGAGAGCGCCTGTGTTGGTCTTCAGCCTCGTTATGGCAATGGGCTCCCTGGTGGGATACAGCCGTGAGTTTTTTGCACCCACAGCATCGACTACTGCTTCCGTGTGAAACGTAGGGTCGTAGTTTATGGTTCTGCCTCTGAACTCCTCAGGTTCTCCTAATGACAAGGTGATCAACGCAGTGATCCTGGCGATCACTGGCTTCTTCATCGGCGGGCCGTCCAACATGATCAGCTCGGCCATTTCTGCAGATCTGGGGAGACAGGACATCCTGAGGGGCAGCCAGGAGGCCCTGGCAACCGTCACCGGGATAGTGGATGGAACCGGGAGTATAGGAGCTGCTGTAGGACAGGTGAGCCGGAATGAGGATTGGGAGAAAAATCACTAAGGCCATTCCTGGAAGATTAACCAACTAAATGCTTTTAAAATGCCAATGTTACACTTAGATGGGCATTTCATCAAAACAGATTTGGAGAAAGTTCACCTTGTCGGCTCATCCTTAAAAATTCTTAAATTCATGTATCTAAAATTACAGTCTTAAAAAGTCTTAAAATAAATGTTAATCACAGGTCTTAAATTTTGTTGTGGCAGACTGTAAATCTCATATACTCTATGTAGTTTTCTTTTTTCCTGACAGAACTTTACTATTGAGCAAAAATTTGAGTCTTACACAGCTACAGCTATTGGTAGCTAGCTGCTAATGTAACCTTGCCAGCTACTTAGCTAATACTCAGTAGTTACCTTGCTACTTGGCTAGTAAGGTGACATTAACCTACATTGGCAAGAGTATATTATTAGCTAATATACCCTTAGCTAACTTGCTAGCAGGCCAGCTAGCTAAGGGTATATTAGCAGATCGTTACCAGCTAACTAGCGTTACCTTTCCTAAAGTTTATGACCAGTTGACTGGACAAAGTTCATATTAGCCATTGGCTTACTTCCGTTTCCACCCAATGCTATTTTTTTTTTTTTTTTTATGTAAGATTTTCTGTCATGACTGTGGTCAGTTTCGTTAATAATGGTCTTAAAAAGTCTTATATTTGACTTGGTGAAACTTGCATTTCCACACCATGTGGAAGAAGATTCTCTGGTCACATAAGAAACAAAATGTAACTTTTTGGCTGACATTTAAAACACATTGACAGGGTAAAAGATCATCACAGATAGAAGACTTTATTTATTTATTTTTTTTCTATAAAAGTCTGAATAGTGCAGCTTGAATATTTACCCTTCATGGTCACCGTTCCATTTCTAATCCTGCAGTACCTGGTGTCGCTAATTGAGAGCAGGCTGGGCTGGATGAGTGTTTTCTACTTCTTCATCGTCATGGTAACGTAACTTTTTCCAAGTTTCCACCTAAATGACTATTCATCTCAATAGCTTTTAATTTTTATTTATTTTTTTGTTTTTTTTAAATATGCATTATTTTGTTTTGTTTGTGTAACGACAGACAGGGGGCAGCATTGTCTTCATCGCGCCGCTGCTTGTTAGAGAACTGCGAGACATGTGGAGAGACAGGCGAGCTCTGCGCCACCAGCTCTGAGAGCCCGACCGTCGGCTCCGGTTCTGCTCATTAGGTTGGTACCAGGATCCAGAAGGTTCGCTGTCAGCCAGAACAGAAACATTAAAACGTACTGTAAGACTTCACTGAGCTCAATACAGGGAGGGTTTAGCTGGAGTGCCTGAGGAATATGGAGGGATTTGGCCTGAGCCATACTGGTGTACATATTTTAATGCTGTAAATGAATGTAAATACTTCTCTTTTTCCTTATGCACTTCAGTTGATATGAGTCTTAAATCAGGAATGTAAACTTGAGGCCTGAGGTTAAAATGACAAATGTGAATAGTGATTGTAGTTTTGTAATCTTGCATTCAGATTTGAGTTTCCTTAATCGGTCTGAAAATACTTCAGCGAACCACTTTAATCTTCGTCTTTGTTTACAATCCGGGGGAACCGGTCCTGTCGTTCGCTTACGCCACCAACTCATTTTGTTTTCGCTTTCTTTTCTCAGAAATGTTTACACTTTTAGTTTCTGTTTCTTAATTTGTGCATAACTCAATCCCTTTAAATGTGGCGTGGCGTGCTTTGTAGGTTTAAACTCACAGCAGCCTCCACATTTATCTAAGCCCTCATAAAAAAACCCTCAGATAAATGTATCTTTTTGTTCTGTAGCCTAAACTTGCACCATAAAAAGATGCTTTAACTCTCAGTGAGGGTTGGGTATATCCCCCTACATCTTTTATTGGCTTTTTACAAACCCAATAAAACTATTTAAAGCAACAAGCAGTTCTTTAAAGAATCACCCAGATTAAAACAATCTAATTTTATACATATATTTTTTATGGAGTTAATTTGAGTGGAAAAAGCTTGAAAAGAAGTGAAACAATACTTTTTCAGAATTGGAAGCTAATTTTAGCATTTGGCTACATGTCCTTTGGAGCATCCAGCTAATAAAACTCCACTACGTAGATGTTAGGTGCCTAAATATTTTAAATTGTTTTTTATATTTCAATGAAGATTTTCGTATACATTTGGTTTCCTCATCCTAATTTATCATAGTTCTGGTTGTTTTCAATATTTTAAATTATTGGCAGTATGGACAGGTGAAGATGATCAGGGCTTTTGCTATTTTATAAGACCGATGAAGAACATCTGTTTCATCTCCCAATTTTAAGAAAAAATTGACATTAGAAACTTCTCAAATTTAAGTATTCATTTATTTAAAAAAATATGTGGTTAAATTGTATACCGTATATCCCTAATGTATTTCAGTCCAAAGAGCAAAGAAATTTTGTCAAGACCCACTAAACCTTTTTAACTCTTGGTGAGAAAAAAAAAATCTGTTTGTCCACCAAATAAAACTTGGTTTTATGAAAACAAATTAATCTTTTTTTTTTTTTTTACATTTAAGAGTGAAAATTAACAGTTTTGCAAGGATAAAAGTCTTCGTCTCATAAAATGAGGCCATTTGAGTCCTTTCCAAATATAAAAACTGTAGAAGAGCAGTTGGCCGCTTAAAAATACAGGACAAGCTTGAAACGGAACAGAAGGAGATTAACACTAAAATTATTTTTGATTTTTGTTTTTTCCTGTCATTTGGTCGAAAACTGCTTTCCACAAACGCCAGCATCGCATGGAGGAAAATGTTTCCTTAATTACGCATTTCAAATTAATTACTTTGAGAGTAATTAATTTTACTTTAAGTAAAAAATTTTCCATCATTGCTGCAGAGAAAATAATTAGCTGTATCTTTATCCAGGCTGTGCCCTGAGACTTTACATTTATTTTTGGCGAACTGTAAAATCAAACCTTTATGAACAGTGCAATCAAAAATATTCAATTTTGCCAGTTGCCAACTTCTTTTCATGACTAGAAGTACATATCATAATCGAAAATGATTTTATTTATTTTTTGTTGCATTAATTTTAATGCTGTCTGATATCAGGTCATTATATATTCAACCATAACTCTGTTTATGGGAGGAGCCAAACACATGTAACAGATTGTAAAATAATTAGGTGTGAAATTTCTCTTCTGTATTTTTTTTAATGGTTTTGTTTATGTGCATCTTTTAACTGTAACTTCTATTTCTGTTTGAAATAAATGCAAAGTCGCCTTCAAGCTGCGAGCAGCTTTGCGTCAGGTCCACTAGGGGGCGCAGGTTAAACTTCAAATTCCACCTTTTCTTTGGATTCTCCCAAAGCCAGTCATGCGAGATCTACAGCAGTGTGATTTCTCCTCATATTTATTTATTGATGAGACAAACCAAACGAAATGTGTTATGAAAAGCAGGAGAGCAACAGTACAAATATTATCCAAAAAGATGGTGATACAAAGATACATGAACCAGCATTAAATTACAGTAGAATTATTACAAAATGGTGTACAAATATCTTACATTCATGCATGTACAAAATAAAATAAAACTATTATTTTGCTAAAGCTGCAAAATAATAGTTTTCAACCTCTGGAAACGGATTCATTGTTTTATTTAAATTTTATTTTTTTCAATAGACTTCAACAAGGAATAATGTGGCTACAATAAGCTGAAAGTTTCAGTCTGAAGCTGAGTCTGCTGCCCTGTGTCTGTTTTCCGCAGTTTTCGCGATCACAATAAAAGTAGTTCTTGGATAAATAGTGCAAAGATATATATATTTTTTTTTTTTGTAAGAAATCTGACTTTATAGTTAGGAGAAAAAAATATAAGAAACTTTGAATTATGTTCAAAGTTTGAAGACTCTTGGCACACATTGACAGATTCATCATTAAGCTACTAGACAAAAAAGATGGAAAAGAAACTTTGATCGAGATTTAGGGGTTTGGGTGTGACATTTTCTCAGGACGGTCTGTATTTTTTTTAACCCACTCCCCCCTCGATGCCGCTGCACTTACTCCATCTATTCTGGGAAAGACGTCATATGAAAAGTGAAGCAAAACAAAAGCGGTCAAACCCACCCGCCCACCCCGTGTTCTGACACACTGACTCTTTTCTTCACCACAACAAAACACGACTCTCTCTGTAGTCTTTGCTTTCATGGCCGCCAAACACAAACAAACTCAGCTTTTTAGCTTGAATAACCTTATTGAGGTAGTAAGAGAGGATAAATCCAGCATATGGCTATTTGTTTTTAATTACTGCTGCAATATCCTGTTGAAAAAACAATCCAGTGGTGTCGAGTTTTCTTTTTTTTTTTTCCCACTAATGTTCACTAGAACTGCTAATCCTGCTTTGTTTGAACGACATCACAAGAGGCACAAGACCTGGAAACACAGGAATAGATGAAAAAATGTAATAAAATACAATACAGCATAATCAAAACAACTTGTATCTGTGGTCTAATGTGATGCCTTCAGGGGCCTGTCTGCATTAAACCTGTTTTTTAATGTCATTTTACAACAAGATGGTAAAAAATAAAAATAAAAAATGGTGACAGATTATTGGAAATTCATTTGATTTTTTTGAAGTCTATGCTCTAGAAAAACTGAAGCAGATGCAGTTTGGTATTTTAAAGCCCCTTAAGCAATTTAAAGTGAACTAGTTTGGGATTTGTTGCTCTTAGTTGCTAACGCATCGGTTGCTTTGGTCAATCTTTTTGCAACTTGTCACAAACCCTCGCATGCATGCAGAATCGAGGATCTGGATTGCAACAGAACAGGCGAGCTGGACTCTTCATATAAAAACTCTTTCGAAGGAAAACAAAAAAAACAAAAGCAGAAGTAAAATATTTGACTTCTCTGAGCTATGAAAACACAACGCTGCGTTTCCCTTAATGAGTAAAAAAAAAAAAGTGGAAAATGCTACATATTACAAGTAAAATGCTGACTAAGTCACAGCAAACAGGATTTTTCATCACATTGCCAAAATATTACTAAGCAAAAATAGAAGTTTGCCTTTTGTACATTATTTTGTCGTGTTAAACTGTGACGTTTAAATGACTTCTTGAGTAAAATATGCAATACCTCGCAAAGGATTCATAGGTTTTGAATTTGGAGTTTTACTGAGATCATTAGACAGTTTTTACTATTTTAAGCAATTTCTGACTGCATCGTTTTTCCACTGTCGGATCCCAGTCACATTCATTTAGGTTTTAGGTTGTAAGTGAAATATGTTGAATGCTATTGTAAGGCACTGCAGTTCAGGGAGTTCTGGCACTTTATTTTACCTCGTTTTGCACAATGGACAGTCATCTTTTTACATATATATATATATATATATATATATATATATATATATATATATACAGGACAATGATCTTATAAATAAATAGAATACTCAAAATGGAAGTCTCTGTCGTACAGCGTTTAAAATGCTTAGCCTGCACCCGCCGACCTCTGACCTGGAGCTAATGACAGTCGTGCTGCCACGTTTTGAACCCTGGCTGAGGTTTGACCCCTGCTCCGGCTCCAGCTTTCAGAGTCTCGGGGTGAAGCCAAAAGGCTAAGTGTGCTGCGGCAGGAACCACTCGGATCAGAAACCTGGAATGACTTGGAGCAAAAGAAAAAAAAAAAAAAAAAAAAAGCGGGTCATAGGCTGAGGTCAACCTCCTTTTTGCTGTTTTAGTATCCTGAATGAGTGCATTTAAGATTATTTCACAGTATTAAAAGAAGCTAAATAAAACAGTATATAAAATATACAGTGTATATATATATATATATATATATATATATATTGATCAAATATTTATTCACTGAAAACTAGAGTCTGAGCTTGACTGAATAAAAAGAAAGGTAGCTTCCTTGTACTGAAAGTTAAATGCGAGTTGGTGTCTGAAGTTTTAAGGCCCAACATTGGATAAGCTTATAAACAGTCTGTTATAAATTGCTACATATGTACATATGAACGATATTATGTTGAGTGTAGAGGGCTGGAGACCACTTAGTGATGTTTCTGTGGAGATTGTTGAACTTTTCTACTGCTGAGAAGAAGCTTTGCGGGGCATGAGTTTCCTCTTCTTCACCTTAAAGAAATCTGAAAGGGGAAAAATATATATTTATTTTCTAAAAGCTAAGTGAATTTTACAAAAGTAAAAATACATATAATGCATATGTGCAGCAGGCTGACCTGTGATTGCAGATTGTCTGCGTTTTCCCAGCCGCCGAAGTGAGTAGCTCCCTCTAGTGGTCACTTCCAGGTACTCTTCCCCAGACGAGCTCTCAGAGACAGGAGAGCTGTCTTCCTCCATCGACGACGTTGAGGTGCTCCTCGTGATTTTTCTGGCCAACACCCCGGGCCTCACCAAGCAGCTCCGGTAAAACGCCGGCACGTCCTGGCACCCGACCTCCACCCACTCCACGTTGGCGCCCTCTCCTGGCACGTCTCTCTGGAAGTCAAAGTTCCAGCGCTTGTTGGCAACCTCCACGCTCATGCGGAGAAGCTGCTGGAAGTCCTGCTTTAGCTGCTGGTGGTCAACAGGGCCGAAGAGGTTTCTCCTCACCGGCCCTACCTTCAGCTTCAAGGCGTCGATGCCTTGGAGAGTCGAGGTCTCGGACTCAGACGTTATGGTTCCTCCAGACAACGTTGACGTAGAAGCCATCATCCTATCCCTGTTAGGAGAACAAGCCGTATATGAGCGCTGCATGCATTGCGTTGTCACTCAAAGAAAGAGTGAACTGGATTTTCCCTCTCAAGCAAGCATTATTTGCCCCATTTATGGATCAGAAACACATGCAGTTGAACCTGCTGAGCAATTACTGCACCAGCAGGTTCCTGGGCTAACACCAAATAAATCTTCAACAATGTTCAGCGCCTGCCCAGCTGTGTCAGGAACAGCCCGAGTCTCCACCTGCTCTGGAGCCTGCCAGTCAAAGGTCATGCAGGAGAGGTCCGTGAAGGCTTTTGATGAGGAATGTTTCCTGCATTCCCTCCTCTGCCACAGTTAATTAGAGCAATGCAGCTGAATTCCTAGATGGAACTCCAACTCTGCGTTTTCAGCTCCATGTTAGCAAAGCTTACTTATATCTGCAGTTTATTAAATTATTTCATAAGAGTCGGACAGAAAGATGAACCATCAACCAGGTCGAGCCACTCCGAGACGCCTGCGTTTCCATCACTAGTGTGTGCAAAACTTTGTCGATTATTATGCTAATGTCAAAATACACAATTTCACTATTGGATGTTGGTGTTTCCATTAAATAAGAAATTAAAATCATGTTTGTTCACGCAATAATTTCTTGAACTATATGCTATACCATCATCCTCCCACCACTTCCTGTCGTATTTTGTCTTTTCCGCCAGTAGTAATGTCCGGTTGTTGATCACATGACTCGCGTGTTGCAAATAGTGTTTCCATCGTAGTTTTGCGAAACAACTAAATTTGGTGCATCTGAAAAAAAGACCTCACGCTAACACAAAAACTTGTCAAAAAACGTTTTCTTTTTTTAAAATTTTGTTTCCCTTAAGCAAATATATTTCTGTAAATTCAACTATGTTAATGGAAACGCCGCCTCCATCTCTCCAGTAATTTCCAGATAGGTAGGTACAATTATTTAACTCCAATAAATAATATCCACAGGCAGGAGGTTCATTGTAAACAATCATTTCATAAGAGAATGAAGTCTTCTGCAGTTTTTAGAAAATAAAACACAATTAGATTGTCGTTTTTTTTTTAAGGTTTAAGATGGCTACAATGGATGAAAGCATAAAAAGTAAATCAAACCAGAACTGGATTGGTTTAAGCAGGCTCTTGAAAACTTGTTTTTGACTTGTGAAACTTTTTCTCTTGACAAAAACAATTTAAAAATAAAATCTGGATTTTCTCTTTATTGAGAATGTATCTAAATTCTTCTAGTTAAAACTGAATCTTCTCTGGTGAGCCAAACGTTTTGTCACCCCAGTTAATAAATTATGCCACCTTGGATGAGCAGTTGTTTTTGTAAACCTTGCAAACTCCCAACTTTGCACAAGCTCTTCTCGTCGTTTAGTTGTCGAGCTTAACCTGAACTGGTGAGCTGAAAAAATGCCAAACAGGGACCACGTTAGTGTGAAAGCAGAAATTTGGGGCCCCTGAGGGGTCCGTGGGAGGAGAATTAAGCAATGCTTCAGTGGGTTGACACTTCCAGAACAAAATGTACAGAATTCGTAAAAACAGCAGTCAGAAGCCCACACCTCAAAGTTAACACTGCATCGCCAGAAGAGCCTATAAAGGCCAACTTGAAATCCTTTAGTTGAAGCAAAGCCTCTTTTTTTCTACGTTGTTTTTCTCGTTGGAGGCTTAACAGTGCGAGTGAAAGTTGTTTGCGGGGAGTGGAGTGGGCGCGGTGTGCGTGCGGTTCAGGTTTCCACTGCGGTCGGTGTCCCCGCTTCCAGAATAACGGTGAGAAAATTCTCGAGCCTCCGGAAAACCAACATAAGTAAATGTAACAAGCACATATATTCCAATATCCACCATCGTGTCAACATCCACTTTGCTGCACAACACACGCAAATTCATCTTGTACATAAAACGAAAACGAGATAAAGAAAAAATGCGTGTCGACACAGTTTAAATCGAAAACCGATTAGAAAAAAGAAACGTGCGACTATCAAAATTTACTCGTTTACCTGCTTATGCGCAATGAACTTTTACATTCACATGCTGACAGGAAAAACAAAAACTCCCTCTTACCATCAGCTTAAGTATCTTAATATGAAGTTTTCCCAAGACGAATGACGAACAATAATCACCGACTCCCGTGGAGTGAGCTGTGTGACAACACCCCGTGGATATAAACACTGTCACGTTGTCAAGTTCCAGGAGTCAGTGCCCACGAAAGGATACTTTTAGCCTTCTTATCTGTGTGACTTGTTTGTTGTGGACTCAGGAGACAGGAGGGGACGTCCTACGAGAAGGAGACGGTCACGTGGTTTCCGTCAAAACAGTCTTTCTCAGTGCCGAGACCCGACAGAGGTGGAGCGCAACTCTAGATTCTGAGCGTCAGTAAACGCAGCGCAAAGTGCTCGCAAACTAAGCTGCGAGAAGACGCAGTTAGTGCGTGCAATGCTGCTGGTGCATTTGTTTTAAGAGTCCGTGAAGCGAAAATGTTCTCCGGTTTTAGTCTGCTTGTTCTTTTAGCTGCAGCTCTCACTGCTTTCTCTCCTCCTCCTCCTCCTCTCTCTCTCTCTTTGAGCGGCCGAAAGTAGGTCAAATATTTTGGCATGGACCGCCATTTCCCTCCTTCTTCCTCAAATGTGACACACATTCCCGTGTAGCCCTGGAATCACGTTTGAGTTTGGCTCCTCGCCCGTACCTCAAGTCACGTTGAGCTGCAACGTGAGCAGGAACACTTTCTCCTCTCCTTCACATCCCAAAGAGGGGAAATCATTTTAGTATTCCCGCGAAAAGAGAAAGGGGCAGTGAGACAAGCCGCACCGCTACTGAAAACTTTTTTTTCCAACTGACCTACTGACCTGACCTCATTGAGTCTTAATAAAACCAGTGTAGTTTTACCTCGTCACCTTCCACCTTAGTCTCGCAAATACTCACACAAACATAATATATATACATACATATTTAAACTCCAGCGACGATAAAAAAAAATGTCATTAAAGTTGCACAGATACTAGCGTGAATGTAAATAAAGCCACAATCTGATAAAATCACCTCACGCTTAGCATGAGCAAGAACTGAAACGGATCCTATTTCTGTTGTTTAAGTGAGGATATGCAGTGACAGCCTGCATCAAGTCCTGTACTAAAGTAGTTGTTATATATTTGAGGCTGATCAGTCACGCAAACTTACTTTAACTGAAACTTGAGGTTGTAGCGGAACAAAAGAAAAATATTTTTGCAAAGCACTGGAATGTCTCCGTCTTTAAAAATAAACTAAACATGCTTTCATTGGATTTTAGTAGTGGAGTAAGAGAAGGGAAAAAAAATTTTTTCATGATACCGGACAAATAATTGGGTTTAAAAAAACCAGAAGCACATTAGATTTCTTTTTTTTCTTTCCTGGCACACTGTATGCTCGTTCTGATGTGCTATTAAAGCCATCTGAGTCATCTAAGCGACCCACTGACCAGACAACGCCCCTCACCCAGAAAAACTGACAACTCTATTCGGCGTCTGGAGATCCAACAAGCTCCGTGTTTGTTCCGAAGACACTTTATTCACGTGCAGCAGGAAGAAACAATGCCTGTTTTGTTTTGGTTTTTGGGCCATAACCCCTCGTGAGAAAAAGATTTATTATTCAGGGTTTTTAGGCCTCTCTCATGAAAATAAATAGTGTGTGTCCCTGCTTCCTAATGCTCCACAAACCTGTGTGTGGAGTGGCCTAATGAGGCTGTTCTGACCTGTATTTACAGTCAGCTTGTTGTTCCATATGAAATGCCTAATCCTCTTGTGCTACGTAGGTTTCTGGTGGGCTTTCCCCTCTCCTCTCTCTATCCCTAATCATGGGCTGTGTGTTACATGTGGCTACGCAGTCATTAAGCCCATTGTTTTGCCACTTTTGAATACATTAGCATGCTCGTAAAAAAAACAACAGTCACACAGCGCAATGTGACTCGGCTCTGAACAGTAGGAACTGTCCTGGTGGGTCTTGTGGTTCCCCGCATTACTTCTAGTCAGATGATAGGAGAGTTAGAATGGGCCCGTCAAAGTCCTGTGGAGAATAAATGACAAAATTTGAAATCTAACTGAGCTAAATTTCCAACTCCCATAATTTTGCCCATAAAGCCGTTTTGAGAAAACGTGCCACTCAAAGTCCTCCACCGCCACTGCGAGATATCTGGAGCTGAAGACGCCTCAGGAAGACGCTTGACACGTAGTGTGAGTCAGTTTCCTCTCGGCAGGAAGTGGAAGGAGAAGCAGAAGAAGAAAAAGGATCACAGTGAGCAGGTTTTTGGTACACAGGTGCGGTGTGGGGGTTTCCACAGTCCTTTTGCCCTTCAGCTGCAGAAGTGAAGCGCTGCAGAGTCTCACCGCAAGACCAGAGCTTGTTTACGTCAGCTCCTTGTTTCCTAACGCGCCGCGACGAAACGCAAACAATGCAAAGACGCAGAAATGCGACGTGAAATATGGCAAAAGAGGAAAATGAGTAATTTCAGACACTTTCTGACATTTAATGTAAAAGGTGCACAGTTTGTAATTGTTATTAAATGTCTGCAAGGATATAAAATGACGTCTCGTCTCCTACATTATGCATGAAATCAGTCGTCCTGCAGATAAAGATCTACCCAAGCAAAGGAACTTTGGACCACCTGCTTTTGTTTTACTTCAACCTCACTGAAGCTGTGTGTGTGTGTGTGTGTGTGTGTGTGTGTCCTTTAAGATCGCACAACAGCATCTCAGTCACATTTAACCAAACTTTTTGAGTTGGCCAACCAAAATCTTTCTTTCTTTTATGAGAAATTTCTGGACTTTCTGCTGCATGACCCAAGTGCATTTCAGCTCAAGATGGCCGACGGTTTTTCCTTCCAGAATTTGTAGCTCCACCAATTACAGCAGGTTATCCACGTCCTGAAGCAGCAAAGCAACCCCAGATCATCACACTACCACCTCCATGTTGGTCTATCATGTATGCTTGTCTGAATCTCTTTAGATCTTCACACAGATCCTATTTGTTTCCTTGATCCTGCCTGGATGTAGTGAAATCAAACCAAAGAGTGTTTCCTCCTGTTGTAGCAACCATTCAAAATTGGTTTAAGGATCTAAAACATAAAAGTTTGATAAAAGACAAAAAAATGGAGAGCAAGGAAGCAAACAGTTTTTCTTTTTTCAAACTACTTCACTATTTTGCGCTGGGATACAAATACGAGAAATCTTTAAAAAAAAAACACAGCAAAGTAGTGGAATATTAAAAGATGGACGGATGCCAAAATACAATCTAAGCAGGTTTTAATTCTTCAGCCGCCGCCGTCTTTTGGCTTTTGATCGACTTTAAATCCAGTGTCAACGTTTTGGCTTGGGCATGTTGAACATGGAACAAGAGCCGACTGAAACGTTCAGGAATTTTACTCTGGTAAAAATCTGAAACTTTGAAACGGGGGTAAAAAAAAAAAAAAAACACGATGGGAAGGAGCAAAACTTCCACCTGGACACTCTCAAAAAAGTGTGCAGGATTCCAGGCTGTAACAAGTGGCAAAAGCTGTTGGTATGACTTGTCTCATTAACTTTTTTTTATCTCATTTCCATTGAAAATGGACAAAAAGCTACGTTTCAGGTCAGATTCTTCCTTCCATTGTGGAACAGAAAATCATAGCTGGAATCAAACGTTAGACACGCTCCAGTTTCTTTTGCCACACACACACACACACACGAGTGGTTTGTTGCATCGACGAGGTGCTGATTTCAGAGCCGCTCACGTTGCGCGTGAAGCCTCTCCTGTTGGCGATCGTTATCTGAAATACTGTTTTTGCAGAGATGGATTGTGGGCGTGGGGAGAAAAGGTGGAGGGGTAAATAAATCCTCTGTTTCTTCTCCTGAGAAGCATTTGTCTTGTTGGTATCTGCAATCCAAAATGAGAACAGAAAAATAATCCTCCACGTTCTAACGTTCGCTAGGTTTTTGTTTTTTTTAGTTTTTTTTTAGTGGCGTTCCATCAAAACAAATGCATGTGTGTCAACACAAGCAGCAGCTCCTTCTGGGTTGTTTCTTCTCTGCACAGCTGAGGAGAAAACGTGTCCTGCTGCAGCTGATCTGTGTGGGTTTCGTTTTTTGTTTTTCCTTTATCTACATCTGGGCAACATCTGGTTTGCATCTGTCCAAGACCTATTGAGCAGTGCAACAGAGAGGCAAAAGGAAGGTGAAGGGCGTGCATGCGGGGCGGGTGGTGGAGTCCATTTGTGACCCGACTGGCTTCTCTTGTGCGTGGTCATGTTACCTGCACAGCGACCCGGCATTCTCCATGGTGTTGTTTTTTGTGAAGGTTGTCTTACTCAGTTAGAGCCGAATCAGATGATCTCCATGCATTTTCCTTAACGCCTCTCTATCTTTTTTGCACCAATGACCTGATCGAGATTGAGGATTTTTCGCCGTTGCGTCCAGATCCAGATGTCAAAACCACAGGAGGAGAAGGAGAGCTTTAGATCAGTGTTTGAATCCTTCTTGTCGCTGATGATGTTGGGTTTCTGTTGTTTTTTTAAAATTATTATTTAAAGTTTGCAGCAGTGAATCAGGTCACATATGGAGGCGAAAGATCTTCACAGAAACCACAAGGAAGATGAAAACTGTGAAAGCTTTCATGTTTTGTGAGCCAACGTGAAAACCAAAACTGTGATAAATAAGGCTGAATTGTGATAGGACTTGTTGATGGCTTTAAAAGGTTTTCACTTCAAGTTTATTTGTATAGCACATTTCAGCAACGACGTCAAAGTGCTTTACATCTTAAAAACGTCATACAGTCACCAGTTGTGAAACAAACATGTAAATATTAAATTTAGTCAAACACAATCATCAATACACATCAAATATATTGATCAGAGCTCCATTATCTGCTAATCTAAGGCAACTCTACATTTAGTTTTGATTTAAAAGAACAGCGTTTCAGCTGCTTTTTGTAGTTTTCTGGGAGTTTGTTCGAGATTTGTCGTGTATAAAAACTGAATGCTGCTTCTCCATGTTTGGTTCTCTGTGTTGTTTCTCTGGATTTTATTGATGGACATGTATGTGAGACATTTCTGGGGATGGACTTATATAACGTAGCCTGAGCAATACAGACACTTTGAGTTACAAAAATATAAATTGTCTTTGATGCCCTGCAACATTCATCAAAGAACATCCACTTTATGCTGGTAGAATTAAAGACTTTGCCTGTTTGCAGAAGGTACATAAACTCTGTTTGGACTTTATATTTTGCAGATATTTATCTTTGGTTGGTTAGACTTTGTCTGCAATGGAGTACAACGTGTTTTCCAATCGGTTTGTGCCGCAATGTGTTGAAAATGTTGACCTGAGATTTTCTGGAACGGCAACCGTGGAGTTGCCCGAGCTGCAAAATTTGCGTCCACGTGTCCCCTGGTTTTGTTGCAGCCATTATTAAAAGTGTGTGTGAGTGGCTGCAGTGAGAAAGCAAAAGCATTAGGTGTGTGATAGAGCACGGAAGAGTAACACAGGAAGCGAAGGGGCCGCCCAGTTTTAGCCACAAAGTTGTAGAAGTGGAAAAATCTCACCATAGGGCCCCTTCTACTGATGTGTTTTCAGATTACTACTACTACTACTACCAACAAAGCTGTAAATATAGTCGCACAGTTTAATGCGATATTTAGGTAACTTCCTCTTTATGCAGGGGCCCAAGAATGGAAAACTGCATGCAGCACGTCCGCAGCAGCGACACAAACGGCCAGAAAAAGACGGTGCTTCTTGTTGGACGGGATATTTACATAAAGACTCGTTTTATTATTTGACCTGCCCAGAAATCCACTCTGAGCAGCTGCAATGGGCTTCCACATGGGGACACAACAATCTGTTGTGGATGAAACAATGAGCTCACGGAGCTTTAGGCCGTGATTTAGGGGGGATCACGCGTCTCGTGATGTAACAGAGTCATGGGTCCCCCCCTGCAGGCTCTGCCCCCCGGATGCTGACACAGACACGCGGCTCGTCATCTCTACAGGGAGTAAATTCTGTCCCCTTATAGCCGAAACATCTGCAAAACTTTTATATCTCGCTCCTTTTATTCTGATAGACCAAATAAAAAAATAAAATCCAACTGCGGTCTAAAGCAGGAGTGTTTGTGGCCCTTGAACTGATTTTTGTGGTGCCCAACTGCAGTTCAAGAAAGACACAAATTTATTCAACTTATGTTTTCCTGAGAATAAAGTCCTTACAGTTCTTGCAGTTGAAAGTGTTAAAGTGCACCACAAATCTGGAACAAACCTCCAGAAAACTGCAAAGCAGCCGAACCACT
This sequence comes from Gambusia affinis, assembly GCF_019740435.1. Lineage (NCBI taxonomy): Eukaryota > Metazoa > Chordata > Actinopteri > Cyprinodontiformes > Poeciliidae > Gambusia > Gambusia affinis. The sequence goes on from NC_057890.1 coordinate 7,054,493, forward strand.
GATTGCCTTTAAATCAGGGTTCAAATCTTTGATGTGCTTCGATGGTTTTGAAGATGGCATTTGCCAAAATGCGTCGTTTATTTCACAACTGCTGACTGTACGATGCTTTTACGACGTAAAGAACTTTGAACTTGCTTGTCGCTGAAATGTGCTCATGCAGATAAACTTGAACTTAAAGGTATTCGTTTGATTAGAATCAAACTTCTTTCAGCAGAGCAGAGACTTTTACTGGGAAACTGAGTTTGCTGCACCCAAATCAGCCTTTATTTAATTTATTAAACTCTGCTAAATATGGGAGGCGTCTTGGAAGAAAATAACCCAAATCCTGTTTTTAAAACAATAAATTTGTTCAACCGAGCGTAAAGGAAGGGGAAAACTAGATGTACTTTAAAGTACTTTATAAGTATCCGCTAACATCCACCTACACTGGGATTACATTACACACAAATGAATCTCAAGGAAGCTGATAATGCTGGATTATATTGAAAGAAAAAATGTTTTTTTAAATATCTTAAACTGCGTCATTTCTAAACAAACATCCCGCCATCTCGAAGAAGAAAAAGACCCTTAAGAGGCAAGGTCATTATAACCAATGTAACAGTTTAGATTAAAGCACATTCACAGGATACAATGGCCTAATCAAAGTTCAGATGTAAATTTGATTTAAAATCTGTGCTTGAGCTGTTTTGCAAAAAAGAGTAGATGAGATTTCATCTATTTCAGCTGGTAAGAAGTTCTGCAAAGGTCATATAGGGATGAATACACTTTGTAGATTAGTTATTTATATATTTTTAGAATAAAATGCTACTATTTGCTGATTTTTCCCCATAAAATAAAGGAAACAAAATGTTACTTGTAATGTAACAAACGATGAAGGTGATTTCATTAAGTCTAAATGGCAAGTGTCTGTGTGTGAAGTTGAAATTTTTTTTTATTTTATTATGTCTTTTAAATTGCTTTAATTTTGCATGTTTTCACATCTAAACACGTTTTTAAAACTGTCTGGTCTAACCAGGTTCAACCCAACTGTGTTGTCGCTGTGTTGCGCCACCTGGTGTTTCACAGACGTCATAGCCTTTACATTGCTTTAGAAAACAGCCGCTGTGGAAGCTTGCTGCCTTCAACAAGCAGACCCACTGCTCCCCCTGCTGGTTGACGGCCAAAGCTGCAGCTTTAACGGACTCAAAATTGCCTATAAAATTTTAGAGATGATTAAAATTTATTTGCAGTAAACTTGGTGTAATAGAGCGCTGTGTTAACATCTTTTACTGTCAGTAGAAACTGGCTCAACCACAACCTTTGTATCATTAGATGTATTTAATGCTGAATGTGCAGCTTATTTTGGAAGATAATGAGCGCTTCGAGTGGACATTCTTGTAATTTGACTGTTTTCAGATGTACAGCTGCAGAGGCAGAATGATCAATATCCACTGATTAACATGAAGCAGCTTGACATCCACATCCAGCAGGGGGCGCTGGTGCTTTTCTTCAGGGGTCAATGGGTGAAAAGCAGGGAACACACGGACAGGTCGGCGGTTCGTCACAAGACAGCAGGAGGAACAGCCACTCTTAAGATCTTATGTTAAATTACGAGATTACAAACTAGTGCAAATAGATTTCAAAAATATTTTAGTTGCTCCTTACCTGAAATTGCTAATTTTGCTTGAACATGGCAATGAGTTTGCTGTAGTCCAAACCATGCAGTCACTAGATCTCACTCCAACAGAGCATCTTTGGGATGTGGACAAATCTGCAGGAACTGTATCATGGTATCATGACAGCATGGACTAAATGAACTATGAAGAGTCGAGGAAACTGTTAGTCAAATCTCACTTCAGCCACCAATAAGAAACAGTTTTTGTTGTTGTTTCATCCTCATATTTTATTGCAGGTGATTCAAATCGTCTGTACTTTCTGTACCCAGAACCAGAAAGTTCTGAGTTCATGTTCAGAACAATATAAATATATACAGTATCTTCATGTTTTATTCTGTACCCTTTTTCTCCTCGGGTTGTGTCGCATTCCTGGAAGCATGTCAGGACAGAAGGCGTATTAAAATAAAAAACCAGTTACATGTGCTGTTTTTATTCAGCGGCACCGGCGCTGGAACGCTCCATGCGATACTTGGAAACGTCTGCCAGTCCTTAAACTGAGGAAGACGGATACAAGCGACCCAGACTCGTTTTCCAGCCTCAGTGGATTTTTGATTTAAATCCAGTCCACACCCTTAAAAATCTGCCACTTTTCACATTTCCTGCTCTAATTTTTATATTTTTTCTGTTGCATTTTCTCGGGCGCTCTCCACCCTGTTGATGAACCAGTCATAGCAGTGACATGAGGAATTTACCTCACCCTCGGGGCACCATGGTGCCTGTGCGTCGTTCTGCTTTTTTCCCCTCTCTCTCTCTCTCTTCCTCTCTGTCTCTCCTTTTTTCTCTGTGTGTGTCTCTCAAACAAACACACACTCACTCTTTCTCTGAAACAAACCAGTGTAGCTCAGTGGATTGTTGTCGGAAGTTGAGGCAGCTGTATGGGGTAGCCCTCAGTTCGTGACCTCCTCTCCATGGCCAGCCGTCTCTCCACCTCTGGCTCCTACTCCGTAGTCATCATCCCACTGAGGACCAGCCTTCACAGCCAGGAGGCCCTTCGCTTCTACCTATGGGTGAGGTCGTGTTTGTATGTGTTGTCTCCATGTGTGTTTTATGGTCAGACGTGATAAGTAGATCACAATTTACTTCCTCTGGAGTCCATAAACGTGTCACAAAGTTGATGCATTTGGCTGCGGTACATTTTCTCGACCTTTTCCCGAAGCTGGGAATTTGGCACATATTATCTAACTGTATGTCTTTCTGTAGAAGGAGCTGTCACGTACGTTTCAAGAGTGGCTGCAAGATGTTAGTTCGCCTTTAAACTCATATAGGGTCCTGATTATGGATAAATAACTTCCGTGAATGCATTTTTTTTTTTTTTACCTACTTACAGTATTTTGGAAAAGTTTCACTCCTGTTAGAAATCCGTAAAGAGCAAGTTGTAATACCAGACAAATATAATCTTAGTAAATGCTAAATGCAGTTTTTATATGATGCAAAGTTGTCAAACCAAAATCATTTTACTGTTAAATTATGAATTAATTATAATTAATCACATTGTTTTGGATCAGCTAGCCACACCCAGGCCTGATCCTCGCTTGAACTGCAAAATCAAGAAATCACTTAAATAGCACCTGTCTGACGACATGAAGTAGGTTAAGATTTCAGAAAGCAGCACTCCATGCCCTGACTCAACAAAATTCAACAACGCATGAAATACATAAAGTTGAAACCAGAAGTTTATTGTCATTGACACTGAATAAAAAGACAAGTAAACCTTTTTTTCTGACTAACTGAAGTCAAATTGCTCTTGTTTTAGAATAGTTAGAACTACTAAAATAGTTTTTATTTGTTGTTTTTAAAGTCCAGTAATGTTGTTGGCTTCAAAATCTTCTGGAAACTTGTTCAAATCTTTCCTCTATATTTACCTTCTGATTGGTGTCTTCTGTGTTTTCAAATCTATGTATTTAAAACATACAAATAAGCCAAATGTAAATATGGAAGAGTTAGCTAGAAAGGCATCGTTTTGGCTGCTCAAGCTAACTGAGATAGTTAGCTTCATATTTACCTTTGCTAAAATTAGAAAATCCTCTATTTTCTAATGTGCAATCAAAGGAAAAAAGCCTGTTGCCCTTTTTGAAGCTTGTCGTCGACATTATACAGTTAAAGAAATCTCATGAATCTTATTTATTACCTATGTGTAATAAATAAGAACTTCTCATGTTCAGCTAGCTTCTCTGTAGCGCTCCATTTACACTTGATAGTAGCATGTTAATCATTTTCAACTAACAGTAGTTTTGACTAGCCTCTAGGAGACACTTTTAAATGAGAGCAACGCCTAGAAATCCGATGTCAAGTTAGCAACTAGGTGGTAGGGTTAGCTTTACTCTAGCTTTATTACTGAGTTGTCCCCGTCCTTGTTGCTGCATGTGGGTCCTCCTCTCTGGAAGGATTCAAGTTGAACTTGTTGCAGTACAGAAAGCACCTTAAATCTCACCCAGTTACTTTAGGTTAGTAACACTTGCTCTTCTTGTTAGGAACTGGTTTGAAAAACTGGCGAACGCTAAAATTTTGGAGCCAGTCCAGACAGGGATGGACTCTAGCAACTGTTATGGCAACGGCATTGGCCCTGAGGATTTCAAGGGCTTGGGTATTTTTATCACTTTGGATGTTTTTTTGTTTTTTTGGGGGGTTGGAGGGGCAGTATTTTAAGGGTTTCACAAGACGTTCAGTCTCATAGAAAATAAGAATCCATTGGGTTTTCATTTATTACCACCTCCTCTAACCTACTGCTGGACCCTGAAGCATGATTATGACACAAATTCAATCCATCATTATGGAAAATGACAGAACATCTGCAAAACCTAAAAAGTTATGTATCGATTTTTTTTTTTTTGGAGCAAAAACACACTGCTGTCATTATAGGACCACAGTGGCCAACAGCAAACTGTCCTTGAAACCGCCATTGATTTATTTATTTTTGTGTATGTGTCCATAAATACATCAGCATGTGTCCCTGGAGCCAAGTCTGTGAAATAAAACCTTATTTTAACGTGATGTAACGTCACGATGAAGGTTTGTTGCACATGGCTGCTCAGCACGTGATTGGTGTTTGTCTATATATGTAAAAACTATATTATTTATCACTTGTAGGATGTCCCTCACAAGTGATAATCCTGGTAAAAGCTTTGATTCCTATTTTCCTGGTACATTCTGAGCCTGTAATTTTGCTCCTTTAGATCTGAGTCCACATTGTAACGCATTATTGCTTCTATAAAATTTTGGACTGAAAGAAAAAGTAAAAAAAAAAATTCACCATGCCATAATTACAAGAGGATTTTGAACTGGCGTCAATAATTTTATTAATATCCCTAAAATCTAATTTAATAAACAGTTTTATGTTGTTGTTTTTTTGCCTACAGATTTACAGCCATTCTTTGAGGTGGCTGATATGTTCCTGATTCTGATGATTTGTCATGTTTATTTATTTATTTCCCTGCTATCATCAGTCAGCATTTCTATTTTGGCTTAATTTGTCTGAGTGACAAATCCCCACATGTCCAGTTTGTTCTGCGAAGTTCCTCATTTAGCCTTCTGTACAATATAGGAGACTCAATTAATATTTTCAGATGTGCTTACATTGTTACTATTGTTCATATTTTCTGATCTTTTTCTGTTTCGTCATAGTTTTAATTACTTTTTAAGTGACCTCAATACGTTGTAAGCTCATTATGTTCATTATCTTCTTGTGATATATATTTGAATCTTTTTCTACCAATCACTCCAGTTCTACCAAACATTCAAGTACGAATAATAGCGTGGTTCTGATTAATATTCATGTAATTTGTAGTAAAACTGCTGTCCAAATGAAGAGTCTTTACATTTAGATTTTTCTTTCTACTAGATTAAGCGGATGAAGGACCTGGAAAAGGAAAAAGATGCTCTGTGGTCGGGTCTGGAGGTTCTGGAGAAAGGTCGGCTGTGGTACTTCCAGCGGCTCGAGGAGAACAGGGCTCTGCGGAGAGTCGAGACCAGATACAGCACCAGCGCTTACCACAAACGTGCAGCAGAGGTACAGGGTCATGCACTGTTGAGAAATCAAACGGTGGATGAGTCGGCCTCAGAATGAACTGGACATATATATTTTTCGTTTCACGTACAGCATTGGAAATAAGTTGTTAGAAAAATAAAAACTATCACCAACTATCACCAGGCTTGTCCAGCTGCCCACATGGACAAGCCCAAATGTCTTGATCAGATGAGACAACAATATAGCTAAACTAGCACTGAAGAAAATAATAAAACAATGATGAGGGACTATCTGTAAACTCTCATGGCTTAACTTAAGATCAACAGGTTTATGGTTGAAACTTAGAGACATTTGTGTGTTCCAACATACTGACTGAAATTCTTTGACTGCTTCAGTCAAAGAATTTTAATCTTTTAACAAATTTACATAGTACGATTTAATAACAAGGAAATCAATTAAATTCTGTTAAGAAATAACAGAAGTGAATAATAAAATAATATGTTTTTGCATAACCAGCAAAAACATGCACCAAAAGCTTCTGGACTACTACAAAAACCTCGTGCTGAAAGTGTAACTTTGATAGCTAGCCGGATAGCTAGCCGGATAGCTAGCCATATAGCTAGACGGGTAGCTAGCCATGTAGCTAGACGAGTAGATAGCCAGACGGGTAGCTAGCCGGATAGCTAGACGACTAGCCAGACGGGTAGCTAGCCGGATAGCTAGACGACTAGCCAGACGGGTAGCTAGCCGGATAGCTAGACGACTAGCCAGACGGGTAGCTAGCCGGATAGCTAGACGACTAGCCAGACGGGTAGCTAGCCGGATAGCTAGACGACTAGCCAGACGGGTAGCTAGCCGGATAGCTAGACGACTAGCTAGACGGATAGCCAGCCAGATACCTATACTCATAAATAGCTAGCCAGATAACTAGATGGATAGCTGTCTATCACGATAGCTATTCAAGATAAGAGAACGCAAGTTTGGAAACTATGATTATGTTGCATCAAAACAAACTTAATTGTGCAAGTTTGCATTTAGAAACTCATATCATACAAAACGTTCACTAATTATTTCATAATTGCATCGTTTACATTATAAGGTCTATTCTATTTAATTGTGGTGAAGTGTTTGTTTCTCGGTAGGCTCGGTCCTGCCTCCCCACACACATCCAGCGGGTTAACGGCTCCCTCGGCTCTATAATGAGTGAACCCAACGTCAGCAGCAATCCCTGTCTCTGTGACCCACTGGCGGACAGTGACCTCCGCTGGCGAAACACGGTATTGACTCAGGTAAATATAAAGCTTGAATACGTTTTAGCTCATTTCTCTCAATTCCTCAGTCCATGCTCTCACTCCAAGTTAAAAATAAATCCTCTCGTAGAAAGCGAGTGAGAAGAACCGTCGGATCTCCAGGTTGGAGCTGGAAAAGGAGGCTCTCCTTGATGAGCTGGAGGATCTGCAATTCTGCTGAGTGCCTGAATTCAAATGAAATGAGCCGCACACCATCGCCTCCCAGACCGACTCAGTCTGAGACATTTATAAATATACATTTGTAAATATATAATTCTATATTTAAATGAATAAATTGCTATAAATTCTAACTACTCTTTTTTTTTTCTGGTATTCTTTTCAACATCATAATCTTGGCCAATGGGTTTTCTCGCCTGACATGTTGTTGGCAAAATTCACCGGTGAGTCACTCAAAATTTATAAAAGCCAAACCCTACAGTATGAAATCTGCTTTTACAGCCGTTTCTCATGATCCTGCTGACTTTGTGATTTACATTTTCCTGACATCTGTATTTTGGGTCTTGTGTTTTGAGTTATTTGTGTATTTTCTCCACTTAGCTCTGTTATTTAGGGTTCATTGATCTCATCATAGCCATCCCGTGTTCCTGTCATGTCTTCAGTGTAATCTCAATTCTTTTCAACCTTGCTCCCCACTCATGTAGTTTTGGGGGGGGAGGGGTAATAAAATTATCTTCTTTGCAGCTGACACTGTCATTTTCAGTACACGGTATCACCAATCTAGTGTACTGTTTTTTCTTTTGTTTACCTAAGGTGTAGAGAGTACCCTGCATCATTTTGGGTCCCAGTTCTTCCATTTCCGTCCCCACATGAGGGTTCCCTGTTCAGACACGTCGCAGGAACCTCCTCTGGTGGTCCCACACTGATCTTACTGCAACCGATAAAACCTTATCGCACGCAGTCATCTTTAACGTTTGCAGGAATTTTCTCTCGTGCATAGCACAACTGTAGCTTGGTGCACACAGGAAAAGAAGGTTGGATTGTTTACTGCCTTTAGACGGATGGTGATGTCTAATCAGTCAGCATCTGTTAGCCCATTTCGACATTAGCTCCATGCACAGGCCTGACTGTTTTATTTTTAGCTTTTCATATTGAAATTTTTCCATCAACTTCTCATCTTCCCTGAGTGTTTGTTGACATCAAGGCTTATGGTGGTCCTCTGTTGCTGCCTCTGTTTGGATAGGTCGATCAGATCGCCGCTGCTGTACTCTGATTGTACAAGCAAGGGAAGAGCACTCTGATTAATCTTTTTTGTACAGTCTGACATAACTTGATGCAGACAAAAAAAACAGTGGAACTAAACCAAATACTCCTGCTCAAACTATGCAATATAAAAGAATCGCCTCCTGAAAGAAATCAGGGCAGGAACCAGATTACAATCAACTTATTGCACATCCGGAAAGAAAAACATCCATTATGACGGAGGCTTGCCTTTAAGTAGCTTCATGCTTTCAGTCTTCAGAGTACCGTTGAACCATCAAGCCTGGGGCTACCAGCACTCCGCTAATTATTGGGTCTAATTCGTACACGGCGCTGCCAAACACCTTTGTTGAGGGATTGTCACGCTTCGAGGCTGTCAATGCCGCTGTTCCATAACACCACGGTTCACCTGAGCAGCACTCTGCTGGTCTTTCCTAATCCTTTTTACTTGCATTAACGGTTTTGTTGACTCTTTCAAAAAACATGGTGGGTTTGGCACTAGTAAGAATCGCAAAGGACAATATGGAGCTAAACACAGGTCACCTTTCAAGACCACACCAACCTGAAAGAAAGAATCAGAGATAGAGATGGTCTATCACAAAATTAATTCACAAAATGTGAAGAAATTGAACAGTTATAGTTATTTTTGCCAGGGTTGCATTAGGATTTCACCCCAAAGATTTATGTGCAGTTCCACCATTTCAAACGATGTCAGCTTCCTCTGAGGCACAAAAAAAAAGTAGTTCAAACAAGAATCATAAAAGTCGCGTCTATTTGGTCCGTTTAAGTTTTCTGAACCACATTTGAAAATAAATACAGTGTTAAAAAAAATGGCAAAAACAAGAAAATAATAGTTTTTATGAAATTTATTTTAGCAGATATTGATCAGTATTTCTGACTAGAAGTAATTTATTGCCAGATGAAAAGCACACGTAAGTTCCACCCAATTTTAAATAATGTACTAGATCAGTTCACATTTCTTGCTGATTTTCATGATCATTTCACTTTCACATTTGCATCTTTTGGTTTATGACTAAAGCATAAAACATTAGCAAATATGTTCTACCTAAGTGGCACGGGAACGTTTTCCTGGCCAATGGAAAACGTTCCATTGGCCGGGAAAGTTGAGCTAAGAAGCTCGACTTGTTTATATATTTGTTTATGTTTATAGTTCTCACTATTAGGGGGTTAAAAATAATTTTCAACATGTCATGTTTTAAACTGTAATAAAATAATTACCTCATTATATTGTCTCAATCCTATCAAAAATAAACTTTTTTTAATGAGATATACATTATAAAATACTTGCATATTTAAAAATTTACAAGGGATAGCCTATTAATAATTAGTTTTGTTTTTATTGTTTTAGTTAACTATTTGCCAAGCATTCTTTTGACATATTGACATATGTTATATCAGGTCACAAAAATGGTTTTTATTTTTTGTAACTCTACCAGACATTCCCTGGTAATGTGACAGCCTAAGTAAATAAAGAAACGTTTCACTTTAAACAGAGTTTAGACTAAATTTAGAGAAGTTCAGTGGACAGTTGTGCATATAAATTCCAGTTGCATAAGATTTTTCTAAAACTAAATTTAAATTTTGATACATTTATTTACTTTGTAAAACAAGAAAAACACAACTACTGCTGCGATAAAATCTCACAGAGTATTTTCCCATTATTATACATGCCATATAATTAAATTCATGCTCAGCACAAAATAAGGTGAAGGATCTGTCATGCTGGACGTGCTGCACATCTTGAGCGATATTGTTAAAACCTATTTTATTTTTCTCAAGTGAATAAATGCATTCAGTTTTGAGGAGGTTTATTTTCCCCCTTTTTTGTCAGATAAGGCATTTTTAAACACTTTTTTTTTTCTTTTTTCATATCTCTTTACCTAAACTGTATTTTAGTTTATGGAAGTCTTCAGTAAACATTGTCCCCGCTGTCGCTCATGCTAGCTTTGGACTCTCCGTCACTTCCGCACTCTGTCCTCCGCAGCAGAGCCTCGCAGTCGCGCGCCTCTTTGAACGACAAATCCATCCGGGAGACGTCCACGTCCAGCAGGCCCTGCAGGTGCTTGATGTAGTCAATGGCCGCTCGCAGCGTCTCCACTTTACTGAGCCGCTTGTCCTCAAACTCCTGCGGCAGGTGTTCTCTGAGGCGCGCGTACCCCTCGTTGACGCAGCGCACCCGGTGCCGCTCGCGCTCGTTCCGCTTCTGGATGAACGCGGGCTCGAAGGAGTACTCGCACACGCCGAAGGGAGCGGGGAAGGGGAAGCAGGGCAAACGCCCGCACGGGAACCCCTGGTCGAAGTAGGCGGTGTCGATGTGGAAGGGCATCCCCAGCCGGAGCGCATCCTTGTGGCACGCGGAGCCGCTGTTCACGGAGATCCCGCGGAGAGCCAGCGGAGGCACAAATCTATTCTCCATTAACAACTTATTATTAGACGTACTTCTGAAAAAAAGCAAGCATTTGTGATGAGCAGAAAAACACGGATAATTCAGGTGAGATAATGCGAGGATTTCTTCTTATTATTTTTTTTATTTTTATTTTTTTTCAAAGGCTAATTTCTCACCCCGTCAGATTCTCCTCATCGGTCCAACGCTTTTCAGGAAAAGTTTCCTGCTGATGGATGAAGGGACAGAAAAAGCCTGGTTCTTGCTGGAGAGCTTTGAGGCGCTTAACTTATAGGGGTATGATCTGTGGCGAAGATGGTCTTGGATCGAGATAAAACTACAAAACATGTCCTTCCTTCCGCTCAGTGGGAAGTAACTCTCACCGCAAAGAAGAAAACAACAAACTGCAAGTAAAAAAAAAAAAAAAGCCTTATCTTGCATCAGCACTAAAAAGATCTGTAGTGTACCAATGTGGGCATTCTTTGAGATCACAGATAAGTTTCAGTTTTTTTACGCTCAAAAATAACCTCTAATGACTGTTTTAAACCCAGAGTCTAATCTGTAAAATATAAATTAAAAAATACAATTGATATCAAATTCTTTCCATGTGTATAATATTTACTCTATGCCAACGTGATACAAGAAAATCTACACTAACTACAAAAAAGAAAAAAAAAACACAGCAAGAAAAAAAAAAAATCATCATAGCCCCATTTATAAGACTTTTTCAGCAGTATCTACAAGTTAATAAAACATTTGTTTTTTATGGCAACAATAAATAAACACTAAATAAAAAATAAATATTTTAACTAAATTGGTCTTAAAGTTTGAGTTTTTAAAGATTGGCATCTGTATTGTTCACACAATATGCAGATGATTGTCGGATTTGTTACTGAAACTGTATTTACCTTCTTTTTTAAAAACACAGTAAACAGGATACCTTAATATACTGAGGTGTTGGTATCCTTGATGTAGAAATACATGAATGAAAAAATAACAATAAACCTGCAACCAAATCCCAGCTGACTGGCTAGTGTTCGCACTTCAGCACAGCTACCAGTTAGAGGAAGTTAGAGAAGTTGAAATGTCAATAAACCTTAATATTTATAACTAATTATCCCAGAAATTTTTATTTCACAAAATGTATTGCATTTGGTATCTTTATGTTGTGTTACAAACTAAGAGCAAATTATGTAAAGTTTTAGATCATTTGGCTACAAATGAGCAAAGATTTTGTGCCCATCTAAAGTCAAAATGACTTTAGATGGGCACAAAATCTAAAATCTTAAATCACTAATTTATTTATTTATTGACTATGACTGTATAGCTTCAGTCGTGTTTATAATCTTGCCTGTGTTTGTCTTGCGAAATTAAGCTCAGCTTTCTAAAAATTGTTCAATTGCAGTTAATTTGAATTTTAGCAAGATGGATGACATTTTTACATAAGGTCAGGTTAAATTGGATAAAATCCAGCATTTGAAAACCTCTTGTGCACATTTTTGTTATTTAAATACAACACAAATGAAAAAGAAATATTAGGGTTTTCTTTTTTTTCAATGATTCAGCAGTTTGTCTGATTCCTAGAGTTGCCATGGCCAGATTGCCACGGAAACAAGAAGAAACCCAAACTTACTTGTTTTCATTTAAGACATTCGGACTTCTAAACCACCTGGTGTCAAATGTATCTGTCAAAGTCAGCAGGCCAACTATCGGCTGAGTGTGTGGAGAAGAAATGTCTTATGAAGACAGTATCGTACATTTACTCACATATTTAAGAACCGATTTTAGGAGTCCGAGGTAAGAAAGGAATTACTGGATATTTATGAAGGAATTGCAGAGATATTAGATTATAAGTTAGAGGAAGATGTAAAATGTAACTGTCAACTCTGGGTTGCAAAATTGATGTTTAACAATCCTAGCATTGGAAATGTAAGAACTAGTTTTTATTTACACCGTTTAGACTAAGTACCTTTTTCCGTCCCCTGAACTGATTTTTGTTGGTCTAGTCCAGATGTGTCAAACTCAAGGCCCCGGGGCCAAATCAGGCTCGCCTTATCATTTTATGTGGCCTTTTAGACTCCAGATGTGAAATTGCATCAATCATTCCCTCCGATTTTTTGCAATAGCAAAAATTCACGCAAAAACCAGCAAATCTCCACATAGTTTGTTTTTTTTACGCAAATGCATAGCTGTGAGTTTATTGCTAATTCTCTACAAAAATAGTCAAAAGTCTTTAGTTTAAATGACTGATAACTCTTAACTCCTAAAATAATCAGAAAAACAATCACAGAGTCTGAAGACTGATCAATGTGAAAAGATGTTGAATACTTATCAAATGCAGAGCCAGCTGTTTATTAATATGGTAAAAGTTTGCTAAGGGGTCTTATCAATACATTTTGGCACCTTGAGAACATCCAAATGTGGCCCCAATTGAAAATGAGTTTGACACCCCTGGTCTGTCTCATTAAAATATGTTTAGGGTCATTATGTTTCATAAGGTGGAACATTTCTGAGGGCATTGCAACTTTACGCTAGTTTATTTAGCTACATCCAAGTGAGCTTGATTCTCTTTTTGTACTTGTTGTCAGGTCTGGTACCTACAGAACCTCAGAACCTGAACATGGACCTCGGAAAAAAAGTGCTCCCGTCACCGAGTTTCAGAGGATACTGAAACCCATCTGGCATCTCGTTTCGATCGGAGTCCTGAGCGGGATCCTCATCGTGGTGGTATTAGTCGTCATCATCGAGTGGAACAACAAGCAAAACATGATAACGAGTATAGAGCAGGTCAAAGTGGAGATGAAGAACAACACCGAGAAGCTGCTAGAGGAAAAAACCAGGATTTCAGAGCAGCTGAACGTAACCAACACAAACTACTCCATTCTGATGGCGGAGTATGACCGGCTGATAGAAAGAATCCCATGCAATTTAACCCTGCTGGAGCGGGAAATCGAGAGGCTGAATGGGGTCTTGAGCAATGCTTTAAAAGCTGCAGAAGTGTCTGACAGGAAAGTCAAGCAGCTGACGGCCCAACTAAATTCTACCCAGAATAAATACCAGGTTAAGGAGATGGAGAACAAGAAACAGCGTTCCTTCCTGTCCATCAGGCAACTCGAGTTCATCTGGAAACTTTGTAACCGGATCACGCTGGAGTGCTCCCGCTGCCTCCCGGGGTGGACGGAGCACGCTTCCCGGTGCTTCCGCCTGTTTGAGGAGGAGAAGAAGTGGGAAGAGGCTCGGCTCGACTGCTTCAAACACAATGGAGACCTAGCTGTTATCCAGAACGCCGCAGACCAGGCGCTCCTGACGAACATGACGGCCGAGTATGCAAAGTTAAAACGCGCCGAGGCTGCAAAGTTAAATCTCACCTCTAAATTCCACTCAGCATGGATCGGGCTGCAGGACATGGTCACGGAAGGAACCTACTTCTGGGTCAATGGAGATAGAATCAAATGGGATGTCGAATACTGGAGACAGGGCGAGCCCAACAACGCTGTAGCTAACTGGGACGTTGAGAAAGCTGGTCAGGACTGTGTGGGCATTCTACCACCAGATAAGGTGGGCACTAAGGACTGGCTAAACAGCTGGGATGACATTACTTGTGTTGGGAGACGTAACTACATCTGTGAGACCGATGGCCTGATTTTGACCTAGGATGGAAGGAGTCCTGTTTTAATCTGGCCACAAGACACATGTGGGAGGAAATAGTCGGATCAGAGAGACTGAAATGTAACTTTCATGTTAAAAACCACAAAACTCTGAACTCTGAGTGAAAGATTGTGGGGGCAGCATCATGCTGTGGCGATGGGATGGGGTAATAAGATGGTAGATGGAGATTAAAAAAAATTCATTCTATACTCTAAGAAAATCTAAAACTACAGAAGAAGCAAAAGAATAAAAAATAATTTTAATGATTGTTAATTGGGTTATACATTGGGACCTGTATGGTTCACACAGTATGCAGATGACTGTTCGATTTATCACTCAACATTTTTTTTTACTCCCCTTAGTTAAAAATGCAGAAATGGTGCTGTTGGTATTTTTGATGTACAAATGTGGGAATACACAATTAAAAACAGACCTGCAACAAAATTCCAGCTAACTGCTCCTGGTCAGGAAGCTAGTGTTTGCACTTCAGCACAGCTACCGGATACAGGAAGTCAGAAAAGATGGAACGTCAATAAACCTTAATATTTATAACTAGTTATCCCAGAAATTTTTTTTTTACAAAATGTATTGCATTTGGTATCTTTATGTTGTGTTACAAACTAAAAGCAAATTATGTAAAGTTTTAGATCATTTGGCTACAAATAAGCAAAGATTTTGTGCCCACCTAAAGTCATTTTGACTTTAGATGCCCAAAAGATCTAAAATCTTAAATCACTAATTCATTTATTTATTGACTATGACTATATAGCTTCATGTGTGGTTATAATCTTGCCTGAGTTTGTCTTGCAAAATTGATCTCAGCTTTCTTTTTTTTTAATAATTATATTTATTGGTTTTTAACGTTTTGACAAACAAACAAATACAAGACAAGACAAGAACAAGAGAACAATCCAGCTCTTAAAGTTACATACCTATATACGAGCATATGCGTGCACATACACACATATACATACCTACCAAAGAGAAAAGAAGGGAAGAAAAAAGAAAAGACAGAAATGGAAGACAAATGTCTATTTATTTATTTATTGACTATGACTGTATAGCTTCAGTCGTGTTTATAATCTTGCCTGAGTTTGTCTTGCGAAATTGAGCTCAGCTTTCTAAAAATTGTTCAATTGCAGTTCATTTGTATTTTAGCAAGATGGATGACATTTTTACATAAGGTCAGGTTAAATTGGATAAAATCCAGCATTTGAAAACCTCTTGTGCATATTTTTGTTATTTAAATACAACACAAATGAAAAAGAAATATTTGCTTTTTTTTCAATGATTCAGCAGTTTGTCTGATTCCTAGAGTTGCCATGGCCAGATTGCCACGGAAACAAGAAGAAACCCAAACTTACTTGTTTTCATTTAAGACATTCGGACTTCTAAACCACCTGTTGTCAAATGTATCTGTCAAAGTCAGCAGGCCAACTATCTGCTGAGTGTGTGGAGAAGAAATGTCTTATGAAGACAGTATCGTACATTTACTCACATATTTAAGAACCGATTTTAGGAGTCCGAGGTAAGAAAGGAATTACTGGATATTTATGAAGGAATTGCAGAGATATTAGATTATAAGTTAGAGGAAGATGTAAAATGTAACTGTCAACTCTGGGTTGCAAAATTGATGTTTAACAATCCTGGCATTGGAAATGTAAGAACTAGTTTTTATTTACACCATTTAGACTAAGTACCTTTTTCCGTCCCCTGAACTGATTTTTGTTGGTCTAGTCCAGATGTGTCAAACTCAAGGCCCCGGGGCCAAATCTGGCCCGCCTTATCATTTTATGTGGCCTTTTAGACTCCAGATGTGAAATTGCATCAATCATTCTCTCCGATTTTTTGCAATAGCAAAAATTCACGCAAAAACCAGCAAATCTCCACATAGTTTGTTTTTTTACGCAAATGCATAGCTGTGAGTTTATTGCTAATTCTCTACAAAAATAGTCAAAAGTCTTTAGTTTAAATGACTGATAACTCTTAACTCCTAAAATAATCAGAAAAACAATCACAGAGTCTGAAGACTGATCAATGTGAAAAGATGTTGAATACTTATCAAATGCAGAGCCAGCTGTTTATTAATATGGTAAACGTTTGCTAAGGGGTCTTATCAATACATTTTGGCACCTTGAGAACATCCAAATGTGGCCCCAATTGAAAATGAGTGTGACACCCCTGGTCTGTCTCATTAAAATATGTTTAGTGTCATTATGTTTCATAAGGTGGAACATTTCTGAGGGCATTGCAACTTTACGCTAGTTTGTTTAGCTACATCCAAGTGAGCTTGATTCTCTTTTTGTATTTGTTGTCAGGTCTGGTACCTACAGAACCTCAGAACCTGAACATGGTCCTCAGAAAAAAAGTGCTCTCATCACCGAGCTTAAGAAGATACTTAAACCCATCTGGCATCTCATTTTGATCGGAATTCTGAGCGGGATCCTCGGCATGATGGTATTAATTGTCATCGTCGAGTGGAACACCAAGCAAAATGTGTTGACAAGTCTAGAGCAGGTCAAAGAGGAGATGAAGAACAAAACCGAGAAGCTGCTGGAGGAGAAAAGCAGGATTTCAGAGCAGCTGAACGTAACCAACACAAACTACTCCATTCTGATGGCGGAGTATGAACGGCTGGTGCTGGAAAATCCGTGCAATTATAGCCAGCTGGAGGAGAAAATCATCAATCTCAAAGGGGTCGTGAGCAAAGCTTTAAAAGCTTCAGAACAGGTTGAGGGGAAAGTCAAGCAGCTGACGGCCCAACTAAATTCTACCCAGAAAAATGACCAGCAAACGGAGAAGGAGATCAAGAAACAGCGTTCGATCCTATCCATCAAGCAACTCGACTACATCTGGGAACGTTGTAACCGGACCACGCTGAAGTGCATCCGCTGCCTCCCGGGGTGGACGGAGCATGCTTCCCGGTGCTTCCTCATGTCCAACGTGGACCAGAAATGGTCTGATGCTCGCGTCGAGTGCCTCAACTACAAGGGCGACCTCGCTGTTGTCCGGAACGCCGCAGACCAGGCGTTCCTGACGAACATGACATTCCAGTTTGTAAAGGCAAATCCCAACATGACCTTCTACTCGGCATGGATCGGGCTGCAGGACATGGTTGCGGAAGGACAATACCTCTGGGTCAATGGAGATAGAATCAAATGGAATGTCAAATACTGGAGACCTGGCGAGCCCAACAACGCTATAGCTTCCTGGGACCATAACCCATCCGGTGAGGACTGCGTGTCCATTGTACCACCAGCTGAGGTGGGAACTAAGGACTGGCTGAACAGCTGGGATGACATTAGTTGTGCTGGGAACCGTCACTACATCTGTGAGACTGATGGCCTGATTTTGACCTAGGATGGAAGGAGTCCTGTTTTAATCTGGCCACAAGACACATGTGGGAGGAAATAGTCGGATGAGAGAGACTGAAATGTAACTTTCATGTTAAAAACCACAAAACACTGAACTCTGAGTGAAAGATCAGAGTTCATCCCATCCCACCCCATGTTGTGGTGATGGGATGGGGTAATGAGATGGTAGATGGAGATACGAAAATCTGAAACTACAGAAGAAGCAAAAGAATAAAAAATAATTTTAATGATTGTTAATTGGGTTATACATTGGGACCTGTATGGTTCACACAGTATGCAGATGACTGTTCGATTTATTACTCAACATTTTTTTTTACTCCCCTTAATTAAAAATGCAGAAATGGTGCTGTTGGTATTTTTTATGTACAAATGTGGGAATACACAATTAGCAACAGACCTGCAACAAAATCCCAGCTAACTGCTCCTGGTCAGGAAGCTAGTGTTTGTACTTCAGCACAGCTACCGGATACAGGAAGTTAGAAAAGATGGAACGTCAATAAATTTTAATATTTATAACTAATTATCAAAAAAAAATTCCACAAAATGTATTGCATTTGGTATCTTTATGTTGTGTTACAAACTAAAAGCAAATTATGTAAAGTTTTAGATCATTTGGCCACAACTAAGCAAAGATTTTGTGCCCACCTAACGTCATTTTGACTTTAGATGCCCAAAAGATCTAAAATCTTAAATCACTAATTCATTTATTTATTGACTATGACTGTATAGCTTCATGTGTGGTTATAATCTTGCCTGAGTTTGTCTTGCGAAATTGAGCTCAGCTTTCTTTTTTTTTAATAATTATATTTATTGGTTTTTAACGTTTTGACAAACAAACAAATACAAGACAAGACAAGAACAAGAGAACAATCCAGCTCTTAAAGTTACATACCTATATACGAGCATATGCGTACACATACACACATATACATACCTACCAAAGAGAAAAGAAGGGAAGAAAAAAAAGAAGACAGAAATGGAAGACAAATGGTCTATACCAAAACATTTCAGATGTTTACAATTCGGACATCCTCAAATTACAAATCCTCTCTGAAGAAGAACCGAAGTTTCAAATCCTACATAAGAAATAAAAGGTTCCCAAACTTTATAAAAGTTACTTTCTTTATCGTGCAGTTTGCTTGTCAAATAGTCCAGAGATAAATAGTCCAGTACTGTATTTAGCCATTGTGATTTACTTGGTGCTTTGTCAGAAATCCAATTCAGTACCACACATTTTCTTGCACAAAAAGTAAGCATTCTGTAGAGTTGACGCTGATATTTACCAGTAATACCGGCGTTGGTTAAACCAAGTAGTAAATGCAATGGGTTGAATTGTGTGCAAACAGAGAAAATCTTATCTAATTCACATTTTATTATATGCCAAAATTGTTGAATTTCCCTGCAGGACCAGTAACAATGTGCAAGACTACCAATATCCACTCTACATTTTAGACAAAATGGTGAGAAGCTTGCATTGAATTTACTTCGCTGAGAAGGAGAAATGTGCGCACGGTGTAAAATTTTAAATTGTATGGCCTTAACCCGATTGCAAATACTTGAAGACTTTGCATTCTTCCAAGCCTCGTCCCATCCATCCTGATCTATTGCCCACTGCAATTCCTTTTCCCAAACTTCTTTTAGGTGTAATGTATTTGGTAAGGGTTGCTCCTTCAGCAAGTTGTAAAAGGTTTTGATTGAAGTTTTTACCCTGGAGGAAAAAAGCTGTTTTTCACACACTGAAATTGTTTGGTCCACATCGAGTGTGGTTTTTTTCTGTATGAAATCTCTAATTTGTAAATAGCGAAAGAAATCCTGCCTCCCAATATCATATTTATCCAATAGTTGGGAGAATGATAATAATGTGTTACCTTCCATCAAGTCAGAAAGCGTACGAATTCCCTTTATTGACCATATTTTGAAGCCAGAGTCCATAGCGCCTGGTAGAAACATCGGGTTATCACAGAAAGGTGTAAGAGGTCATATAGTTTGGAACCTGTCCTCAAGTTTTTGGACCATTTGCCATGCCCTCACAGTGTTAATAGTAATGGGGTTACTGCAGTACGTTTTTATAGTATTGTTTTTTCCCCAAAAAAAGAAAATTTTTTAAAGGGAACCTGGACATAGAGCTTTCTATATCAAGCCACAGAGAAGCAGGCCCCCCTGTCCAATCAGCAGCAGCACGCATGTGAGCGCTGATCTGATACTTTCGTATGTCTGGGAGAGCAAGGCCTCCACTCGCGGACGGGAGGCACAGTGTAGAAATTTTTAAGCGTGGTTTCCTTCCTGCCCATATAAAAGAACTTAGCCATCCATTTAGAGCCTTAATTGTTTTATGGAGAAAAAGAACTGGAATCATTTGTATGGGATATAAAAGTCTGGGCAGGACATTCATTTTTAGAAGAGACACGCGGCCCAACCACGAGAGAGGCAGCGCTCTCCATCTTTCAAGGTCCAACCGAATCCGTTCAAATAAGGAGGTGAAATTGGCCTTATACATTTTGTCAAATGAGGGGGTAATTCTTATTCCCAGGTATGAAAATCCTGGGGACCAAGTGAAAGGAAATGGAGCAGGTATAGATGGTTGATGTTTTAATGTGCCTAGTGGCATGACCTCTGATTTGTTGAAATTGATTTTATAGCCCGAAAAATCCCCAAACCTGTTAATGGTCTCTATGAGATGTGGGATAGTCCTCAGGCTGAGATAGAAATATGAGCACATCATCAGCATATAAGGTAATCTTGTGTTGTCTCTCCCCAATGGTCAGACCACCATTGCCCCCATGGGTCCGGAGCTCAGCTTTCTAAAAATTGTTCAATTGCAGTTAATTTGTGTTTTAGCAAGATGGATGACATTTTTACATAAGGTCAGGTTAAATTGGATAAAATCCAGCATTTGAAAACCTCTTGTGCACATTTTTGTTATTTAACTACAACACAAATGAAAAAGAAATATTTGGTGTTTTTCCAATGATTCAGCAGTTTGTCTGATTCCTAGAGTTGCCATGGTCAGATTGCCACGGAAACAAGAAGAAACCCAAACTTACTTGTTTTCATTTAAGACATTCGGACTTCTAAACCACCTGTTGTCAAATGTATCTGTCAAAGTCAGCAGGCCAACTATCTGCTGAGTGTGTGGAGAAGAAATGTCTTATGAAGACAGTATCGTACATTTACTCACATATTTAAGAACCGATTTTAGGAGTCCGAGGTAAGAAAGGAATTACTGGATATTTATGAAGGAATTGCAGAGATATTAGATTATAAGTTAGAGGAAGATGTAAAATGTAACTGTCAACTCTGGGTTGCAAAATTGATGTTTAAGAATCCTGGCATTGGAAATGTAAGAACTAGTTTTTATTTACACCGTTTAGACTAAGTACCTTTTTCCGTCCCCTGAACTGATTTTTGTTGGTCTAGTCCAGATGTGTCAAACTCAAGGCCCCGGGGCCAAATCAGGCCCGCCTTATCATTTTATGTGGCCTTTTAGACTCCAGATGTGAAATTGCATCAATCATTCCCTCCAATTTTTTGCAATAGCAAAAATTCACGCAAAAACCAGCAAATCTCCACATAGTTTGTTTTTTTACACAAATGCATAGCTGTGAGTTTATTGCTAATTCTCTACAAAAATAGTCAAAAGTCTTTAGTTTAAATGATTGATAACTCCTAGCTCCTAAAAAAAATCTGAAAAACAATCACAGAGTCTGAAGACTGATCGATGTGAAAAGATGTTGAATACTTATCAAATGCAGAGCCAGCTGTTTATTAATATGGTAAAAGTTTGCTAAGGGGTCTTATCAATACATTTTGGCACCTTGAGAACATCCAAATGTGGCCCCAATTGAAAATGAGTTTGACACCCCTGGTCTGTCTCATTAAAATATGTTTAGGGTCATTATGTTTCATAAGGTGGATCATTTCTGAGGGCATTGCAACTTTACGCTAGTTTGTTTAGCTACATCCGAGTGAGCTTGATTCTCTTTTTGTACTTGTTGTCAGGTCTGGTACCTACAGAACCTCAGAACCTGAACATGGACCTCAGAAAAAAAGTGCTCCCGTCACCGAGTTTCAGAGGATACTGAAACCCATCTGGCATCTCGTTTTGATCGGAGTCCTGAGCGGGATCCTCGGCATGATGGTATTAATTGTCATCGTCGAGTGGAACACCAAGCAAAATGTGTTGACAAGTCTAGAGCAGGTCAAAGTGGAGATGAAGAACAACACCGAGAAGCTGCTAGAGGAGAAAAGCAGGATTTCAGAGCAGCTGAACGTAACCAACACAAACTACTCCATTCTGTTGGCGGAGTATGAACGGCTGGTGCTGGAAAATCCGTGCAATTATAGCCAGCTGGAGGAGAAAATCAACAGCTTGAATTTGGTCTTGCTCAGTCTTTATAGGGATAGAATACAGGTTGAGGAGAGACTCAACCAGCTGACGGCCCAAATAAAGTCTACCCAGAAAAATGACCAGCAAACGGAGAAGGAGATCAAGAGACAGAGTTCGATCCTATCCATCAAGCAACTCGACTACATCTGGGATCTTTGTGACCGGACCACGCTGAAGTGCTCCCGCTGCTTCCCGGGGTGGACGGAGCATGCTTCCCGGTGCTTCTTCATGTCCAACGTGCAGAAGTTGTGGGATAATGCTCGCCTTGAGTGCTTCAACTACAAGGGAGACCTCGCTGTTGTCCGGAACGCCGCAGACCAGGCGTTCCTGACAAACATGACATTCCAGTTTGTAAAGGCAAATCCCGGCATGACCTTCTACTCGGCATGGATCGGGCTGCAGGACATGGTCAGGGAAGGAGACTACTTTTGGGTCAATGGAGAGGAAATCAATCCAGGTGTCAATTACTGGAGACCTGGCGAGCCCGACAACGAACTAGCCACCGGGAACACTGACCCAGCCGGTCAGGACTGCGTGGCCATTATACCACCAGATGAGGTGGGACGTGAGGGCTGGATGAACAGCTGGGATGACATGAGTTGTATTGAGGAAGGTCACTACATCTGTGAGACTGATGGCCTGATTTTGACCTAGGATGGAAGGAGTCCTGTTTTAATCTGGCCACAAGACACATGTGGGAGGAAATAGTCGGATCAGAGAGACTGAAATGTAACTTTCTTGTTAAAAAAGTACAAAACTCTGAACAGACAAAGCTCCGAGTGAAAGATTGCGGGGGCAGCATCATGCTGTGGGGATGGGATGGGGTAATGAGATGTTAGATGAAGATTAAATAAATAATTCTATACTCTGAGAAATCTAAAATTACAGAAGAAGCAAAAGAATAAAAAAAAAAAAAAACAGACCTGCAACCGAATCCCAGCTAACTGTTCCTGGTCAGGAAGCTAGTGTTTGCACTTCAGCACAGCTACCGGATACAGGAAGTTAGAAAAGTTGAAAATTTCAATAAACCATTGCATTAAAAAATTTAATAATACCTTAACATTCACAACTAGTTATCCATGTTATAACAGAAAAATTTTATAAAATGTATAATTGTATAAAATAAAACATTGTAATTGTATATGATGTATAATTGTATAAAATGTTACAGACTAAAGCCAGTTTGGATAGGGTAACTTTTCAGTCCTTCCCATTTTAAGACAAATAAAGGTGAGAAAGAAACTGGTGTTATTTGATTGTGTGACCCTTTCCAGACTAAATCGATGCCAGGGACTTTGATTTCTACTGTTTTTGAAATTTTCTGACAACTTTTTATAGATAGTGCTATAGCTTTTATTTTACATGTAAAATTGCTGCAACATGTAAATTTTCCCCATGGCAAGATTCATCATATCTGCCTGTCTCTCTCTTTTTCAATAAAAACATGACATTCGAAATTAGAATATTAAATCAACCCATTAAAGAAACATATTTAATACAAAAATGCGGGCTTCATGGAAAGCTCAGTACTTGCTTATAGATTATTTTCAAATGGTACTTTCAAGTAGCACATCTTATGTGTTATTTGAATTCACCAGAACTCAAAGTAATGTTTTTTTGTTGCTGTTTTCTTTTGCTTTTCCAATGATTCAGCAGCAGGATTGGCATGGAGAGATTGCCATGGAAACCATACTCCCTTGCCTTGTTTTCATTTAAAACCTGCAATTTTTTGTCCTTTTGAAATCACCCGGACAAATGTAGGCTGCCAAAGTCAACAGAGCAATGCCATGACATTGCTCACGTATTTAAGAAACGCTATAAGGCTTCCCAGGTAAGGATGAAATAGTAGGATATCGATGAAGGAACCTCTGCTATATGCAAAAAATGCAAAATGTTACTGTATATACAATAGTCTGGGATGCAGAATTATTTCAGAGACCTGACATTGGAAATTTAAGAGCTACTTTTTACTTGCACTATTTAGACCAGTCATTTTTACTTCCTCTCCACTTCATGAAGAGATTTGTGTTGGTATACATCGCATTGTCATTTTGTGGCAAAATGTGGAAATATTTTAAGGGCACTGCAGCTTTAGGTAGTTTGTTTAACTACATCCGGAAGAACTTGATTCTCTGTTTTTTGTTTGCTGTCAGGTCTGCTAATGGCACACCTTCAGAACTTGTCCAAGCACCTTTTTACGTTTTCAAACCTCCTAAGCTATTGGAGTTGCAAAGTTTAATATCCTAACTATATTTAAACCGAATGGGTCCATCTAGTGGAACAACAGGCCATTTACTGTTAATAGGAAGTAAAGGACTTCTGTTTGAGATTACTTCAACATTTGTGGTTGATTTTATACATTAATAGTATATTGAAATTAGAGAATGATAATTATGCACGTAGGCTAATATGTAAAAACTAACCCAAACTGATACCAGGGATAATTAAGTGATAATGCACTGTACTATGGAGAGCCATTTCATATATAAATGAATAAATATGAATGGAAATAAAGATGCCAATTACTCATTTATTTATTTCCCATTCTATGGCTCTCCAAAACAACTAACCTAAACCGACGTCAAACTGCGCGTGTGAAAAAATCAGAATACGCATGCGCAATACAGGCAAAGTTGCTGTCATGGCCCCGTTCATGGAGGTTTTGTGTTGTTATGCTGTTCTCTTTCGACAAATTAGCAACATTTCTGGAAGGTTGCCGCATTTTCAGCCATGTGGAGATATAGCCGAGTTTCTGTTTGGTGGAAACTCATCAGCCTGCTCCGTTTTTATGTGCTGCGAAGACGTAAGTTGTCAAGGCTAACGCTAGCTCAAAAGCAAAACCAGAGCTGGTGTTTTTACGGCTAACGAGCTTAATTGTTATACAATTCACCAAAACGGTGATTATTGGTCTCATTTGTCGCAGAGGTTCCCTGGAGACGTTCATATTTAAGCTGAGGGGGGACATGTAGCAGTCGCGTTGGATTCTTAAAGGGACAGCAGTTGTTGAATTCAGGTAAGCTATAAAAGGGAACACATTCAACCTGTAGTGTCATAAAGAAATGTAGACCTGGACACAGCTAAATTTGGACTGAAACATCTGTAAATGATGACTTATTGTACTTAAAGAGGTCAACTGGCTCGCTTGACTCTGATGTTGACTCTTCAGGATGAATGACATGAACCTGAGTCCTGTAGGCATGGACCAGCTGAGTGTGCCCTCAGTGAGTGCCGGCCACCTGGGTCTGCCCACTTCTCCCACCCACAATCCCATTCCCACCCCAGGTATGGTAACAGTTTACCGAATCAAAGAATGTTTGACACTCTTAAATATGTATAAACAAGGATTATAATTCAGCATATTGCCACTATTGCCAAGAAAAGTAAAACATAAAATTCTGAGAATTAAGTTGCAGTAGTAAAACAAGAATATAGTCTCTGTTTGCTACTGATAGTAATCTGATGCTGATGTGTTGATAGTTTAAGTGCTTCCTTAGTTGTAAAATAATAAATGAAATAAAGTAATGTTATGGTAGTGTTATGACTTTATTCTGGTCATTCCTTCGACTTTATTCTCATAATAATATGACTTTTTTGTCATATTACTATGATTTTATTCTAGTTATATTTATGATTATTCTGGTATTATTACGCCTTTGTTCTCGTACAATTTTGTTTCCATAAAAGTACAACTTTATTCTGGTAATATTGTGAGTTTACTCTGGAAATATTACTACTTCTTGTAGTATTACAACTATTCTTGTATTATTACAACTTTATTCCCATAGTGCAATGGCTTTATTCTCATATGACTTTTTTTCTTGTTATACTATGACTTCATTTTGGTAATATTATGACCTTTTGAAGTATTATGACTTCTTGTAGTATTATGACTTTACTCTCGCAGCATTGTAGTTTTATAACTATATTCTCGTCGTTAAATTTAATGTATTTATTTCTGTCTGAGCCCTGTTCGTTTGCATGTTTGATTTTCTCAGGCATGCCGGTGGCCATCCCCAGTCTGGGCCCGTCCCTCGGCTCTCTCCCCTCTGCTCTGTCCCTGATGCTGCCCATGGGTCCTCTCAGCGACAGAGGGGTGATGTGCGGCCTGCCTGAGAGGAATTACTCCCTGCCTCCTCCGCCGTATCCCCACCTGGAGAGCAGTTACTTCCGACACCTACTGCCAGGTGGGTTTGTGATTTGTTGTTATTAGACATAAAAACCAAACAGTAACTCACATTTCATCCCAGTATCTACTGTCTCTTTCTTTTTCCAAGGTATTTTGTCCTACCTGGCAGACCGTCCACCTCCTCAGTACATTCATCCCAGCAGCCTTAACATGGACGGGACGCTGTCTGTGGCCAGCAACAACCCCTCCAGTTTGGACCCCTACAGCGGGCCTGGGGGCCCTCTGGAGCAGGGCCTGGTGCCCTTGGACTCGAGGCAAGTCAGCGGTCAGGCAGACCTTCACCAGGCCGGCCCTCATGAGCTGGACTCCACAGGGCTGGCCATGGAGTCACGCGTTAACAGCCCGCTGTCTCCTGACCGGATGGGGGAGGAGCTAGCCAGCATGGACGGGGTGGTGGTGGTGTCCGACGCCCAGCAGCTCGGCGGAGGACGGCAGCCTCAGCCTCACGAGGGGGGGGTGATGCCTCTCCATGGGCCCCCCGTGCTGGAGCTGCCTGTGGTGATGGAGCCGGACCACCTGGGAGACAGAGTGGGAAGCTCCGGGACGGGAGGAGCTGGGGGCGGGGGAGGGGGAGGTGGCGGAAACGGGGGGCTCGGGGAGCAGCTCCACGGGAACGGAGAGATAAACCCGAGCGTGGTGAGCGTGGTGCTCACCGGCTCCATGTCCAACCCCAGCCAGCTGGAGCCCGTGTCTCTCCACGGACACTCGGGGATGGGGCTGGAGGCGGTCAATGTGTCCTCCATCACCGCCGAGGTGGCCCTCGGCCCCGAGAACAACCTGGTCCTCGTAAACTCCACCCTGCAGCTGGAGGATCCGGCTCCCAGCAAGGAGAACATGAACGCCCCCTGCTCCATCTGTGAGTATAAATGATCACAGACGGCTTGTTAAAACCAGAAACAATCACGCAGTTTGTACGGATGCTTGAAATCCTGGGTTTGGAAAGTGCTTTATTTCTGTATAAAGTCCTTGAAAGTGCTTGATATTGAATCTTCTTTGTTTTGTAATGAAGTGCAATCTGATGGTAGATTAAAAGCCTATGTTTGGAAAATGTGATTTTGAAACCAGTTGAAACCACGTACCTAATAAAAAGACGTGCACATTTTCTTTTCCACTGTCTGAAGTTAAATCAGACACTTTTCTTGTTTTAGTTTAGGTAGAGTGACCAAAACTATTTCTATTTGTGAAATGCCAGAAAACTGAGCGAGAACATTTTTTGTATGTTATGTTTAATTTAACGTCTCATTTAATTTGAGCAGGAAGATAATTTACCTTAACACAATTTGTTTGGATTCTTTCAATGCAATCATTATTTATTATTCCTACTCGATCATTGACTTATTGATCTGTCACTGAAATAAAGATTGTCTTATATTTTATGCGTTAGTTATTGGAATTGGGGAATTTTTGTTAAGTTAGTGTTTCGCTCTGGGACCTCTCAGGTGTGTAGGGTGTGTGAGAGAGACATTTCAAAACATAACATTGTTGTATTTTAAGTGTGACGCTGGAGAAGTTTGAAAACTTACTTTAAAAATGCTTGAATTTTACTGTGGACAAAGTGTACAAATCCTGAAATGAACAATGTGAAACATCCGAAGGTGCATTTCTGACTCTGACATCTACTGATCTCTGTTGATTTCTCCTCAGGGTGCACGCTGTGTGAGCGCTCCTACGCCTCCGACTGTCCGGAGCACGGTCCGGTCACCTTCATCCCCGACATGCCGATCCAAAGCCGGGCTCGCCTCTCCTTGCCGCGTCCTCTCTGCCTTCGCATCTCTGTAACCGATGAACCGCTTGGTAAGAGATCAAACACCCCTTAGCCACGGCTGGGCGATATGGCTTAACAATAGAGTTTTTATAAATCTTATAATTTTAAGAAATGATTTAAAAAGAAATTACAAGTGAAAGAAAATATTTTCAAAAAGTAATTTTTATTTCAAATGATCATTTCTGTGAGTTTCGTGACAAACTATATTGTACAAAGCTACAAATTTTTTGGATTAATCATAAAGATAATCAATAATATTTGCAGAAAGCGTGTTTTTGCCAGAAGAACTTATTAAAATGAACGAGATAAAATAATTTTAATGAGAAACATCTTCTAGAATTATAAAGGTCACTCGTAGCTTGGAAGCAAGCGGTGCATTGATGTAAAAAAAAAAAAAAAGAAATCCAGATTTTACAAAAATTAAATCTTCAAAATCAAAAATTGGAATAATCAATAAAATTGACTTTTCACTCAGCCCTGTTATAGGTTTTAGCAATTTATTTTTATATTATCAAATGTTTCCCAACATGTTTCCAGGAGTGTTTGCACGGGACGTCATTCCTCCGAGGACCTGCTTCGGGCCAATGGTGGGGCAGCACTGCAGCAACGTGGATCTCTCTGATTGGCCAGAAAAGGACACGCCTCAGATCTGGAAGGTCTGTTGACACGCAGCCGCCTAATCCACAAGCACTAATGCTTTTTACGGCAAAAGTAACGAATGGAAATGCATGTCCGTCGCCGTAGATGTACCACAACAACGTGCTGGAGTTCTACATCGTGACAACCGATGAAAACGAGTGCAACTGGATGATGTTTGTGCGCAAGGCGAGGTAGATTCCCGACCACGCCCACGCGCAGGAGGCGGAAAACTGTGTGCTGCCATTACAAACGGAATGCAACGTTTTGGTGTTTCAGGACCCACGAAGAGCAAAATCTGGTGGCGTATCCCGCCAACGGGAAGCTGTTCTTCTGTACGTCCACAGAGATTCATCCCGAGCAGGAGCTGCTCTTCTACTACAGCCGAGATTACTGCAGGCTGATGGGTGAGGAGGCGGCGCTGCATGTGGTTATGATTGGCTGAGCCAGTGGGGGTTTCTTACACGGTTTCAGCACAATCTGGGAATGCATGGGATTTGATTTCAGAGAAAGAAACAATTATTATGATACTTTGTCAATCTTTATTTTTTACTTGTGTCCATCTTTTTCCCCAGGTTCAGGGTTCATATGAGTACTTGAAATCCTTGAATGGGATAGAATTTCAAGGCTTGAAAAGAGCTTGTCTTCTCTTTAAAGTCCTTGGAAGCGCTTCAAATCCAACGCTTGCTGAAAAGCCTATATTTTTTGTAAAACATTATTTCTAGTTGAAACCGTATTTTCCCAAGACACACATCTTTTTCTCACTGTGTGAATTTAATTTAGACGAAACTTCCCTTGTTTTAGGTCAGGTAGAATTACCAAAATTATCCATATTTGCTGTTTTGTGCCCTCGCCCATCCCCCCAAAAAATGTGCAAAAATGTATTTTATTTTGGAATTTTTATTTTTCCCAGTGGCTCAAAAGCTTATTGATCTGTGTAAGTAAAATAAAGAATATATAAATAAATGTTTGGCCGTCAAACGAGGTTATTAAATTGGGAGATTTTTTTTTTTTTTTTTAAATTAGTGTTTTTAAGGTGCATTTATGAGACATTTGAAAACTTAACACTTTGTTATGTTTTAGTCTACATTGTCTTTGCTGTAGGTTGTACAGCAAAGACAATGTCTATCAAAAGACAGTAATAAATATAATATGTATAAAAATAAAAGTGAGAAAAGTGTAGATGTCTGGATGCTCACTGTAGAGATGTCTCCTATTAATTCATAGACAACTTTAGGTTTTCAATTTTTTTTTTTTTTAAATGGGCTCTTTGGACTGAGAAATTGATGCCCATTTTTATTCTTCCAGGTGTTCCTCAGGTCCCCGACGGCCAGATCTGCCAGTGTGGCAAAGAGTGCTCGTCGTTCTCCGAGCTCAAGTCTCACCTCAACAGCCATAGCAGCAACCACAGCCATAACCAGCCTGCGCACAGTCACAGCCCATCGCTGCAGGACCACGCCCAGGCGCAGCAGCAGCAGCAGCAGCAGCAGCAGCAGCAGCAGCAACAGCCGGCACCACCTCAGCAGCAACAAGAGCTGCAGTCACAGCAGCAGCAGCAACACGTTCCACCCGAGGAAAAGCTTCTCAACGGCAGCTCCAGCGCCTCGTCCTCCCCATGGCCTTGTAGCAACCCCGCCGCGGGACAAGCAAACGGCGATAGCCGCAGCGCCAACAGGAACTCCAACAGCGTTACCTCCAGGGGGAGAGGTCAGGGCAGCGTGCGGGAGAAGAAGTTCAAGTGCAGCATGTGCTCTCGGGCTTTCACCACTTCCACGAAGCTGAACGTGCACTTCATGGGGCACGTAGGGATGAAGCCTCACAAGTGCGAGTACTGCAGCAAGGCGTTCAGCGATCCCAGCAACCTCAGGATGCACCTCAAGATTCACACAGGTACTGTGAGGATGTTGCCGAACATTGAGTTACCCAGTTTCACTGAATTTTTCTCTCCTTGCACCGGCTGTTTGCGCATCCTTAAAAAGTTCTAAATTTATGTATCCAAAATTATGGTCTTAAATGTCTTACATTTCTTTTTTATTATTATTAATTTGGCATTATGTACATTAATAACAAGTCTGAAATTTTGACTGTTTTGTCTAGCAAAAAACAAACACTTGAGGCAGTTGAAGTTACCGCTAACTACCGGCTAACATATCCCTTGCTTGCTGGCAAGTTTTTCTGCGTCTATGTGAAAGTGCAAATTTATTGCCTGTTGGCTGGATAACGTTTGCTTTTGTCACTGGCTCACTTCTGATACTAACCTTCGTTTAGGGTAAAGAAAGGATGTAACAATCGAGTTATCCTTCAGTGAAGCATTGGTAATAACTGCAATCCTGAATACATCGCCTACCCTTTTCTGTTTGGACAGGTCAGAAAAACTACAAATGCACGGTTTGCGGGAAGTCGTTCACTCAGAAATCTCACGTGGCTTCCCACATGCTCATCCACACCGGCGCAGAGAAGCTCAAGTGTGACCTTTGCGACAGATCGTTCATCCGGAAACAAGATCTGAGACAACACATGTTCTCTCACACAAAGTATGTGTTGTTTTCATGTTTTGTTTTTCCTTTATATTAAATACCATATATGTATATATATGTACTTCTGTATTTTGACAGTGAGCGCCAGATTCAGTGCACAAAGTGCAACAAGCACTTCCTGAAAACCAACCACCTAAAGAAACACATGAACTCTCATGAGGGCAAGAGAGACTTTGTCTGCGAGAAGTGCCACAAAGCTTTTCTGACTAAATACCACCTCACACGTCACCTTAAGATCTGCAAAGGGCCCAAGAGAGACAGAGCGACTCGAAAGGAACAGAACGTTTTCAAGGAAGAGGAGGAAGAAGAAGAGGATGAGGAGGACGACGAAGAAGAGGACAGCAGAGGGAGAAGAGGTGGAGGAGAACTGAATGATGAGGACTATGGTTTAGATGTTGGAGGTTATAACTCTGAAAAGTCCCTGTCCCCTCCTCATTGAAGACGGTGCCTCTTGAGATGATTTTATTTGTTTATGGTATTTGCAATGCTATTACTTACTTCTCTGATTTACCGCATACTTCTAAAACGATCTGTCAAAGCGATGCCACATTTTATATCATGACATAAAAATTCTTTGAATTTTCTTTTGCCATATCAATGCTGCTACAGTATTTGTTGCATGTGTAAAATTATGTTTCCTATGCCCAACTTGTTGTTTAAGATCTATTTTTCCAGCTAGTTTTTTATAATGTCCTGACATGGTGGGAACTGTTATCCTATTGGATTTGCAGGAATAGCCATTTTTTACTTGATGATTTAAATTCTTGTGTGTCCTTATTAGGTGAACTGTTTTGTATTAAATCTGTCATTTTGCTTTTGCTTGCAAGAATGCAGATAAAGTTGTCATTTATCAATTGGTTGGTTGATGGATTTGCAATAAACGACATTGGACAACAAGCACATGCCACAAATAACTAAACACCAAACTGACTTTTCCTCTGAATACTTACACTTATTACACTTGCCTGTTCTTAATTTTAAAAGAATATTCTTTTATTAACCTAAGTACATATTTGAAAATATGACCTTCAATGTGTGCGAGAAATCGAGGGCTCTTTGCCGCCCCCGGTTGGCACTTTTCTCACGTCCTCTGACAGCTTTTGTAATATTTTGCGCTAATTTAATTTAAATATTTAACGCTATTTCTGACTATTACCCCACGTAAACTGACAGACCTGTAAAAACACTGTATTTCAATACATAATTTATTCCAATATTTTAAGTACCAGTAAAAATACTATATTCTATTAAAAACAAAAACGCATTCAAGTAATTTGCAGTAATTCTACCAAGAGCTCTTATTATGAAAACCCTGTACCGGAAGTGCTCGAGAGACTTCCGTTTAGAAATACAAAATATTCAGCGCCGCTGCTTTCATTCATTTCAGCGTGGTATGTGGTTTGTTGCATTTTTCACATTTTATTTATCATTTTTTTTGCCTTTGTAAACTGCTGTTACGTTTAAAGATAACGGAGTTTTAAAGTAAAGCCAAACTTCTGGAGCACTGTTACCGTTGTTGTTATTGTTAGCTAACCGTTCAGCTAACAGCTCTGCTGACATTCATGTTCCACAGCATTATATCGAGTTAAGCTACTCTTAAGTTCTTTCACTAAGTAAGTGTCAAAGTCCGCGTACTGTTGCGCGAAGTTTATGTTTGACTTCTTTACTCAACGTTTTTAACTTTTTCCAGCCTGGTCTGAGTGACAGCCATGCTGACCCCACCGAAGGAAGGGATGCCCAGCATGATAGACAAGGCGCTGAGGATGAGGAGGGAGGAGCAGGCTCGGCAGATTGTTCTCGCCTGGGCTGTGCTCAACGTCTCTTTAGCTGGCATGATTTACACGGAAATGTAAGAAATCATAGCTGTGAAACAATATGTGGCATTTTCTGTAGCTCATCATCTTTTTGGCTGCGTCTTTGTTACTTTATTGTAGGTCAGGGAAGCTGCTGAGCAGGTACTACAACATCACCTACTGGCCAATCTGGTACATCGGTGAGATTCCACTACACTGTTTGTTTTTTTTTTCTTACAAAATAAGAGTGCTGCTTACCCATAGTCTATACGAGGGTTTCTTAAATTAGGCCTCTAACTCCATAAACGCTCAAAATAAATTCCTAAAATTAAATCCTACACTTAAGTTCTTATGGTTTTTTTTTTCTTCATGTTCTTGCAGAACTGGTCCTCGCCTCTCTTTTCAGCCTCAATGCTCTTTTTGACTTCTGGAAGTATTTCAAATACACAATGTCTCCGTCCACCATTGCCGTTACCCCTCAGCAGCATCACCTTCTGGGTCTGAGGAACACGAGTACGTTTCTCTTGACGTCTGCACAGAATTTCAGATTTTAGGTTTGCTTTCTGCCTGACAGTTGTTTTTAAGCTGTCTTAATACCTTTATCGGAATATTGAAGTGACTTTTTGTCACTTCCCTTGCAGATATCCAGCCCTCTCCTCCACAAAAGCTGGAGAAGAAAGAGACTCCAGCTCCCACCCAGTCCTCTCCGCTCCAGGGCCAGAGTGTGCTGAGCTTCAGTCCCTCTCGCCCCGCCTCCAGCAGCCCAAAGTTCTCCCCCAGCTGTACACCAGGTTATAGCCCCCCTCTGGGCAGCCCATCCCCACCAAGCAGCGCAGGAGGACCTTTTACCCCCTCAGTGGCCTTTGGAAAGGTGCATGTTTTTCCAGAAGCCAAGGAAAACGGAATGCATCTAAATTAGTGTTACATATTCTATGTTGTCTAATTCCTAGGTGCTGAACTACAGTCAGTCTTCAGGCTCTTCTCCCTATCAGAACAGCATTGGGTCAGCAGAAGGCTCTGGGTTGAGAGCTCGGTATCGCACGTCTCCTTCGGTGTTTAACTCTCCGGGAAGCAAGGAAGACTACATGGAGGATCTGAAGAGTCTCGAGCGGTTCCTGCGTTCCGAGGAGGAAAAAAGTCACCGCAGTCAGCTCGGTGGGAAGGAGTTCTTCGGCTGAAACCAGTTCCTTTTATGCATAAACTGAAGTTTCAGCAGAGTACCAGTCGATGTGCTAATAATCTTTCTATTATGAACTTATATTTTCCGTTGCTTCATTCCATCTGCAGGCAGTCCAGAGTCCGTGTCCCCAAGCCACAGCCCTACTTTCTGGAACTACAATCGTTCTGTGGGAGATTACGCCCAGAGCTTGAGGAAGTTCCTCTACCAGCCGGCGTGCCGCTCTCAGGCGCCGTCTGCGCACAAGGATGAGACGGACCTAGGTTCTAAACACGCTGCAGAAGAGGTCTATTTTATTGACTTTATGATTTTACATTAATACTGTTTTGCAGTTATCTTCAGAAGATACCTGATTAATTAAGAAAAAAGGCTACCTGTGTGCAATTTGCATTCACACAGTACAGAATCAATATTGTGTGGTATCTCAATACCAACTTTTGTACACATAGATATGAAAATGCTTCCCTGTTATTTGCGAATGACTCTAGACTGTGTTAGATTGATAGGAAAAAACATTTTTGAACATCTTTTTTCAAGTTATGCCACATTCCTAATTGAATTTAAATCTAGGCTTTGACTAGATCCCCACATCACTATAATTCCACCACCTTTGTTTATATTGTAGCGAAAATCTGTGATTGTACTGAGATTAAATGAAAACACAGATGGACATAATTTACCAACAAGATGTCTTAATATGTTTGTTGCATTGGATTTCATTCAGGGTTAAATATGGCTAAATAAAGATGCGGGTTTTAAGCATGAAACCATGTATATCCCCCCCAATATCTTTATATTTAGGTGTGGGCCAGAATCACCACCAGTAGAGCCGTAGTGGATCACGTCGACAGCTGGACAGCCAAGCTTAGAAATGTGAGTCCTGATGTTTTTCACTGGGCGATTTCTCTGTACTCCAAGGTGCCGCATCCTTAAAAATTTTAAAATTCATTTAAAAAGTAGGTTGACTTTTAATATGTTATTCCCAAGTGTTAAATATTGTCTTAGCGGAACTATTAAATTTCATATATTCTATGTAATTTTTTTTTCTCTTTGAGTCGCACTCCGACATCTTAATTGCTTCTGAGTCTAAACTTTTGAGGCTACCGCTAAATAGCCGCTAATATACGCTTACTAGCTAACTCACTAACTTCTTTGAGTCTGTCCTGGTTCAGTGCAAATTAATTGCCAGTTGGCTGGATGAATTTCGTACATTTCTGTGGAGATGTTGGCCTTAACATCTACTCATAATAGTGTTAAATTCAGGTTTGTAAAGCCTGCAGAAAGCCTGTTGCGTCCTCCGTCAAGTCTCGAGCGCTTGGCTGTAAAAAGCAGACATCAACTCCGACAAAATAACATTTGTGTCCGCAGTGGATCAGCGACACCATCTTGGTCCCTCTGGTCAAAGAAATCGACTCGGTCAACAGCCAGCTGAGGAGGATGGGCTGTCCGGAGCTCCAGATAGGAGGTTAGACCAGCTGGAAATGCTTAATAACTGTTGAAATTACTGCAACAAATCTGCTAGCAGCTTCCCCGCTTTCCTCCACTAGAGGCCAGCATTAGCAGCCTGAGACAGGCAGCAGTGATGAAAGCTTCCTTAATCCCCACCCTGACCTCTATTGTCCAGTACCTGGACATCACATCCAACCAGGAATATCTAGTGGATCGCATAAGAGGTTGGTTCAAATATCTAACTTGTGTCCCTTTTTTTTTTTTTTTTTTAAGGCGAAGAAAAAACACATCAGTGTGTATACGTTTTTTTATTATTTCAGAGCTGTCTCACAGTGGCTGCATGAGCTCCTTTCGCTGGAACGGTGGCGGTGATCTGAAGAACAGGAAGTGGGACACGGATCTCCCGACTGACTGCGCCGTGAGTCTGCATCCAAACAAATACGAATGAATTGTCACGATTGCTCAGATATATATATTTTTTGTTTGCTTGTTATTTTAGTGGGTGTTTAGAACTCTTTGTGGTGTTTTTGAATCTCTCTCGCCTTCTTGATGTTAAACTGGCACTCTCTTAACGTGTGTGTCTGTAAAGACTCTTTGTGTTGCATCAGTTCAAATATTTAGGTCACTCTTGCTTCTTTCTTTTCTTCATCTCAGTTCCTCATGCATGTGTTTTGCACATATTTGGACTCCAGGCTGCCCCCACATCCAAAGTACCCAGATGGGAAGACTTTTACTTCCCAGCACTTCAGCCACACTCCGGACAAACCTGGTGAGAGCTGGTCTGTTAACTGCAAGGGAAACAAAACTATAAAAGCAATCAAACTTTCCTGCTTTCTTTCTTTGATACTATTGTCTGTGTTTTTAACTCCTGTAGATGTTACCAAGGAGAACCTCTTTTGCATCCACCAAAGCAGCACCACGCCCCCTCACTACCAGCTTATATACCAGGGACACATCTATAGTCTTCCTAAGGTGATTGAAAACAAGACTTTTTTTTTTTTTTAGTAACTTTTTTTTTATGTTTGGCAAGTATTTCAGTTCAATTCAACACTGCTTGGGATTATTACCTTTTGTGGTCCGTCACATAAAATCTCAAATGAAATCAACTGATGTGTGTGGTGTAGTGTGGCAAAAACAATTATAATGAGTATTTTCAAAGCGTATTATATGTTTTTCTGGCTCAATGCATAATTTGTTGCTAACTAAGAACACAGAATAGCAGTGAGATGAAACCCATCTTGGTTTCTGTCACAGGGAAGGAACAACCTATTCCACACAATCCTCATGTTCCTCTATGTCATCAAGACCAAGGAGTCAGGGATGCTGGGGTGAGCTTTTTTTGACATATTTATCGCGTATTGTGGCTAATTATTGGATGTTGTATTCAAAAGTTGACTGGTCCTATGTTTTGGATTGTTTTCGCTGTATTCACGTTGATTTTCTTTTTCCAGGAGGGTAAATCTGGGCCTCTCTGGAGTGAACATTCTCTGGATATTTGAGAACTGATGCATCATGTTTTAAAAGCCAAAAAAAATGGCTGCAAATGCTGTTTTATTTTCTGTTTTATTTTTCTTCCAGGCTGCAAGGATGAGCTTAACAACTCTTTCAGGGTCATACCCTAAACAGTTGTTTTGCTTTGAAAAGAGAAATGCATGAACAATAATGGACACTTCCACTTCTGGAATGAAAGATGCTGTATTTTCATTGACTATTTCTGTGACATCTTTTAGACCTAATTGATTTTTTTTTCTTCCTGATTGCCATTTAACAGCATGACAGACTTGTAAATTATATACCTCAAATTTATCTGAATGATAGCAAAAAGGGCTCAGACCCACTTACCTGAATGTAAATATTTTTATTTCTTGAAAGCAACTTGCAAAAAGTGTCACTGGTTTGCTCATTGTTTAGTAAAAATAAATGCCTTGCAGTGTAAGGGAATACTGCTGACATCTGCTGGAATCAACCGGAATCCATGAATTTGGATTAGATGCAGCAGTGTGACTTCAAAAAAACTTGAAATGCACTGTAAACCCTATGTTTACTATGATATTTAAAGGCTATAATGCTCCAGGTGGGTATGGAAAAACATCAGTTGTGCTTTAGAGAACTGATAAGTGACCTTTTGATGTGATTTTAAATAAAAAGAAGTTATCAATTTGTTTCAAATTCCTTATCATTCAGTGCTGTTCCAAGTCTTTTGCGCAAAATTCTCAAAAGATGTGTTGGCTGTTGCTGTAATAAAAGATTTTCTCTATCCTGTTATGTATTTTAATGCCAAACTAATCCGCATGGTGGCAGTGGAGCTCTGTTTTCCGGTTTGACCTTACCGCTGTTCTCGTTTTGTAATGATGTGCCGCCACAGATGCTCTACGATGCTGTGCCATCTAGTAACTGACTTAATCTGGTGGAAAATACAGCCGAGCAATTCAGTGGGTTGATCACTTTATTTTCTGGAATTTATTTTTTTATTTTTTTTAATGAGAACGTGTGAGTTTATTGTATTTTATGGCCAACATTGTATGAGAAATCATTTATAAACCGCATTATTTAGCAAGAAGTATGTTTTGTATTTTTGAGAGGTTCTAATAC
Organism: Gambusia affinis; assembly: GCF_019740435.1. Classification (NCBI taxonomy): domain Eukaryota; kingdom Metazoa; phylum Chordata; class Actinopteri; order Cyprinodontiformes; family Poeciliidae; genus Gambusia; species Gambusia affinis. Next base: position 7,092,567 of record NC_057890.1, read on the forward strand.
GAAGTGCATTGCCACGTTGCTGTTCCTTTTGGTTAAATGTAGGCAAAGTCTCGATCAGAAATGTTTCCTTGATTGTTTCATAAATCTGTGGTCGTGTAACATTTGTTTATTATGTTTAGAAATGTTTTGGAGATGTTCAGACCAGAGGTTAAAACTGTCACAAAATGTGAAAAGGAGTATGGCAGTGAAACTACAAGTCCCATAATGCATTTGGGTGCCGCTGCTCCTCCAGTCACATCCGCTTGCCTCGCTATCAGCGCTGGAAAAAGGACTTTGAGAAACTGCGGCGATGTCAGTCCAGGTTGTGGCAGCGAAAATGGCAGAGGTCGAACTCAAAGACGTCTCCGCGGGCAAAGCCCTGCCGGCCGAGTCCCCGGTGACGCCGACCTCGGAGGAGAAGACCCTCGCCAGAAACGAGCCGCAGAAGGAGGCCGGTTCCTCCGCCGCAGCCGCTACGTCTCCCCCCGCGGAGCCCTCCGCGAAAGCCGGGGAAGGCAGCCGGGGCTTGCTCGCCCCGAGCGCCGCTAAGATACCACAGGCGTCCGCTTTGAAGCACTCGGACCCACAGCAGAACGGCGGAGACGCTTTCGTGAACCGTGACGGCACGGTCGCCGAGGCTCCGCGGATGAAAAAGGTGAGCGATGAGAACACTTCTCTCGGTTGGAGCCGCGGTAAACGGTGCAGTGAGAGCTGACTGGGAAAGCTGGCATTGTGTGACGATGCTAACAGGCTAGCTGGTTCCCAGAGCTGATTCAGCTGTGACCGTTAACGCTTTTAATCTCGGCTTTCCCCTCTGAAACCTACCGTGTCATTAATGAGAGAGAAACACCACATTATATCCACTTTTATAATAGGGCGAGTTTCTCCTGCTGTTTTCGTTTGTTTGTTTTTTGTCAAATCGGTTTCTTGAGGACTTGAAAATGTGCTTGAAGTTTCGTGTTGTAAAAGTTTTGCTGAGATTAGATTTGTGAATTTAAAGACGTTCGGAAAAACACAACTTGTTTACGGCATGCAGGTCTTTATGGCGCCGTTTTCAGATCTTAAAATAATTAGGAGAAAAAGGGGCAATTAAAAAAAATTTAGTTAATCGATTTTCTGATAGATTGTAGCTATTCCTAATCCGGACCAATGCTGTACCTTCCAGCCACAAGGAAGATGTTTATTTGTTGCCAGATGAAGTTGAAATCTCACGCATTTTTGCATTTTTGTTTCCTGTTAAAGTGCTGCTGGGGAAAACCCCATCTCCACAGCATAATGCTGCCTTCCCCATGGAGGCTATGTGTTTTGGTGGATTCAGAGTCACCCATTCATAATGTCGTTTTGATTTACTAGCTACTTTAAAAAAATAAACGACAACAAAAAACAAAAAAAACTTATTGCCTTTAGTTGTATTTTTAGGCTTATTTGTATGGCTTTCAATTTTACAATTATGAAGTGGAGGTGGAGATACAGTGATATTACCTCCACCTCCCAGCAATAGTAAATAGGTTCTTCTGTTGAAACACAAACCTGACAACTCATACATTTTTGTTGTCTGTAAAGATTCTTGATACTTCAGCTCTTTACGGTCCGTCGGCTGTTGTTTTGCCGAACATTGTCGTGTTTTTACCTTCATGCCGCGGTTAAGATTGGATATATTTTATTATTGTATCTATCCCAAACAACTGCTTAGCATGCACGCAGCATATGTTGTCTGTTGGAAGAAACAAATGGACTTGGTGTTATATATGCTTTAACTGTTAAGTTGACCCCTGATTTTAGAATCCCAAACTCAACCAAGCTGATGCAGTATCTGGTCTGTAGTTCATAAGGTTAAATGAGAGGCAACCGTTCAGTAGCTGCAGCACAGCAGTGGAAGAGTTTACGTCAGGCATGTACGTGAGCATCCTCCAGCAGAGCGGAGTATTGGGTGATGGAGATAAATCCTGTTTCGGGTTTTATCTCCAGATTTACAAGTCAGCAACATCTGGTTTATTGAGTTCTGACGGAGTATTAGCATCAGGGCCATGCTAATAAAAAAATAAAAAAATTTACAAAATTATGAGAATAGTGTTGGTATTACAAGAATAAAGTCATAATACATTGGGTGGGACTAAAGCTATGATCTGAGGATAAAGTTATAAATTGAAAATGGTCATGAAATGTTGAGAAGTTAGAATATTTTAAGAGTAGTTATAAAATTGTGAAATGAAAGTCATAATATTACAAGAATAAAGTCATTTTAAGAATAGTCATAATGCTCATATCATCCCAACTTCATTCTCTTATGTGTTTTGTAATCTCTCTTTTTTTTGTCTTTTCTTGTGGTCGTCCTTATTCTCCTCACTCCCCAGATGCAAGGTTTCTTCAAATAAAATGAAAAAATATCTTCCAGTTTTTTTCCCCTCAAGTACAAGAGCTGTTAATATCTAATGTTGATTGCAATCATTACGTAACTTTTGTCCTCCAACCTGTGCTCAGACATCAATGATTATGTCAATTTATAGGGCAATCTGTGTAATTCACTTTCATACGAGGAGATCATTGCAATGGAAAAAAAAAAAGCTTAAGTGCTCTTCGGGGATCAACATAATCATAGAGAGTTGAGTTTTTTTTATTATTTATTTTTTATTTATTTTTTTTATTTTCAGCTTCGCTAGTCAGCAAATCCATTGGAGCGGAAATCTGTCCAGGTAAGCAGTTTGTTAATGTAAATACCCGGCTGTGGACGTCCACAGGCTGTATTTATAGGTGCAGCAAGCGCCCTGCAACTTCGTCAACGTACACAAACCCAGCCGGGCCTTTTATAATCTGGTGAGTTCTGCTGGTCCGGCGCTGCAGCTGATGATGCAAGTATGCAAGCGAGTTTCTGGCTAGCATTTAATCCCCGCCTCTATCATGTCACCACATGGGCTTAAAAGGCCATCTTCCTGTCGTAGGTGAGGACAGATGTAAGCTTTTTTTCTTCTGAGCTGCCAATGAGCAGAATTCACGACCAGCGTGTTTTGGCTGGCTCCGATCTCCGGGAAGTCCAGTGATCTTTCCTGAAAGAGCTTTTTTTTCCCCCCCCTCCTGACACCGGCTTACGCTGTGTCATTATCACCGTTTGCGGTTATTGTAGCAAAAAACCCCAAACAAAAACAAAACAGCAACGCGTACGTATCCACCAAATAGGCCACCTGCCGGATTGAAGTAGATACCGATGGTGGCGATATTCCTGTGGAGTCATTTCTGAATGACTCCACAGAAATGCAGCCGTTGAGAAAGCTCTTCCCGACTGAAAGAAACGTTATGTCATGCACTAAGCTGTTGTTCCTGCTAGTGCTTAATGGTTTATAGGCTTACAGTGACCTGTGGCTGCTCTGCTTGGGAAGAGAATGGACTGGAGGAGATTTAAGGCAAATTAATTCTGATTTCATTGTGTGCTGAATTGCGTTAATCACAACACAGTTTCTTTGGGATTAGTGTGACAAGTAATTAACTATATAAAAGAAATTTTAAAAATCAACAACCATAAAATAAAAGATGAGGGGAATAATTTAACAACCCAATTAAAGATTTGAAGATGCAGTTTAGCATGTGCTATAAAAAAACTGCACACCACTTTTCATGTTTTAGATCAGTTAGGTACCTTTTTTTTTTTTTTAAACATTCATAATTTCCTTGGTATTTATTAGAATTCCTTCTAGGCTGTATGACAACCTGGTCAAACATTTTGGGTTTCCTCCCACAAGCTTCTCATCATGATTTACTGGAGTTTTGTCCCTTTGAATCTTTCAGAGCTGGTAGCACTGAGTCACGTTTAGAAGTAGACTTCCTCGTACACGCCTTTGTGGTTTGAGCCACTATTCCCTTCACATGAAATGACAAATCATTATGGCCAAGCACTTAAGTTTTAGTTTTACATAACCAAAATATGCGCGCCTGAAACCTTAACATTTTTGTTTCCGAGTACATTTGCAAACTTTTTTTTTGTTTTCTACGTCTTTTTCTCTCTAAGTGGTGTTTCATCCCATAGTAGTACATGTCTTGGATTAACCAAAGATTCTGGTTGGGTTTATAGTTGGATGTAATTCTAACCATTCTCTTCCAGATGTCTTTCAACTTTCTTACTATGTAGCTGGGGCTAGTTGATTATTCTGACAATTAATTGATAAATCGTTTTAAAAAATTGGCACACTGCGGATTTATCATTTAGCCACTTAAGCCTTTTTAATACAATATTAACAATAGATTAAACAATTCAGTTGTTTTAATCCAGTAACATAACATTACTTAAGTGAATTTTATCATATCTACAAACTTTTTTTAATGTAAAATTTATATAAATTTTCTACAGTTCTGGTTAAATAAAACTGAATATGCTGGGGTTTTTTGTTTTTTTCTTCAGCTAATTGCTTTTCTAGAGTTGGTATTATGCAGTTAATGGTTAATCAATTCCTAAATAGGTTGACAATTATTTCAATAATCGGTTCCTCGTGATTAATCAAATGAATCATTTCAGCCCTACATGTAACTCATTCTCCAGAGTACCTTGCTTCCACTTAGCTGAAAGAAATTGTCAACTTCAATTTCAAAGGTCATTCTGAGAGTTGCAGCCATTACGCTATGGTTTTTGTTTTTTTTGTGTGTGTGTGTGTGTGTTATGGTGTTGGAATGTCTTCTGGTTCTCCACTTAAGCAGTTGGGATGAATATGAAGGCGAAATGTCCTTAAAGACAGTTACTAAATGATGAGTTTGTATTCAATGTTTGAATAAAAAATGAAGTACTACGTAACGTCACACAAAAATCTGGAAGGTTGATTTATCCTATCTGAGCCCTTCAGGTAGAGGAGTCGTGATGAGGTACTGATCAGCCAATCAGAAGTAGGCTCGGACTACCATGAGAGAAGCATCGCATTGGACGTGTACACTACAGCATAACGGCCTCGGCTGTTGTTTTTCATGTGGTCTGCAGATACAGATCTCCTCCCGTCACTCTGAGTCCAGTGTGCAATTAAAATCAGACCAATGGCGCATTAATCTCAGATTATTTTATTGTGGTTATGACATGAAAGCCACAACTGCCATTCCAAAACTGTGAAAACATTTAAATGGTTTGGATTGTAAATGAACTACGGTGGTTCTGACCAGAATTCGAATCATCTAGATAAAGAAGTAATTTATAAATATTTTCAAAGCACTTTTAGATCTGAATTTGAATGGAAGCTTTTAGTTGCCCTGCATTCAGGCCTAAAGCAAACCTAACTTGCTTGTATATTAAACGGCTTGGATCCTTATCATAGCTATTCAAATATCATATTGGGTCGAGTCTGCAGGAGAATTGCTGCTCGTGGGTTTGCTCTGGAGTGTCTTCATGTCTCTAAAACATTAAAGGAGGGACATGTGGCCGTCTTTCCGTCAGGCACCGGATCGTTTGTGAGTCACTTCAGCAAACACGAGCTCATGAGTGCGCGCGTGGCGTTAACGACATGCATTACCTCGAGTAATACTACACTGTCCTTCATTAATGTTACATTATCGTATGTCCAGCAAATACTTTTAGCAGATGGTCAATAAAAGATTAAGCATTACCTGTTATTTATTTAGTCATGTGTTTAACTTCACCTGTTGACTCTGATATTTACCGTTTAAAAAAGACATTTTGTGCGGTTGCAGGAGCTCTGTAGAACGCAGTGTTGGCTGCTCTAAAGTGTCACAAATTCACACCTTGTTATCACACTTTTATATATCGAGCCTGTTGGATGGAGGCTCACGCCACCAAACCCGACAGGGAAGATGGCGCCTAAGTAGCTGAAAGCCTCAGAGAGAATAGAAAGGATCATAATGGCAGAGAGAGAAAGGAGAGATGAAAATAATAATATTTAATAATACCACAAATTTCTTGATTTATTGTTCTATTCAGCCCGGTTTTTTATACAGTAACACTTAGAATTCACTTTAGTGGGTACTTTTTCACTTAAATACATTCACAAAACGACAAATCGGTTGCAACTGGGAATATTGATGTCATATATCCCAGCCTGCACTGAGCGCTTCTTCTTCTACGGGGGAAAATGAAGTTGGCGGCTGCTTACCGTAGTTGCGAGACCTGTTGTGGCTCAATATTGGTCCATATATAAGGCACACCGGATTATAAGGCGCACTGTCAGCTTTTGAGAAAATTGAAGGTTTTTAGGTGCACCTCATAGTGCGGAAAATACGATAATTTCTTCATCAAAATCATCCCTGAAGTGTTGCTTTGATTTATTTATTTATTTTTTTATTCGTGTTAGAGAAATCATTGAATCTCATTCAAGATTGCCAAAATACTAGCTCCCACAAAGGTTCACCTTTTCCACAGAGCTCCTCTAGACTAGCGGCAGCAGCAATTAGCAAACACCTACAGGAAGTGTGACTCTGAGCTCATCATATGAACTACTTCTCAGTGCAACTCTCCTAAGAACGTTTGTAAATGGCTTGTTGGAGAAGAGTTGTTGTGGCAGTGATCTGAAGATGAAGTGTTGGAAATAGCAGGAGCTTCTTAAAGAGACAGAGGCCCAATTTCAAAGTGTCAAATTTCGAAGTCAATTTTATTTTGAGTTATACTTGATATATGTACATTTTTAGAACAACTGAAGGTGATTTAGTTACTTGATTTTGCTATGACATGCCCTAAAAAATATAATACCCTAACCATTTAAGGAGTAAATTTGAAAGTATAATACCAAGCCAAACTGTCATTTTACAGAAGTTTGAAATAGCATCTAAAACATGCAGTACAGGGTCTTTAATGACCAGAACTACCAACCACTGTCACAGAAAGTAGCACAGGTGAGTAATTCTTAGCTGCCTTTGCTCATCAAATCTGCACTTCTATTTCCTTTATATTCCCTCTTGGTTCAGCTCAGCCTGTTAATCTGATGTCAAATCTCTCTGTAGTGCTCTCCAAATGATGGCGGAGACTTCTGAAAATAAACCCGACACTTCTTCTGTCTGTCTTCCTCACAGTCTTATTGTGTTCTCTGCAACACAGCAGACTGCGTGTCCTCTCTCTCTCTCTCTCTCTCTCTTTGTCTCTCTCTCTTTGTTTAAACAGCCAGGTGTCAGTTCACACCTCCCAAACCATCTTTATCTGGGCCACTTGGAGCCACTCAGTGAATGGACCGTCGGCACTTTACTCCAGTTAGTTCCTCTCGGCCTGCGTCGGCAAATCACAGTCCGTATTAAGTTGATTTTAGTGGCTCCAACAGAACATTTGATCTCGGGTTTAGAGGACGCCAAAACACATTTCAAAATAAAAATAGAAGTCTGACCACTTGACATGGTAAGAGCATAAAAATCCAGCTGCAAGTGGTACAAAAATAAATCTGGTTTGAGTCATAAAAACCTGTTAAGAAATGTTTTAAAAATCAAACTAATGTACATCTAGATCTCTTCTTTCTTAAATCTTCCCTGTTTTTTGTGATTTGATGAACTAAGCTACCAGCAGTGGTCTGGACTTTGACTAGGCCCTTTTTCTTTCTTCCACGGTAGCCCTGTATTTCCATCACGCATATCAAGGCCAAAATCTGATCTTGCCTAACCAGAGGGCTGTTTTCTATATGAGCTGTCTTTCTTGCATGGCTTGTGGCAAAGTTTTAAATGTGACATCTTGTGATTTCCTTTTGGTTTGATTTATTTTTTTGCAATTCTCCCATAAAAGCCAGATTTGTGGAATGCACAAACGAGGCCTTGTTTACACCAAGCATTTCTGCCATCACCAGAATGGCATTGAACGAAGCAAATACACACACGAATTTTTTATTTTTTACAATTATTTGCACAAAAAACATGCATAGTTTAAAAAAAAAAAATAAATAAATAAACATGAAAACAGAGAATAGCGTAGTTATGTTCAAATGTCACTAAAAGAAACACGGTTGAGCTCTAATTTGATAGTTTGAGTTGTCTACTAAAAATTCATCTTCTCCTTAGGTTCTTTTTCTCCCACCCTATTGTTGAATATTGGCACAGTTGAGCTGCTGCAACTTATTTAAAATTCTCTGCACCTCAAGCAAAGGTCAAAGGGATGTTCCTGACGTGCAAAGTAGCGAACTGGTACAGCTGTAGATTAAAGGATGTTTGATCAACAATTCACCAACCTAAACTTAAGGTTCTCTGCAGCTCCTTCAGTGTTACCATGGGCTTCTTGGATGCCTCCAACTAATTCCACCTTCTTCCCTTATCTGTCAGATTAGGTTTATGGTCGCGTTTTAGTATGTTTGCAGTTGTGTCTATTTCAGATGAATGATTGAACAGAGCTCTGTGGGACATTCAAAGCTTTGACTATTGTTTTCTAACCTTACTTGCTTTCTCCCTGATGGTGTCTGCGCACCCTTAAAAAGTCTTAAATTTGTGTGTCTTAAATTAAAGCCTTAAAATATCTCAAATTCATTAAAGTATGTTGGCTTTCATATGATAATCATAGATCTTAAATGTGGTCTTGACAGAACTATTTAATCTTGTATACTCTATGTATTCTTTTTTTTTTTCTCACTGGACTTTTCTGTCTACAAAAGTTTAAGTTGCACTCGCACATCTACTTGAGATGGTTGAAGCTACCACTGACTAATAATAATAATAATAATAATAATAATTGAGTGTGTGTTGGAAACGATTCAAAAGGTGAAAAAGCTACAGGTACAAACTTTTCAGAACCTTGAATGCAGTGGTGTGTTGCTAAGCTAACCTGTTGAAATCAAGCTTAACTATAAGGAACCTTGAACTGCAGTAAAACTTATTTAAAAGTTTTTTTTATGGAAAAAGCGGGTGATTCCTATGCGAGAGTCTTCCATCGGAGCGGATTGGATGCAGACAGACGGAAGGAAGGAAGGAGACGGCAAACTCTTTATAATCTTTGCTCTAGTTATCCTGTCATTTGCTGGTGTCTGCACATGGAGGAAAAATTTGGCGGCCTAAAAAAAGATAAAAAAATAAAGAAAGAAGGCAGCAGAATGTTCTGTACAGGCTTTGAAGCGGTCGGTGTGCCTCACACAGAGCAGGCGGCACATTGGTGGTGGCGGTAGCTGGAGACAAACCTTTTGAAAGAAAACGTAAAGAGAGTCGCTATTACTGGCAGTAACTGCGTCTGTGCTTCCCTGAACCTCCTACACAGAGCTACATCTCTGACTTTCCTGTTAGATTTCCTGGCTCGTCGTTAAAGCTGATTGAGTTACACATCTTTCCATCAAAATCCTCCTACAGCAAGTTTCAGCTCCCTGGAGCAAAAAATGAGCAGTGAAGGTGGGGAAAAGGGTTGTTCTAGGGGTCTAGCTTATTAGAAACCGCCATAGTTTCAGTTGAACAAGTGGGCGCCAACCAGGTTGTTGTGTGTGTGTGAGTATGAGAGAGAGCTTCGTTGGCCCCGGTGTTGAGATACACGAGGATCAGGAAACATTATCACTGAACTCGCCACTCAGGACGAAGAGGAATGCAGCCGCGTTCTGAAGCGGTGCTTGCGAACAAAGAGGCGACATTATGTGCAAAAAGTGCTGCCTCACAAAAGAGGCCTCACAAAGCCTGAAACAAACCCCCACACCCCTGATCCCCCATGCATCCATCTGTCTGCTTCACTTCCCATTAGTCAGGCCTAACCAGTAGCTCCTGGCACATGGAGAGCGTAGCTGCTCATGCCTGACTACTGCAGAGCTTTGAAAGAGATGTTTATAATCCCTAAACTGGGTCAAAATTAGGCATACAAGCTGAGATTCCCCACATTCCCACTTCTATGTCCAAAGGTATGTAAAATCTAGCACCTTGGCATGCAAACTGGTTTTACAAACTGGTGAAAAGTTCATTCATTGGTGAAAGAATGAGCTGAATGAACTCCAGGGTTTTATGGTGATGAGATGCCACCTGCTGCAATAGTTATGAAGTCATAAAATGTCTTTGGGCTTCTGGATGTCTGGTGAAAATGACCTTTTTGTAATAAATGAAGGTTGCAGAAAGTATTTTTGACGAGTTCAAGTTCTATGACCCTTTTAATAATGGTCAGGATTGAGGAAAAGTGGTGGTTTTGATGCAGCAGCTTGAAGCAGATTGGTTTCAATGGTTCTTCCTGGATTGCCTGAAACTCGGCGTATTGGGGAAAGTTGGGAACTTTGTAAAGATCAAATATGAAAAATTGTGGCTTTACACAAATTGAGGGAAGGCTTTTGGAGTCATTTCAAAACAAATGCAGATTTCAAGAAAATCCGGTATGTATGTAATTTAAATTATGACTCACTACGTTCCAGTGGTCTGGTAAAAGATCTAAACTGTAGTTTAGATTCAGGTCTGGTAAACCTGACTAGGCAACAGCAAAGATGAGAGAAAATTGATTGGAAGACATAAAGATTAAAGGATGTGATAGAATGGACATTACTGAAGGTATTCAAAGTGTGTAAAATATCAATATCTTCTTGCTCTTATTCACACTTGACCACATGTACATGTCATTGTTCTATAATTGAGCTATTTGGCCAAAGATGTTACAAAAACAGAAGGCAAGTCTTTCTAATCTTAGAGCCTTGTACCAACTTGTTAAGCTTATTTTTCTGATCCACTGATAAACATGCTAGCACATTCCAGTAAAGGATTTCAAAAACTAAAAAGGAAGCAAAACCCTTTCTTTTTGTTTTTTACAGATATGTTTATCAAGTTTTTGTTTAATAAGATAACACAGAACAAAAGCTCAGCAGTGCAGTCCAGAAGAGACAAAAAGAAAAGATGAGATAGGGGCCATACATACTTCCATCATTATATAGTCCACATATAAGCATTTATAAATGCTCGTGACAGGATGATGGACACGTGTCCTTCAGCGTAGTCCAAAAAGGGCTTCCATATATCCCCGAAAATGTCAGTCTTAGAGTGGACGAGACATGTTAGAAAGTCGAGAGGGATATATTCCAAAAAAGGAAGAAGAACCCTTTTATTAATCTAATTGTTTGACTTAGGTGGTTAAAACAAGAGAAAATGAATAAATGAAAGCTATAAACCACTGGCAAATTACTTCACACTCCCAATTAAACATAGACCACTGACCCAGTAATGGCTTTGTTCAGAAATAGAGCAGAACCTCCCCTTGCTGTGCACCTTCGATGTAATCATACTTCCCACTCAGGGAATGACTGAGGCTATTTTTGGCAGCTCAAAAGAGCAAAATTAGAAAAAAAAACCCAATAAGGCTGATTTATTGTTTTCTTAATTAATTACAGTTAATCCTTTAATATTTTAGAAATTAATAGCTTTATTTAGCCTAATGATATTCATTACCAATCCATTTGTGTCTAATTCTAGAGGAGGTTTGTTACCACTGGTAAAATGCAGCGAAAAGCATAAACTGGTGGAAGTGTTGTATATGCAGGTCTGACTTTATAAGTTTATACAAAAGCCAAGTTATCTTGCGTATGAATTATCGTCGATTTCATCTGAATACAGAGCTGGAATCTGAAGACGGGCAGACGGGATAACCCTTTTAAAGGACTGGGTCGATGGGAGTGATGAGCGATCACTTTGCTGTCTGTGTAAATGCCGCTTATTTGACCTCCATCACTGACTGTGATCATTGGGTTTCCAAATTTTGCCCTGGTTTGGTCTACATGAGCAACGGAACGTGGTTATGCAACTGAGAGAAGCAGCAATTGGAATATACCGCTCAATTCTTAATGAAAAGTCAAAAATGCTATAAACTATGAAATAAATGGAAAACAAACTCTGTAAGTGTTTTGAGGACGGCCGAAACTTTCTGTTTTGGCCATTGTCCAGCTTCTGCAGTGGGGAAGGAAACCAGTGGAAAGTTTTGAATGTAATTGCTGATGTACTCTTCCCCGTCTGTGTCAAGCAATCAGGGTTTAATCTGTTACTAAGCCCATCATTCATTGCCTGGTCTCTCCTGGTATCAGTGTCCCAGGCCTCTCTGCTGTGACTATCGGACCATATCGGAGGAACTGGGATTGCTTCAGCACGGAGTGCTCTTTGCAGATCACTCTGCATACCATCCGCGGTTAGAAAGCATCATGGCTGAGGCAAAGCTGGACATGTGTTGGGCCGGTGCTGATTGAGCCTGGGCTCTGCGTACATGTGGTAACGGGTTATGTGAGGGCATCTGAATCGTGACTTGAGTTTCTGTCCATGTGTGTCATTATGTAGAGTCAGAGGATGTCTCTGTACATAAATCGGGAGGAAATGTTCTTATATCCCAGCTTTCCCTGAGGCAGCACACTTGATATGGAAACACACTTCAACTCACGCTAGCTTTCCCCCTCCCCCTCTCTGCTATTCTCTTTATTGGTTCTGGTATTCAGATATCAACCCGTCCTGGTGGAGCTGGATTGTTTTATTATTCATAATGGCTGCTGCATAAATCCTTTAAGACAGGAGATACTTGTTGTATGTGGACCATTGTTGGAATGTAGCGCCACATTTGGTTTGCTAGGGGTAAATGTCAGGTCAGGGTCGTAACAGCAGGATCACTGTTGCCTCCCGCTGCTGCTCTTCAACACGGAGGCATGTATTTGCAGGTTGTTTTTTCCTTTTCTGTGTGAGAGCTCCAGCTATGGAGTCTTTTTATCAACTGCCAAGTGTGTTTTTGCCAAAGTCCTGTGCTCGTTTATGTCTATGTCCAGCAACATGTCTGGTCTTAGTTCAGGGCCATTGTCTCTGCTCGGAAGATTTCCCAGAATCTGTTTGGTTGTGTGCAGCAAAGCCTCCCATTTGTGTTACTTCCAACTTCAGAAACAAAACAGTTTTGCTTCTTCTATGGAAACTTTGACCTCACCTTTTACTCAGACTGCCTCTGACCTTCACAATCGCACACTGAGGGTGTGCATGGGGTGGTATGAGAATCTCTCAATATAATACATCAACATAGATATTTTTCTGGATTTTGTAAACTACTGAAAGGCAAAACAGTCTTTTTATAATAGTCTGCTGGTAAAAAGCACATTTTCTTTACGTTATTTTATATTAGAAAAGATATAAAATAGATGTTGTGTTTTGTGCAAATACTTCGAGTAGAGCAAGTTAGACTTGTGACAACTTTTTACCACTTTGAGTTTTATGCCTCAATAATGCAGCTTGACTGCAGAAGCCTTTTTTTAAACTCTTTGTCTGTTATAACATAATGGAATTACTTTTATTTAAACAGAAAATCAATAGCTATTTACACTGTTGCGAAATAATATTGTTTTGATTGTTACAGTTGGGAAGATTTAATTAGTAAGATTTAAATACGCTGTAGTCGATACAAATAGGTCAGTAGATTTATGGTTTTAGGTGATACAATTTGTGTCGGCAACACAAAATATTGTTTATTGATGCAGATAGATGCCTTTTCACCTCTTTTTAACATCTAAAAATATCTAAAGTGCAAAAAAAATCCCATTTATTACCAAAGTTTTTGAGTTCATCTTAATTTTGGAGTAACTACAACCACAATTGTTGAGCTGCTATTACTTGAAAGCAAATCAGCCCAAATGGGGGAGAAAAAAATCAACCCAAAAAATGTAGGAACTGTTTTCCTGTCTTGCACTGATGCAATCTTGTAAGAAGTTTTAAATGTTTTTTTGTATCTCAGATGATTTACTGATCAGTTTATATATATATATATATATATATATATATATATATATATATATATATATATATATATATATATATATATCAAAAAAAAAAAAACATTTAGTTGCTTTTCAGTAAAATAGTAATTTTTAGTTTATTATTGAGCAGAAAAAATAAAGGCACAGTGTTATTCACCCCCACGGCAAAAAGTTCGGCTACCACTACCTTAAACAGCCCATAACTAACTAGGAGGTGGACGATCTGAATGCAGAACGCTTTCTACTCTGACCAGTGAGCAAAATGCATTATAGAAGATTCCAATTAAGGAAACCCTTGTTTTTGTTGTTTTTTTGTTTTTTAAACAGAATCAGATTTAAAACAATACAAGCCCTTCACTGTCTCTGGGGATATATATATATATATATATATATATATATATATATATATATATATATATATATATACACACACAGTATATGTATAATTTCACAAACACAAAAACGGTAAACCAGGAATAGAATTTGGAAAAACTTGAAACGATCTAACCAGTCTTAGATGTGGCATCCAAGAGGTTGTTAAAAACATGGTCAAAATTAGCCGTCTGCTCGCTACTTTTAGTTCAAGTAGAGGGAGGGAGAGGCTGACGTGACCAACATGAAAAGAAAGCCTGAATAAGTCCTCCACAGAGCACTGTGCCAGAGAGCTAAAGAACAAGACGTCTGCTGTTTTGTCTTATGAGACCCTCCTGCAGGCCTAAAAGATTGGAGAAACTAAAAGGTCTTGTTGCCAAGGCCGAGTGTGCAGGTAACAAGATGTCCTGACAATACGCTTCTGCATCAGTGGGTCTGTTGAGCACCTTCCTGCCACCAGCTAGTACGTTTTTAGAAAAAAGGTGACGGATTACTGAGATTTATTTGCGCACCAGGAGTAATTTGTTTATCGTGTGACTTGGATTGAGAAACTGAGCAAAAGCAATTAGGAAAATATCAAAATAATTGAGCTAAACCAGTTGGTTGGGACGAAACGTAAAGTGAATAATTAGGTAAGTTGAAGTGAGTGGTACTATTTCCGACGGCGGCCGGTCTCACAGGTGCAGCTTTGTCATAATGTAACTTCAGTTTGAGGGAGTTTGGATTTTCTCATTGGGCAAACAGGATAAGGAGCAGATGGTAACATAGTTGTGTTTCCTAACATCTCTTTTCTCATTTCCTAAAAGTTCTTTCCATTTATTCATCCATTTGTCCATTGATCCACCCTTCCACTTCCGCTATGTGGAAGGATGTTCCTCTATGTAATCATCCATCCATTCATCCTATTGTCCATTATTCATTCTTCTTTAATCCATATCACCCTTCTATCCATACGTCCATCATTTGTTGATTAGCTCGCCATCCATCCATCCATCCATCCATTTGATTCAGCAACCATCCTTTTGGTTAGCCATCTATCCATCCATATATTACCCAGCAATCTGTCTACCCTTCAACCCATCTGTCAAATATCCATCACACCATCTTTCTGTCCAATATATCCACCCATAAATTTCTAGAAAACTCTTGAGTATAGAAATGTGTCATGATAATGTTGTGGGAACCTTGTATTGGAGATATTATTGCAACAGGCCCCTAGCCCTTAATTCTTTAAATTAGATCTACACCCTTAATGTCGTGCACACAGTTTGGCCATGTTGTTCGTCTTTTACAGTGTGATATTGATTATGATGATCTGTCTCAATTTCTGACCTGCCTCCCGTTGGCTTCACTCTCCATTTAAAGTCTCCGTCTCAGATTAGAGATGGTCTGACAGAATCTCTTTTAGGATTTAGCTTCCAGGCTACTTTGTGATTTTTGTCTGTGGTGTTAGGCTTTTAACTGCTATCACTCCATTTCCAGGCCTTTTGGCTAACGCCATCCAAACAGACAGAGCTATTAAGAGTCCATTGACATTTTGATTCTGGAGCACTCATCCTTCCACTCAGCCTGTCTGGTCTACTTTTAACTTTGTTGGCTAATCTCGTGTAATTGCTCTGCACTGAAACTGAGCTTTTGTCAGCTTCCTGGTTTGTCAAAGAAGAGTGGTTAGCTGTTGCTTTGTCCATATGAACTGATTTCCTCGTTCAGCCTGTGTCTTGTCGTCCAGCGTCGTCTTATTTCAGCTCTCTGGTGGGCCTGCTGGCTCTGGATCTGTTTAGACTGACTGTGTAGTGTTTTTTTTTTTTTCCAACAAATGATGGGGTACAAGCACTTGATGTTGCTCTTGACAACTAGGACTAAAACAAGCAAGCAATTATCGACAGAGACTTGTGACCCAGTACAACATGTACTCTTATAGTTACTGTTCTCTCGACTTGTTTGTCCACTGATTCTATGTTAGGAAACTAGATTAAACACATTTTGCCTTTTTTTTTGTTAATGTGGCTGTGATGCGTACATGTTGTGTAAGTGACTGAGGATTTTAAACAGAGGTGGAAAATTACTATTCTCCCCTTTCCCTCTTGTTCTAGCCTCTCTCTTTTCATGTTCTTCTTTATTTTGTTCGTGGGGCTTTACTCGTACACAGGAATGCTTTACAATGCATGAGCCAGTCATCTCAACTGGACTCAATTTTATTGCCTGTTGGGGGGCCTTGTATCTGTGGCACAAACATTCAGGTTGTCCTTTATGTGATTGCTCTTTGCTTGGAATATATGAGGAGTTGAGTGACCATGTTCCTAATCCTCTGTGGAGCTTTTTGTGCTGGTCTATAAACAAGACTCTTTAAAGCAGATGGAGTGGTTATTCATTTATTATTATTGCTGTTGTTGCCCTTTAATAGTGAACTGCTGATGTGATTTTGAACTTTTTTTTTTTTTTTGCTTTTGGGACTTTAACACGATAGACTCTTGATCAATATCAATTGGTAATACGTCTGAAAGATCATATAATTTCACTGATCCACTCAGCATTCTGGGGAATGTAGGAGAACTTTAGCTGTTCAATGTTTTATGACCAGCTAAGCAAGGTTAGTGGCATCAACTAACTCACTCTTTGGTTACTTAGCAACAACCTGCTTAGTAATTTGCACAGCAGCCGTTACTCAACAACAGCATGGAAAACGGTGGATATAACAGGAAAGGTCCAATCACCAGTTTGGTAGTATTTCACATATTTGAAACATTAAACGACTCAATAATTATCTATCGACTGTTATTAAATGCTTACATTGAGATACGTTTTTCAGCCATGTTGTCCATCCCTGCATTAAAGTAACAATGAAAAGTGGAGCTGAACGATATTAGTATTAACTCTGGTATCAACTGATGTTGGTCATTTTCTCAGTACCAGACTGCTAAGTAAAACTGATATTAATTGTTTATTTCCATTTTTTTGCTGTTTATGTGTTTTGGGGGAAGTAGCGGAGGGGGTCGGCCATGTGGTGTGTATTTATTTTGTGTATGTAGCTGAAGCAGGGAAGCAACATTTGGTGATAATCTTGGCGAACCAAAGAAATGTTGCCATTAACAACAATATGGTTTAATACCACAGCCAACTTTGGTGAATTAAAGTATAATCATTTTCATTATCGTGAGACCACTCAATGTTCTCACAATGATTGTAGTTTCAGCATTAATGGAATACATATAGATTATTGCCTATCTCTAAAAGGAACCCATTTTTAAGACAATGAATTGCATTCATTTTTGAAAATTATTTTCAGAAGATTGGAGGTATGCTGGGGGTCATTGTAAAGGGTTTTAATCCACAAAATGTCCTTCTCTTCTCCATATATTTAGTTGTTTGCTTTGAACATTGTAAAATTTAATGACTGCTGTGCTTAGGCCTTTCCAACCCACTTGACTGAGCTCACACATACAGTCATACTTTGCTCTTTTACTGTGCATCTTATTAAGACTGGAAAACAAGTAAACTTGAGAAAACTCACAATCCTAATATCAGCAAGTATAATAGTTTTTAAGGTGTTACTTGACAAGAAGGCAAGAAATGAATGATTGTTTTCAAAAATTGTCTTTCTAAAACACATCTGCATAGTGAGTTGACTGTTATTGAGTTTCATGTTAAAATTGGAGTGCAATCTAAACAAATTTGTTTCTAGCCTTTTTTTTTTTCCCCTCCTGACCAACGCTGTATGATTGCAAATTGCTCAGCAAGAGACGAAAACATAATTCAACAACAGTGTGCACAGCAGCAACCAAAGTCAGAACAGATTGGCCATTTTTGTATTTTGAGCATCACTATCTAATTGCAGATTTGTAATTTGCCACATCATCTCTCATCCTGCTGCCACACGCCACAATTTCCCTGTTGGGCTGTCCTGACAATTTCATCTAATTTTCGTCTGCGGTGATAGATGCGCGTTTTCTAAATGTTCTGAAAAACAAATAGATTGAAACTCTTGAGATATTTGGGGGACCTCAGCTGTCGTGTGCTTGATTCCGACACCTTTCCGCTTCACTCGATAAGGTTTGAAGATTTGCCATTTTTAAAAACCGCAATCCTAATTTTGATTGTAGAAGGGAAAAAAAAAAAGCTAGATGGAAGATATTTGCACAGAAAGCCAGCAGGATTCACAGCTGTGAAGACATTTGCACTTGTTTTTCATTCCGTTTCATTATAAAGGCCAGCTTGTCTCCAATTGTTGCAGCTGAACATACAGTCTCACGCAGACGACTGTGGATCATTTGACAAGCAGACCTTCCTCTTCCTGTTTGAAATATCCTGTAGTAATTAAATATACTTTAGGAAAGTAAGGAAATTGATTTGGTTTTTTTTCATGATCAAACCAGGAAGCAGTTATATTTTCCAACTTGGTTTTTTTTAGTGTAAAAATAAATAAATAATTGTGGTCTGTGTTTTGATGTTAAGCGGCACATTAAACTAATATTGAAAGGTTTTAATTATCAGGCGTCTCTCTACAATTGCTATGAAATTACAGAAAATGAATAAAGCTTTATTAACTCGTCGGCCTGAACGTGTGTGTGAATGATGTGCATTGTTTGCAGAACTCCTGTGTTTAATGCCAAATGTTAACCTGAACTGTTGAGTATCTGATAAAATTTTTTCCTTCCTTGTCCGATCTTCTTTGAGATGCACTATCAATAGCTGAATATGAGCCTGTCTGTAATTAAAACCACCGTTCAGGCTCTGCTGTTGTTATATTGGACGGACAAATTAAAACAAAGTATCATTTGGTAGTAAACAAATTTATAAAAAAATGTTCTCATTGCGAGTCGTTCTGAAGCTTTTTGACTTCATCCAGAAGCATATTTTGATCTTTTGAGTATCAATTTCAAATTCAGTGGTCCAACACTGATTGCTGCCCCTCTTGTTTTTGTTTCCTTTTAGATCTTCTCGATTTTCTCTATTTATTTTTAAGAAGAAGAAAAAAAAATTCGGAGTAATCCAAAACCGTTTATTTGAGCTTCATAGATAAATACCAGAGCATGTCGGAGCAGCATGTTCAGTCTCTGGAGGTAGACACCGACACCACAGAGAGAAACCGAGCAAAACGTTTTGGTTGTGATTTAAAAAAAAATTTTTTTTAAAAGAGCAGCTTCCTGAATTAGTCCGCCCTGCCTCTGCCAGTACTGGGTCACGGGAAACACCTTGCAGCATCATATCACATCGCAGCTGCATCTGTTTTCGTTTTCCCCCTCTGGGGGTTTCTGTGGGGGTTTTTGTTGTTGTTTTTTTTTATACTGTCAAGATGGGATGCTTGCTTTGTGCTGCGGGTCTTTTTGCTGCTCAGCTGGTCTGAATGTGTCCAACCAGCTCTGCTGGGTTCTGTCCTAAAGCGTTTCCACCCAACCAGAGACTTTCTAGTATTTCTCGTGGCCTGTAGAGCATCCTTACATAATGTCGTGGCGTTAAATCAGCAGATGGGACATGAAGCCTCTGGATGTTTAAGTGAGTAATTGACCATTCTTTTCTATGGGTTCTTTAAGGCATCCATTTAGAGTTAAAAGGGTAGAGATTTATTGCGGTCGGACGTCAACCTTTTGTTTCAGCTCAAAACACAACTCTGGGTTATTTTTAAATTTCTCCTCCAGCGCGAATAAAAATATCTTGAAAGCCAAGCTTTCCTGGAATGAACTGACCCAATTGATATTAAAGAGGTTATAGAGGTCCTTTGATGTAAAGAAAATCAAACCCATGATCAGAAACTTGTATGACAGAAACTTGTGTAGTATTTGTTGCTAGTTTCGCAATTGGTTACTGTACTACAGTAACGTTTGCCCACCATTTTTTTTTTTTTTACCGCAAACTGCTAGAAAAGGATTAGTTTAGTCAGTCCCAGAAAAACCACTGTGCTGTTCTCTCTGGCAGTACCCCCCGTTCTAAATCGTAATCTAATCTGTGGTAATCTTGTCCCAAAAAAAAGCAACAAAAACATGTGAGCACTTGATGCACTCCCCACGAGTTAGTAAAACGACCTTCAGTCCTTTAGTGCAATCCAGAGCGCTTGCCAGACAACATCCATCTAATAAACCTGAGCTGATCAAAAGCCGCACTGTGGCCCGTGTAGGAGGGGGTCAGGGAAACCGAACCGACGTAGAGCAGTGTCTCAGAAACTCCCGCAGCTCCTGATGCATCAATAAAATTCCTTCTAATCTTAGTGCTGTGATTCTTCTTCTCTCTGGTTTGGAGATGAAGTCAACATCAGCTAAAACGTAATTTTAAGGATATCTTGATTTGATGATGATGTTGAATTTGTAAAACCTTTGGATATCATCAAGTTTCTAAGGGACTCCAGTCTTTAAGAAAATTATCTGGAAGAAAAATATGGGAAAGGAGAGGAAGAAAAATGACCAAAATAATATTTGACCTTCTTTAAAAAAAAAAAAAAAAAGAAGCTGACCTTTTAAAGATTTGAAGTTGGTATGAATCAGAAGCACATTATGCCTTTACTCTTTCACACCCACACATGTGACCGGTGTGAAGAAGAGGAGGAGGAGGAGGAGGAGGAGAGCACTGAGCCCTGTGTGAAAAGGGTAAGAGGAGAATAATGGCTGTATTAGCCAGGACCACAGAGTCTTGTTGGAACCTGATGCTGTTATGTCAGCATCTGGATGAGAAGAGAGTCGGTCGGTGTGTCAGAGCAGCTGAAATGACGGCAGAACGCTCATCAGCTAATGGCGAGCATTCGCCGACATTCAGCCGGCTCTTTAGGGGAAAGAGGGGGGATTTTTGTTAAATGGCTCAAATTGGGTTCAGACAATTTCGGGATCAAAAGTTTGGTTTCCCGTGCGTGCATCAAAGTGTGCGCGCGCAAGGGCTTGTTTTCTGCAGACCGTAACGTCGCGCAATAGACGTGTCTGTTCTGTGGTGTGCATTGTGGCGACAGGACTCAAAACAATGGAGTAGCTGGAGATATTTAGCTCCACCGTGTTTCATAAACCTGTCTTCAAGGACAGTCTTTTTTTTTTTTTCCAAAGACAAACTGACGGAGAAGTAGGGGAGGAAGTATGACTCGCGCTGCGGCGATTTATCAACTCCAAAGCTTCTTGCAACTTTTGTCATTTGTAGAATTGGCAAAAACCTTTGCCTTTTGTAAAAAAAAAAAAAAAAAAGGAAATAAAAATAATGCTCTAAATTCTGTTTGGCATTCAGTAATGGTTTTATTTTTTCAGTCTGTGGCATTTAATTCTCATCCACTCGGATGTTTAGTCCTTCTTGCAGGATTTATTGCCTAATAGGTTATCCATTTGTTCTCTGAACAACTATCAGCATGAATTATGATGCGTCTGGCTATCATCTGTGATGTAAGAGTGGAAAGAAAGTGATAGGATCATGCGCGGTTTAGTGATCTGGGTGCAGAGCGTGGCCTCATTTCAAAGAGCTAGTATGACTGCTACCTTGTGTGGCCTTGTTTGATTTGATAATAAAGTTATTGTTTGCTTTATCTTTCAAAGAGAGAAAACTCAAAGCGAGGCTCTCTTTACACACACCGACATTGCTGTTGTTCTGTAATCTATGATTGACTTTTATTGTTTTGATTTTGCTTTTTTTTTATTTTAAAAGCTGACATTTATTGATTTGAAAAAAAAAAGTCTCAAGAGTTTTACAACTTTTCCTTCACAATTTTTTTTTTTATCTTGTAGCTCACAGTAGTTCAATGAAAATAGTATTCTACCAAACATACATGAGAGGGAAAAAAGACCCTCCATAAATCAGTGGCCAACCAAGACCAAACTTTTGAATGAAAAGTATCATAAAGCGTAGATTAGAAGTTTCCAAATTCCGCCTTTAGAAGCAGTTCGATTTATTTTAAAACCAAGAAAAATTGTGTAAATCTCACTTTTCTACACATAACCAATGTATTTTATTTAGTTTAGCTGCACTAATGTAACTTTATTTTTTTTTTGAGGGAGTTAATCTACAATGAGTAGATTAACTCCAAACACTACTTAACATCTCTCTCATTTGGCTCAGAGACAAAACAAGTTGTTGCTGCTCGTCCTTATGGGTAAATTGTGCAGGAAGAACCCTTGAAGGGAGCGGTCATTGATACAATTAGCATGGTCTATTGATTAAAAAAAACTAGCAACAGCGGTGAAACATTGCTTTTTTTTTTTTATACCCGAAAAAGTTTATGCTCACAAACAACCCCTGTAGTCAACAGATCTGTTGTGTTGTGAACTCTAAAACTTTGCGTGTTTGCTAATGAATAACCATACACTCATTCCACATAGTTCCACCAAAGATGTTTTCTAATTTCAAGATTTTGATGTTTATAATCTCTAACGTTTGACAGCACTTGAGCGTTTCATGTGTCTCAAAGTGTCATTTTAGTTCTGAATCCCTGTTCTTTGTCTTCTCCTCAGATCCAGTTTGCAGACCAGAAACAGGAGTTCAACAAGCGCCCGTCTAAGATCGGCCGGCGCTCTCTGTCCCGCTCCATCTCCCAGTCCTCCACCGACAGCTACAGCTCAGGTAAACAAACAGCCTGGCAGTCACTCAGTCACCACAACTCGCCGCTTATCAGACATTCCTGCCTTTACAACACTTTTTCTTCTGATTCCGCCCGGATGAATGGTTGACTAACCCTCCCCCCGCCCCGTCTCCTCATCAACCATCTCTGTCCTCGCTCTCCCAGTCTAACCCTGTGGTTCTCATGAAACTGTGGGCTGTGTGTTGGCGGATTAGCTGCTGGTGGTCTCCAGAGCGCACGCAGGAATTTATTGGGAGTAGGAAACCAAAACTTAAGTAAATAATAAAATCCTGTGTCTTATGCTATTGCAGGAAGAGGCTACAGAGTTGAGCTTTAGATTGATTAGTTGTTGAAATGTTAATTAGTGAAAGAGGAGATGACTTAGAAAATTGATGCACAAACAACTGTTAAAACATTAACTATTCAACCCACTTTCTGTAGTTTATAACTAACGGAAACAGCACCGTTGTGAACAGTTGCTCTTTCCTTTCTGGGAAAACTGTTATTCCTATAGGTACTTGGAATCAGACAGCCCACTTTACACAAACACTCATTTATCCGATTTCCTAGAGCGATGACAGAGCAGAGAGGTCGCAAAGTCTGAGGAATGGCTAACATCACAACCCTGTTCCCATTCTCGATGCTCACTGCTCTTAACCTTTTGACCTCTCCCTTCATCCTCGTTATTGTAAACATTTAAAGGCTTTCCTGCGTAACGTGTCTCGGACTTGTGCTTTTTGATAACCGGCTGCGTGTCAGGAGTCAGAGCCTCCAATGAAGCCATTAGCGTAATGAATTAATCTGCACCGTGGTCCTCTGCTTTGCCAAATGGACATTTGGACGCTGAGTCACACTTAGAGGAGGGGAAGTGATGGTCGCCGCTTTAAAAACAGCTTTTGCCGCTCTGCGCTTTTAGCTAGACAGTTTGTCATGTTGGAGCGACAAAACCTTTGAGTGTTGAGTTGGGATTTTATTTGCAGTGGTAGGATGATGATGCACAGATTAAAAAGGTTTGCAGAGATAAGAATCTGTGTTCATCCCCACTGAGTCGATATAAAACCATTTTGTTTGCTGCAATTAGAGCTTCAGATTAATTTGTTATTTCTATTTTATATATAGGGACATATTTAATTCATTGTTGTCCATTTTTCATTGCAAAATAGTTCAGACTCAACTCTCAGGCTGCCTGCAGTGGCTCTGAACATTAATTTATAGCCCACAGATTCTCAATTAAATTTAATCTAAATTTCACTTGGCCATTTTTATACACAAACTTTACTTGAAAGCAGGTTTTCTCCAACCTATGGCTCTTGCAGGCTTATTAAGAGTGACTCTTAATAACTTTGGCGTACAATTAAAAAAGAACCAGCCAATATTGTTGAAATTTAGATTGGAAAAATGTTAAAAACCTGCATTTGTTATTCTCCTTTTTCCCACAATAATCAAATTTTCACAAAAGTACCAGTAATATGTTCTTGGATCTGTTCTTCTTGTTGTTAGGTTGGAATCTGTGAATTTAAAGTGTCATTTTTTCGTCCTACAGAAAAAAATAAATTCCATCCTCTTTTTTTGTTAAATTTCATATTTATCTTAATTTTAAATTGTAAAAATATAAATAAAATGGCGGTTCTTTAAAAATTTCCTACAGTAGGTATTTATCTAAATTTATAAATGGTCTCTCTTTCATAAAGTTGCAACATTATTGGCAATAAATGGGATTAATTAGGTTATTATTTTCTGTAGATCTAATGGATAAAAGTTTTGTCGTTTTTGTCTCAAATCAGAGCAAATATCTGTATACTTTAAAACATCAAAGCCAACAGAGTAACACTTGGTGTAATTATGATCCTGCACAAACAGCACAGAGTGAAAGTTTAACTCTGGCAAAAGCAGCCGCAGCATGAAGTCTGGCAGACGCGCCGTCTCTCTGTTGTTGCTGGGTAACGGGAGAAGCTACGCCTGACAGATTTCTTGTCACTTCTACTGGGTGATCCAGAAAGCTTGGCCTGGTCAAGTTTGAATTAGAGACTATTAAGGAAAAAAAGGGCCTGTGCTGCGAAACCTTTCTGCAAAGCCAGGTTTAGGTTTACTGAAAACAAACGCTTTGTGTCCTTTCCCTTCACTGACGTTTTCACGTGCGATTGCTTGCAGCGGCGTCGTACACCGACAGCTCCGACGATGAGACCTCACCCCGGGACAAACAGCAGAAGAACTCCAAAGGCAACGGCGATTTCTGCATCAAAAACATCAAGCAGGCCGACTTCGGGCGCAGAGAGATCGAGATCGCAGAGCAAGGTAGAACCAACACACTCGGAAGGAGTTTGATCACATCTGCGCGAAGCAGTGCGGGGCTAAACACACGGAGAGCATCTTTTAGCATCTGTAACTCCTTCATCTGGACGACTGGATGGATTAGAGCTCAACTAATGAGATTAAAGCTGGGAATTCCTTTTTACCTTCCAGCTAATTCCAGCTTCCGCTTTGTGTGTGTTTCCCTCTCCGCCAGAGATGCCAGCACTGATGGCACTGAGGAAGCGAGCGCAGGGGGAGAAACCCCTCGCCGGTGCCAAGGTGGTGGGCTGCACGCACATCACCGCACAGACCGCCGTGAGTGACACGAATAAAAAAACAAATGAAAAATGGCAACGCGTGGACCTCTTTAGTCTGGCAAAAAAGCCAAACTCTGCAGCTTTGGGTTTTTCTTTTCTCAGGTGCTGATGGAGACGCTGTCGGCTCTGGGCGCTCAGTGCAGGTGGGCAGCCTGCAACATCTACTCCACCCAGAATGAAGTGGCTGCAGCTCTGGCAGAAGGAGGTGAGAACAGTTTGAAAGCCTTCAATCTAAAATCGTTTCTGTCTTCTCCTTCTTGTTACGTTTTTGTCAACTCTGCGCTCTTTGCTTCCTTCGGCTCTGCAGGTTTCAGCGTGTTCGCCTGGAAGGGTGAGTCAGAGGATGACTTCTGGTGGTGCATCGACCGCTGCGTCAACGTGGAAGGCTGGCAACCCAACATGGTAGAAACGGTCTTTCTTTGTTTTTGTTTGTTTGTTTGTTTGTTGTTTTTTTTACATAATTTTTGACGCATGTGCAACGCAATAAAATGTATATTTTTGTTATTAAAAAGGAATTTAATTATTAATTTATTCATCTTTAATGTATTTATGTCACTGTATAAAATGGCTTAAGTAGTCGAATGAAAGATCTGCTGAATTTTCCAAAAAAAATTTCAATTTTAGCCAATTTATCATTAGAATAATTGATTACTAAAATAATTATTAGTTGCAGACCTAATCATATCGGACCATCTCCAACCAAACACAAAGTCCTTCATATTGTTTTTTTTTACCCAACATAATCATGTGTCACTATGTGTTGGTCTCTCATAAAATGCATCTTTTTTTGACCAAAAACACTATTTTCTTTACATCTTTTCCTATTTTTCTCCCTAACTTCTTCATTTTAACTTCATTTTTCCTCCCCAGATCCTTGATGACGGTGGAGACCTGACGCACTGGATTTATAAAAAGTACCCCAACATGTTCAAGAAGATCAAGGGCATCGTAGAGGAGAGTGTTACTGGTGTCCACAGGTAGGTTAAGCAGCATCCATATGTGCTCTTCTCTTTGCATAATTTTTTTTCTTTATGCTGAATATTACAGACATGGTTTAGTTGAAAGATGATAAAACTGATTCTCTGTATCTTTAAAGATTAAAACATTTGTAAAAATCTGCACAGTAACAGAATAAGACCCCGTTTGCATCCATTGTCAAGTTTGGCAACATTGCCATCTAGTGGTGGAAAGTGGTACACATTTTTATCTGCACTCAGTTTGATCCAAACGATTTCAAATAGAAAATGCATTTGAATCTCTTTATGGTTGGATTCTATTTTTAGTTGTGCCATCAAAAAGCTCTAATAAGAAATTATGTGCGTGTGTGTGCGTGTATGTGTGTGTGTGTGTGTTCAGGTTGTACCAACTGTCCAAGGCGGGGAAGTTGTGTGTTCCAGCCATGAACGTCAACGACTCTGTTACCAAGCAAAAGTTCGACAACCTTTACTGCTGCAGAGAATCCATCTTAGACGGGTATAAAACATGTCGTCTTTCCTTACAAATTCCTTCCAACGGTAGAGAAGCAGCAGCACTGAAGCATGTATCTGTGCCTCCAGCTTGAAGAGGACCACTGATGTGATGTTTGGAGGCAAACAGGTGGTGGTGTGTGGATACGGAGAGGTAAGGTTAATGGTTTTGTTTAAGTCACGTGCGTTTCTGATGGTGTTCTGCTAAAATTGAGGAAAATCATGCTAGATTTGAAATAAGTATTGGGTGAAAAAGTGTACATTTATTGTGGATTTTCTCTGATCAACGCAGGCATACAAACATAGGTCCAACACTGCTGATATTTGGCACAGTGTCACTTTGCTTTCTGTTACCAATAACAGCAGGATGCTTGAGCACTTTTTGAGAAAAAGTTAATTTAAAATTGCCTGCAAACCTCATCTTAAAGAATGGTCCTGAAACGTTCAACAAGTGGCAGTAAGAAATTTAAACAAAATTAGCCTGATTTATACACACCTCAAACACATTTGATGCATGTTTTGGTTTATAGAAACCTTGGAACGGCCAATTGTGTCCAATTTTTAACCATCTGACTCAAACTGCTGGTTTTGATTGAAAGAAAATTGAGCACAACCAAGCAACTCCACTCTGTCCGAAACTGGAACTTGCAGAAACTTCAACTCTATAAAAAATTCACAGCATGTGAGAATGAGAGAAAATCCACAGTAATCAAACGTGCCTACTAGGGGTTGAACGACTACATATTTTTTAAGGTCGACTACATCATGATAATAGTCGAGTCGATGTCGACTAGTCGCGGTGACGTCATAGTGACGTAAGCGCAAAAACCCTTCACAACTACTTGGAGGCTTTATTAGCTATTTTCACGGCAAATATTGGCACCCCCCCCCCCCCCCCCCCCCCCAACACACACACACACACTCCCCTTCTCCTTACTAAGTCTATTATGGAGAATTAAAAGCAAAAAACAGATCATTCTTCGTGAGCACCCAGGAAAAATTTGTTGCACAAAGTCGGGTCTGACTTTTTTTTTCTAAACACCGGCTGATGCTGATGATCTCTGGATAGTTACTATAGGAGTCAAATTATCACACTGACTACATGGTGCTTTTGGAACATCACAAGCCAAACTTGTTATGAACGGATCCCGTTTGGTTACAGCTGAATTCAACGAAACCACCTGCTTCTCCTCCGCCCGATGCGCGGCAGGAAGCTCTGCTGACTCAGCAGATTGAACGATTTAAGATATTTTCTAGTCAACGTCAACATGATAAAAGTCGAGTCGATGTCGAGTTGACTAGTCGTTGTGACGTCATAGCAACGCAAGACGCAAAGCTTTGGAGTAACGTACAGGCTTTATTACCCGTTTTCACGGAAAAATACGGCATTTACACAGAACAGCAACAAGTGAAACAACAAAACATCGGGATAGTTTATGATAAATAATAAGTTGCTGGGAAACCAACATTCAAAAGGAAACGCACATCTTTTAGATGTCATTACCACAGATCTTTATTTAATCAGCAACATAACATCATAATGTATTAGTTAGATCGTCGTGACAAAGACACTCGCGAGCCGGCTAAGTGACATCCTTAGCGGGAAGGGGGCGAGTTTTAGACGGCTCGTGTTTTGTAGTCGACTGCATCTGCAACTCCATCTCCTTTTAAAAACACTGTAAAACCACAAATATGCATCCATCTACATATCATTTAAACTAATGTATTAACTTATTTTTCTCGTGTCTTGTGAGGTATACTGTGCTGTCAGATCAGCACAGGCTGTCACCACCGGCAATCACATGACTGCGACTAGTCGACATGAAATGTAAAAACTCGCGAGACGTCCTAGAGTCGACTAGTCGACTAATTGGTTCAGCCCCTAGTGCCTACCCGATTCTTATTAAAAATCAATGTATCATCATTTGCGGTGTCGGTGTCTGTGTTGTTATTACATCACAGTAGACCGCGACTGCACTGATCACAGCTGTAGCTCCGGCCTGCTATCTGGGAATGCTGTGTGCATTTCTGCCTGCGTTTCTCTGTTGCACTCTGAATGCACCCCTGTTAACTGTAAATTACCAGTCCTTCTATTTCCACCTCCCTCAGGTTGGAAAAGGTTGCTGCGCTGCCCTCAAAGCCATGGGCTCCATCGTCTACGTCACAGAGATCGACCCCATCTGTGCCTTGCAGGCCTGGTAAGCTTTGGTTTTTCTTTATTTTGCCTCATTTATATTGCAGGAAAGTCACTTTTCACTATTACTTCGCTAACGATTATTTTAGTAAATCGATTAATCAGTTAATCGGATTAAAAAATTGGCACTTTCTGCGCATTTTTTGTTTAACATCTTTATCTTTTATACAATATTAGAAAAATACCAACAAATATTTCCTTTTTCAAATGAGGAAATAAACATTGTATTGCCTAAAGTGCAATGGCAAAAGATGTATCTGCACCTAAAAGATAAAAATGCTTCTAACATCAACATGTGAAAAGCTCATTCCTTTCTACTCAACTTATCAAAACAGTGTAGGGCTGATCTGCTGATCATTTTTTTGGATTAACTAATTAATGATTAAAAGTGCTTTATTGTCTTACAGTATTTGAAGCAGATGGAGCTGAAACTGTGCCATTTGAACATATTCACAGATATAGAAGGGTTTTTATCTTAAATGCAAAACTTGTATATTTCTTGTACAGTTTTGTTTTAGTTACTGCTCTGAGTACGTTCTTTCAGCAAGCGGCCATAATTGAAGGAACGACTCATCCATTCCTAAATTAGTTGGCAGTTATTTCAATTAATTGATTAATCATGATTATCAATTAATCAATAGTAATTAATCATCTTTCTTTTCTTTTTTTTTTCTTTTCTTTTTTTTTAGCATGGATGGCTTCAGACTGGTGAAACTCAACGAAGTCATCAGACAAGTGGACATCGTCATCACCTGCACAGGTTGGCTCGCTGCTTTCGCCCTCGGCTGCCGATCTTGACGTTCTGCTAATCTAGTCAGGGTGCAGATGTTCACAGTTTTTGTTGCGTCTTGTTCAAGGTGACTAGACGGCTCATTGAGTCGGCGAAAAGCATCTGCAGTGGTCGCTAATGAAGTTCTGAACCTCGAGGGCGAGGGAGCAGACGCTGACCTTTGGATTAGAGCAGAGAATTACTGATCGCCAGTTTGTTACCAAATCCCGCCGGTCAGGGTTGAAGCGGAGGCTCTGCAGTCGTAGCGAGTTGCGCAGGAACAAGGCAGCCTTAAAAAAACCCTAAACTTTAAAAAAAAAAAAACATACCTTCACGGATTTTTTATTTTTTTCCCTGGATAAGATCTGCACCTTTAGGTGAAAAGAGCAACGTTGACAATCCAGCTGTGTGGAGGATTAGTGTAAAAATCCAATTTTTATTTTTTTATTTTTTTTTGGTGAATATAGAGCACATTGAGAAAGTTTTGTTTCTTTTGAGAATTTTCATATGATTCGATGTATTTAGGTCCTGAACATCAACAGGTTTTGGCCATTCTTCTTTGCTTAACTGCTCAGTCTTTATCAAATGAGATGGAGAATTAAAGTCTTTTTTTTTAATTCTTTGTTTATTGTTTTACTGATTTTCAATTAGATTTTTTTTTTTTTGCGCTGTGACTGCTCTGTTCCATCATGTATATATGCTATTTATACTTTTTGAGCCTGTAAGAAGTTTTTTTTTTTTTTATGGTTTCCAGCGTCTAGTTCAGTCCATCCTGCGTCAACATGACCAGGTTCAAATCCCCACCCAATCACACTAAATCACACTAAAATGCATTTTAGTTTCTAGTTGTAAAGGACAGAAATAAAGTTCAAGGGATGTAAATAATTTAGAAATCTTTGTAGGCTCAAAAAACAGCAATTTGAACTTTGACCCCTCTTACTTTGTGTTTTTAGGTTTTCTAAGTAATGGGTAACTGTTAAAATATTTCATAAAGAATGATTTCTCGTAGTTTTAATCTGAAAACAAAATTCTCTAAACCAGGGGTTTTCAAAGTATGAAAGGGTGAGCCCCCCTTCAAGGAGCTTAAGGCCTGCTGCGCCTCCCCCGTGGAGGGGTCGGAGGAGGTAACTAAGTTACTTTCCAAGTCAAGTAGTAACTAACTGCAGGAAAGTAACTAACTGCAGGATTAAGTAACTTTTTAGTTACTTTCAGCAGCTGCTAACAACAACGCTCTGCCTCCTGTGAAAATCACATTGAGCTTTGCCAATACTTAATTGTAAGTTATTTTATAATGGTAACATCAACAATGTGTCTCCACTGATAAGGTTGAACTGAAGAGGAGATTGTACAAAAAATAAAAAACATGAGTAATTTGTGTGGTCCACTGTTGTCTGGAAAACTCTAAGAAGAATTTTAAAGCCCCCTCCCCAGCCTCCAGATTCTGCGTTCGCCCCTGAGTTTGATGTCGCAGCACAGAGCTACTGCAGCTCCACAGCTCCGATGGCTGCGACACTTACCGTAATATTAATAATTATAACGGTGCTAACTTGCCATTATAACTATTGCCAACTACGGACACGTTTATTCGTGGCTGTTTTCACGTTTATTGCGCTGTTCATATTGGTCTCGACGTTTGTAGTTTTCTGGAGCGCAATGCGAAACTCGACGTCATTCAGAGGTAATAAATTAAGTTGACATTAACAAAGACACAGCGGGACGGATCATCCTGGAAATGATGAACAGGGAGAGACGGAGTAAAACTACCTTAATGACGGACAAATTCTGGGATTTATTGAGTCTCTGCTTATTTCCAAACCCAAATGAGCAACTTCACGTTCAAAAAGCGAGCCCAAAAAGGCGCAACCCACTCATTAAATCTGCAAGCGACTTTAAAAAAATGAAGCCCAAAGCCGCTTATAATAATCGGACTTGTCGACAGAAACTCAAAATAGTTCCAGTTTTTCCACCAACAAAACGCGCATCTCCCTCCATTGTTTACATTTCTGTTGCATAGAGACGTCGGTCACTCGACAAGACACGTAGAGGAAATACGATTAAATAACAAAAGAAGATAGTAACGCAAAAATGATTTTGATAAGTAACTGTAGACTGACTACTGGATTTGAAATAGCAACGCGTTAGATTACTCGTTACTGAAAAAAGTGGTCCGACGTCAGTAACGTTACTGACATCACTGGCCAAAACATCCTCTAAGGGGGGAAACATTTCCACTGATCCCGCTCCACGCGCACCCACAGTACCAACTTTTCCTAAATCCACAGAGTTGATCGTTAATGCGTAAAGGCGTTTCTCTCATCAGTGAACGGCAAGCAGATAGCTTTTCCGGTTTATTTTTTTTCCCTCGCACCGCGCCTCCCCTAAAGTGCTCTGGCGCCCCCCCGGGGAGGCGCGCCTCACACTTTGAAAACCGCCGCTCTAAACCTTCAGATCCTTTCGACATGTTGAGCCAACTCTAATTGAATTCTATTTCCAGACCTAATTAACTTTGCTCACATTCTAAGATAAGTAATTAAATTATAGGTGATAGCGGCAGACTTGGTTGTCTTATCCTGGCCTCATGTGATTTTTTTATTATTATTATTAAAGTGTGCTCTTTTCTTGCACCTTTTCTCAGATTGAATCACTCGTTCACCTCTTCTTCTTCACTAGGTAATAAGAACGTTGTGGTGAGAGAGCACCTGGACCGCATGAAGAACGGCTGCATTGTCTGCAACATGGGGCACTCCAACACCGAGATCGATGTGGTCAGTTTGCAACTCTTAATAGCGACATCAGACGCCTTTAAGCAATGCCTGGTGCTCTTACCGTTTATGCTGCAGGTTTTTATCAGAAATGTGGAAATGTGTTTGGATTTTTGGGGCTTTTAAGTCAAGTAGGAGCACAAGCACCAAGTGTTGTTGATTATTTGATCCATCATGATAGCTGGGGAAAAGATCAGCTTCCACATGTAGAGGCTGAAATGGCCTTAAATTGTTTTTGTTCTGCAGGCCAGCCTGCGGACCCCTGAACTAACCTGGGAGAGGGTTCGCTCACAGGTGGACCACATCATCTGGCCGGATGCTAAGAGGATAGTCCTGCTGGCAGAGGTGCTTTACTCTCCGTCTAAAAATGTCCAAACAAATCCCGTCGGCTTGACTTATTGTTGTGAACTGCATTCCAGATTGAGCTGATTAATGTTAGTCAGAGAACAACTGAAGATCCAGAAAGCAGATCTGGTTGCATCCAAATATATGAAGTTAGTGCAAAATATACATCAGGGCACATGTGTTGCCTGGATGAGAAGTGGCGTACTTGTGAGTGAATCATGAGCCATGACAGAATGAGAGCAGCTCAGCAGGGCCGGCCGAGCTGCCAGCTCCTTGGAGCCGACGGTTCTGAGCCCGTTTGATCTGAAGCAGCTTGGAACCACATCAGTGAACCTGGAATTAAAAGCTTGTTTGGTTTCATGTTTCTATTATGATTTGCAGGCTTTCCTCTAAGACCGTTTTTTTTGTTTTTTTTGTGTTTTTTTTTAACAAAACAAAAAAAAACCTCCAACCTGTGTACGTGACTAATTTGTTTCAGTCACCAAACGTTGTTTCAGTCACAGTGCAGCCCACAGTAGTTGGCCTTGCAGTCAGAAAGGAGCCAGCAGTGTCGCCTTTTCAAAGTAGATTAAGTTCTAGTCTTCCATGATGTTTCATTTCATTTCAGATTCTGATTATGGTTGGTTTAAGTGTGCAAATACAGACCATATATGTAGGTAAACATCTTGTATGCTTTAATTGTTTCAGCGTATGTTTAAGCATCTTCATTCTGAAGGTGTGATGTCTGTTGCTTTGCCTCGCCAGTGCACTGTAATTCAGTTACATGTAGAGGAAACCCTAATATGTAAAACCGGTTTTTACTCAGTTTGGCGTTGGTAAAAGCTTGAGCAACACCAAGCTAGCAGAAGTGTGTTTATAATGTTACTTTTGTGTGTGTGTGTGTTGTTTTTAATTTTCTCTCCAGGGCCGTCTGCTGAACCTCAGCTGCTCCACTGTGCCCACGTTTGTGCTGTCCATCACTGCCACAACCCAGGTACATTTCTGTTGTGTTAACTCATTGTGTTTCTCTCTTTCTTTCTTTCTTTCTTTTTTTTTATGGTCTGTGATGAACAGAGAAGTCTGCTCAAACATGTTTATGTCATTTGTTTCCCTGCAGGCTCTGGCCCTGATAGAGCTCTACAACGCCCCCGAGGGACGGTACAAGCAGGATGTTTATCTGCTTCCCAAGAAAATGGGTAAAAATGTCTTCAGTTTGGTGCTATTAAAGACAGATCATGCATGCATGCATTGCTGAGAGAGAAGCCTGGTAAAGAAAGGCAGATGTAGGTCACGCTGTCGGTGAATGAAAAAGGGTTCGTATGAGAAAAAGAAGACAGTAGTTACCCTGGATTTCCTCTTTTTCTTTCTTGAAATTGTAATTTTTCAGGTCAGAGATCCTGGAAAATGCTAAGATGTTTACGGTACTCTTTTTTTCTTTTTTTCCCCTCTTGCTGTCCAGATGAGTATGTGGCCAGCCTACATCTCCCGACGTTTGACGCGCATCTCACAGAGTTGACTGATGAGCAGGCCAAGTACCTGGGCTTGAACAAGAACGGGCCCTTTAAGCCAAACTACTATAGGTAAACTGCTTCAAAATGGCCGCTTCCACTTCACATTAGTTGCAGCTTTTATTGCATATAATATATGAAAGTTTGTGGGTTTTTTTGTTGGGCAGAAGTTACTGAATTCTCTTACTTCTGTTCACTTTCCTATTAGACCTTTCTATTGATTTCTTTTGTTTGTTTTTTTTCCAGGTATTAAATCATTGAGTTAAATGAGGAAATATCAGTTCTCCATGAATCGCACAGACTCAGAGGGAGAAGAGGAGGACAGGGAGGAAGGAAGAACAGACGGCATAGTCAAAACACTTGCTTTACATCTGGAGCAAAGGAGAAGCCCTAATGTTTCCTGTTTCCTCCTTTATTTTATTCCCACCCGCCCACAGTAATAATTGTATTAATAAAAAAATGATCAGTCTCGCTCCACGTCAAACAAGAGTCGTTTTACTTTCTCCCTCATCTCTCTTTAGATGCGTCGAGTTGTCCGTTAGTCCTCTTTCCTCCCCCCCACGCCGCCAGAATTTTCATTCTTTATCTCTTCAAAAGATGAAACACAGACTCTGTAAGCAAAACTTTGATTGTTTTTCTTTCTTTTTTTTTTCTTTTCTTTTTTTTTTTTTTTTTAAAAGGTGTGCAAATGAAGATCTATAGTCATGGACAATTCTTCCCTTTTTTGCTGGTTTTTTTCCCCTCTCTCATCGTCTTTCGTTTTCTACCTTTTGATTTTCAGTTGTTTTTTTTTCCTTTTCCCAAAAATTAAACAATATTAGGGCGGGTTGCAGATCTTGTGTGAGGGCTTCAGGGGTCCAATCATATCTTGTATCTTAACGCTTTTTTTTTTTTGTTTGTTTGTTTGCTTGTATAAACATGACTGGATGTTGACTTGCTCTCCTCACCCGTCTCTTTAACCCACAGTGAAACCATCTCATTGGCTGCTCTTTTGGTCTCCAGCTGCTCAAAACACACCAGTGTTGAAGTCACAACAAGTATTTAACCATTTTCGTTTCTTCGGTTTTTTTTTTTGTTTTGTTTTTTTTTCCTTTAACAAGAAAGACTATACTGTAGTAGAAGCATGGCAGATTGTCAAATCATTACAAAGGTATACTGTATATTTAGATATTTATATAGAATTTAAGATTTTTCTATCTTTCCATTCAATCTTTCATTTTTGACCGAATCGTCGTGTCGCACAGAGAAGCAATTAAATGTTCTAATCATCTGTAATAAATGTACTCAAACCCTCATTCTGAATACTGTGACAGAGTATTTTCATAGCATGAAGCAGTTTGTTGCAGGTACTCCATAAAAAAGTATGGTGATTTTTTTATTTTTTTTTTTGTACACATTCAGCTGGTTAAGGGTACTGAAATGTGTCAATTACTCGCCAACTTTCTGACTGACGATTGTTTTGATCCTAATCACAGAAGCACATTCATCTTCATGTTTGGAGATCAGATTTTGCGGTGACTTTTCATCCACTATTGAAGGACTTTTTTTTCTTTTATTATTGTCTAAGATGCAATCACTATTAACATCTCATCTACACAGTGCTTAACCAGATGTAAACCCAAACCAGTGTTGCTATACTGTGTATATAAAAAAAAATCCATCATGGATGCCCTCCAGATTTTTTGACACCCCAAGTAAAACTACAACCCGAAGCCTTGAATTAATTTTTTATTTCTTTTTCTTATTGTCCCTTGATCCGTGTTTAAATACCTTTTTTCTGTCGTAAAATATGACTTCCTGTTCCGCTGCTGTATAAAAATGATATAGCACAGATGACCAGTTCCAGTGTCCTTTGAACATTTCCACATCTTCTTCCATAACACAACGGATTGAAAGCTAGAAATGCATTTGTACTTCCTGTTATCTTCTGTTATTTCTACTCTTTTGCAGCCTAAATTAAGAGCAGACATCTTTATTTCTAAGGCGCTTCTTGCATTTTTTATTTATTTTTTATTTTTTGCATCTCCCAACAAATTATTTGAAAAACATGCACTGAAACTAATCTTTCTGTAACAACTTCAACACCGAAGAATGTTGTCAGCTTGTTGTAATAATATGTTGCGTTCGTTGGTTGGGTTAATGATTGGATTTTTGAGTTTCTGACCACCAAAGTTGAATCCAATCGTTCTGAAAATTTGTTGGATTCTAATCAACATCTCAAGTGAACATCAGTGCAATTAGCAAGTTAGAAGCAGGGGCGATGTCACACTGTGCGAGTTATAGCAAAGTAGCTTCAAAAAGTACTACATTCTTAAACTTTCTAAATGCACATTTTTGGAGTTAAATCAAAATTAATCATTTTGTTTCCATGAGTATTAAAGAATGTATTCCCTTACATTTAGTCTAAAATGTAACCAATCCACTATAATGGTAGAAATAGACTGTTTGAAAAACTAAAACAGAAATGGTACCACCTTTGGTTTAGTCTTCCCATTATCCGCTTTAAGTCTCTCTTGCTCTGCCTCCTTTTCAGGAACTCTTTACACCTCGCTCACATTGAAAACGCCTAGCTTTCAACGTTCCTCCTTCAGTAACGACTTCTGCGCTGAAGGGTATTGCTGTTACCACAACCTGCACTTAACATGGTGTAGGACATGCAAACGCCGTGAGGTCAGCGCGTCTTTACTTTTAGGCTTTTTGTTTGCATCTTTACCCGGGGTGTCAGTGCTATGTATGGAACCATAATCAGGCGACGTTTATCCCGATCTGGAAGCATTTCATAATGTGATGCGCATTTCAAGCTTATTTTTCCAACTCGGCGATTGAACGAGATTTTTTTTTTTCTTTACTCTTCACCCGTCTACAATTTATCTCTGACTTTCATTAAAAACGTTAATATCAAAAAGAGTTAAATAGTGGCCCAAAAGAAGTGTGTAATATAAAAATCTGGGATGCCACCTTAAAGCAAAGCTTCTTCATTCTGTGTCACAGTCGGTGTCTGTGCGTCCTTGTCTCCTTGTGCTGTTGATTCTCCACACAAGATTGTGTGACCCATTGTCTTAAGGCCTCCTTTTTTCCCCCCTTTAATTCTGTGAATGTGTGCTAATGAATGATGTGCTTATGTGTGTGTGCGTTTGTTCATATCTTTAATGTTTTTATTTCTGTCTCGCAGGCCGTAGTTACTTTTTAACAGCTGCCTCAGGATCCTGACCTGCGGGTTTAGGGAGGAGAACTGTTTTAATATACGGTTAACTGGATGAGGGAAGACACCAGCATTGTTTATGTGTATACAAACAATATACAGATCTGACAAAAACATTTTGGTGTATAGGAAGGTGTAAAGAAGTCTCCTGTATTTATTGATGTAAATCCTCAAGCAGTACAAACTGGCAAAATTCTCAGTCATGCTTTAAGTTGTCGAAAACAAAACAAATCTGAAGTGATCATGTTAGAAGATGAGCAATAATCTGTAATATTAATGAATAAAACTGTAAAAAGTGGAATGTTTTGTGTGGTTAATTTGTCCTGATGTCACATAAAGGAGGGTTAGGTTGTGTTTGTTAGTTGGGGTGGAGGGGATACATGTGTGCTGCTGCCTCAGTGAGCTCATCTGAGCCAGCAGCGGTCAGACGGTGCCGTCTCTGACATCTCCAGAGCTGACGCATGACTCCAGTCTGAATCGGCGGTGTGAAACTGTCTGGCATACAGTGGGGGGGACAGAATTTGAAGGGTTTTTGTTGTTTTGGAGGCATTTTTTTTTTCCTAAAGAAACTTTGACTGCTATTTAATCATTTCTTTTCCCTCCTCTGAGTGGTCTCAGGCTGTTCACTTCCATTAAAACCGTCTGGCTCCAGCCATGAGATGAATCTGTCACTTATAATTCAGTAGTGTTGGCACTTATTTCAGCTTTCAGATTGGTCCTTGAGCTCTTTCAACGATCAACTCTAACCCTCTTTCATAGGTCAAGGGACTGTTATATGTTTAGGATATTGCAAAAGTATTTCTCATTTTATTTCTTTTGTGTACTTTCTGATGTAGTAAACCTTGTTTGTTTACTACAAACCAGGTACTATTTAAATATGATTGCGGCAACAAGGGGTTTACAAAGCTGCTGTCATTCCCAGATTTAAACACGGTGGAGTCGGTATCATCCTGTGGGAATGTCTTTCTTCAACAAGGACAGGGAAAATAATAGGAAAATTGATAGACCCTCCAACTGGTTGATGGCTTGCTTGAAAGTCAACCTCCAGTTCAGAACCAGTTCGATACACAAATGTGTTTTAATTAATTACTTTTGAAAAATACAAATAATTTGTGAGATAAATTTAATAACCTTCTTGGAAACCAAGTACGGACTTTAACAGATTTATTAGCACTAACCCTTTGCTTGCAGAGTAATTATAAGATTTCCAAATGTAAGTGAACGCATCATTGAATTCTACGCATTTACGTATCCCACCGTGAGTTTTTGGCCAGTGACGGAGTTACGGCTGAAGAAATGGAAACGGCGCCATTTATTGGCGATAAATGGTGAAACAGCGCTGGATAAATATCTTTGCGAAGTTAAACAGCGATTATGTAAGTAAAGTTTGTTCAGTAAATATTTCTGAGCTAGCCCAAAACAAATATAGCTGAATATTGTTACACGTGATCATTTCCTGATACCGTAACCATGGCAACTCAGCTTTTTAATGCGAAGTTTTCGGACAAGAAGGCAGTCATACTGGAAATATGATGTATGTAGGCAACAAATATATTTCAGGTACAGATTTAAAAGTCACACCAACACCGTAATGAAATAATTTTTCCAGAAAACAACGAGAAATTTTCACATTTTGAAATTTTGAGCAGACTGGACTTGTGTACTGGTTGTAACTTCCGACTAACCACAGTGATATTTTTATTTTCTCAGAGCCAAAAGCAAGTTGGGAAAGCTGAGAAAAGAGTCTAAGGAAATAAGAAGGCTATTCATTTATTGAGGATTCCTTCCTCGAGAAGAAGTATAAAACAGAACCAGAACCAAGTACAGACCAGGAGAAGAACACAGAACAAGGTAGAAGAATATTATCGGAGAAATGCAAGAGTTACACGTTAAGAGGGTTGTCTCTTGTGAATGAGTATAACTGGATAAGTTTGAGTCACTGAAAATGCAGCAGCATCTTGGCTGAATTTTCTGATGGCAAAAATCATAAAGAAAGGTGTAATATTTTCCAGAAAAACATTCATTCAAGGCTGGTTTGAGAATATAAAATTGGAAGCTGCAGATTTACTTAAAACAAAAAAGAGAAACTTAAAGTAATGTCACTAAATAAAATTAGAGTTTGATCCGACATGTCTTTTATTTCAAAATATTTTCACTTCCTTTCTTTTTTGGCAGCCTGGCATGGTATTTTATTGAATTGTTTGATCTTGTATTTGTCTTTAAAAATTGCTCATGAATATTTAGTTGTTTTTTCCTGAAATATGTTTAAAGAAATGTTTTCTCTCTTTTCCTATGCTTTCAGATATGTGCAAGAATATAGTCCACTTTACACTGATACCCTGAAATAAAATGTTATTTATGGGTCAAGGGTAGAATGTAACCCCTTCTTTACATCAAAGCAAAATCCTTAAGGTGCGACAACACAGAGCAGACACAGAAATAGACACAACACTGATCCAGGAGTACTTTTTATACTAAATAAGTAAACACCGTATTTTTCGGACCGCTGCTTTTTTCCTACTCCTTTAACCATGGGGCTCACAGCCCGGTGCGGCTTTTCTGTGGATTTTTCTTCAACCGCCAGGGGGCTCTTTAGCAGGAAGTGAGTCATTGGAAGTCAAAGTTGGAAATCAAAGAAGAAAGTGCTGATTTTCACTTAGAACAAGCACACGCTAGCTGCAGGCTCGATGAGAAATTTCTCCAAACTCACACCCCCTCATCATGGAAACCACACGAAGAAGGTCATATGACGCCGCTTTTAAGTTGAAGGTGATCGATCTGGCTGTACAGATCGATAGCCGCTGTACGTAAGCTCGGCCTGAACAATCCATGGTTCGGCGTTGGAGACGCAGGGCTGCGTCCTTAATAGGAGATTTATTAAGAACTTAGCCGTCAGCCCTCTGCTGCGTCCTTGTGGAAAACCGAGAGCGGCGGAGATGCCAGCGGCTTATATCCGGTGCGGTTTATATGTATACGTTTCCAGGTTTAAAAAAAAATAAAAATAAAAAAACTTTGTGGGTGCGGCTTACAGTGAGGTGCGCTCCACAGTCCGGAAAATACGGTAGTTAATGGCAAAACAGATAAAGCATAAAGACAGTCCACATCTTCTTCAACAGTGACAGAGCCAAGTGTCTCATCTGTAGAAAGAGACCTAGTCAAAGTCCAAACTCAGTAAATCCATTGTGTCCAGCCAATGTGACAGAGCTTGAACTATTTTACAAACGAGAATGATCAAAACGGATATTTTTCTAGATTTCCAAAGTTGGTAGAGATGTAAGCAGAAAGACTTGTAGTTGTGGAAACCACATAGAATATATAAACGAGAAAAGGTTCAAACGATTTTAAGACTTTTCTCAGGGCTCTGGAAATAGCTGTGAGCCATTTACCTTCTCACTGGCACACTGACATTAATGGGAGGGGGTCAGCTCACGCCCCTTTCTCTGCTGTCTGAGTGTAACCCCGCCCTCTCGGGACACGCGGGGACAGCGAATCAAGCAGATTTGTGAAGGAGTGGGGACAGAATCCGCAGCAAGAGAAACAGATAGAAAGAAGAAGAGACCCTCAAGTTGGTTCCCCGTAGTGGAGCAGCTCCTTCTGGTGCGGTGCAGTCTCGGCTCTCCGCCGGACCGGGCATGCACCACCCGCCGCGGAGAGAGTGATCCGCGCCGCAGCGAGCAAAGATGCAGGCGGAGGACATGGAGGTACCTATCATTAATAACCTAAACGATAACGGCGACAGCCAGAGGCCGAAAGGGAAAGATGTGTTCAAGGATCAGCAGAAAGAGTCGGAGGTAAATGCGAGAGGCGATGTGTACATTGGGGCTGTCACAGCTTGTAGTAGGTGCGTGTGTGTGTGTATGAACGTGTGTGTATGTTGTTGCTGGGGAGCTTTCAGATCAGCTAAATGTCCTTATTCCACGCAGTGTCTTGGCTCGAAAGCGTGCAGGCATGCAGGCAGACGGGGATGTGTTATTTTGGCAGCTGAGTCCTAAAAATAACCCGGTAATCCTACAGTGGTGCTGCATGCAGGTGGTGAAATGTGACTGCTGCTGCCAGGACCACTCAGCAGCCACCAGACATTTACAACAAAACACACTAGCATACTTTACACTCTCTAAACATCACCAGTCTTATAGTTTTTATTGATATCTGGACCATCCATTTTTTAGAATAATTGGATCATGTGTAATGTGAATAATAATTGAAATGTCTGGTTTAAAGCTAATATCTTGTCTTTATATATATATATATATATATATATATATATATATATATATATATATATATATAAAGAAAACAGTCTTCACTGAGAATAAAAACCCAGTACTGTGGATTTCCACATCAGGATTTCACAAAATAACTTTTTTTAAAAAGCACTTTGAGGAAAAAAAAAGCAAAACAAAAACCTGCTAATTCTGCTTTGTTTGTTTTGGGGCTGTGACATCACAAGAGGTTCCACACAAAAAAATTAAATTTCCAAAATATGAGCTTTCAAGTTTGATATGGTCTCGTTTGCAAGCTACTTGTATATATCATTTTATTTCAAAGTCTTTTTTTTTATTGAAACCTTTTATTATTATTTTTTGTATTCTTTTACAATATACACATTTACAAATGAGAAAACAGAACAAGAAATCACATTTCTAAAAATGTGACATTTTAAAAATATTTCCCAGCAGGCGTTGAAGAGGGCACCATTTTACAAAAACGGGTTTCAAATGTAAAATGTTTGATTGAAGTAAATTATCTTACAGGGAATAGGTTTCACAAAAGGACTTTTAAAAGGATGAAATGTTATCAAACATGTAAATAAACAAATGTTACACAACAGATACATATCAGAGTAGTTTACATAATATGTATCCTAAATTTAAAGACAAAAAATATTTGAGTTTTTTATAAAAAGAACTAGCTTCACTTATGCATCGTATTGCTACTTTTTCTTGTGTTTTAACTTGTGTTTCTCCTTGACTTTCTCCTTGAGAAAGTCAAGGAGAAAGCCTCCTTGACTTTCTCAGTCCTCATCAAGCCAGCACAGCTGAGTTCATGTCTATTAATTATTCTCCTCAGGCAAAACTAACAAGAAGATAAAGCTGTGTTGCTAGGCTTTCTGAGTCCAGATGTGGTACATTAGAGTTTCTGGTTGTCAGTCAGAGCTGTCATTCAGCTCATGCTTTGAAAGCAGCGGAGGGGGTGTTTGAGAGAATTAGAGCAAATTCGTCTCACAGCCGTTGGATTCTGGGATGGGCCGGGCCGAGGAGGGGGTTGGTTGATGATGTCGGTGGCTCCGTGGCTCAGGCGTTGAAAGCTTTTATTGTCAAGGCTGCCGTGTAAAGTCGTGGCTGTGTGGAAGTTAGTTGTTTCTGCCGGTTCCAGTGGTCATCGGTTGTCTCTGTGGCAAGTAAGAAGACAGGATGGAGAAGGTAGGAAACAAAGGCAAAACGGACCTGATGCGAATGCAAGCTCTCAGTTTTAGGATGGTGGATAAACGTCTCCGTTCCGAACCATGTCTCGTTCAGATACTTAATGAGATAATTCAGATTTTTCAGAAGACTTCAACCTGCCTGCTGTAGTCAAGTCTATTAGTGTGTTAACGTGGACAAACAGATCAGGTTTGGAGCATGTAGTGAGCATTTGTATTCAGCCCCCTTTAGTCTGATACCTTTGATTAAATTTCAGTGCAACACATTGCCTTCAGGAGCCACTTAATACTCAATTAGACTCCAGCTATGTGTAATTTAATCTGTGAATAAATCCAGCTGTTTAATGAAGGCCTTAGAGAACATTAGTGAACAAAGTGCATCATGAAGACCAACACACACAGCAGACACATGAAAGTGGTGGAGGCGTTTAAAGCAGAGTTGGATTCTTACTCGTATTCCTCCACTGAATCAAATCCCGAACTTTCCGACTGCTGTAGCAAATGATTTACTTACTTATTTGCACTTTTATGTGGGTCTTTTTTAAGAGCAGTAACGGTACGGAATGGTGTCCAGTCCTACACGATGCTGAGTGAGTGTCAGCGTGTATTTATAGGAGACTGTTAATGAACGGCAGCAGACGGTTATTTAACCGGGACAGCTGAGTCAGAGAGCACGTCCTTATTTACGGATCTGGGCTGGGCCCCTCAGGGATTGTTTTCATAGGGTTAAATGCAGCTAACGCTCCGAGCTCAGAGCTTCAGGTGGCGTCAGGATTGTATTTAATCCTCATCCGCATAAAATTAGACTTTTGTCATTAATCTGGTGGTCAGGCTGCTTCCCTTATTTTTTTTTTATTTTTTTTTGTTTTTTTTTATGTATTGGTCCATAATGTAAAAAATTTAGAGCACTCTTATGATTGGTTCCTGTTTACGTTCCAGTGTTGTCTTCCACATTCATGCGTTGATGTGTCTTGCACAACCCGTTTTCCTGCAAATTGCTTCCTTGTCACACGCTTGCCTGAGTGTTCAAAGAAATCCGTCAAGCTTGGATCTTGTTACCTTGAAACCAACTTTTAAACTTCTTCAAACTCTTTCTTCCTTGTCCTAAAGGTAATTATTAATTATTTTCTTTTGTAATATATTTGTTGCAGTTGCACTGAGCTGCTGAGGATTTTCTATCCCATTGTCAACAGGGACCCTCTCACCCTCCCTTCCTGACCACAGCAGCTAATCCTCTGTGAAACCGAGGCGGCAATATTTGCTTGTGTGTGCCTTCCATCCTTTCCTTTTCTCTCCTCTTCTCTCCCCTCTCACTGCTGCATTGCCGCTGCTCTTTGTTGCAACACCAGACCACTTTGAGGCGCCTGTAACCGCTCAATTACAAGCTGATTAATTCAGGAGCTGCACATGCCCCATAGAGAGCACCTGTAAACTGTGGGGCAAGGATCTGAGGCAAAATATGTAAATGGCTAATCAGCACAGCCTGAAGCCGGAACAGGCAATATTAATAACTTGAAAATCCAAATGAGGAGGCAGAACGAACCAAAAGAAGAGAGCGTGTGTTTATGTGTTGTTTATGGGTGAAACAAAAATGTAAGACAAACGTGGCAGAATAATCTCAGGGCAATGGGAAAACTTTGGTGTGCAATGACACCGTCAGCTGGATCGTGCCTATTCTATACCTGGGTTTAAGTTATAGGGATGAATGAAAGTTCAGAAGGATTCATGACGGGCTAATTTTGTTGTTTTTCCCTCAGAGCTCCATGGAGTCTCCAAACCTG
Organism: Gambusia affinis; assembly: GCF_019740435.1. NCBI lineage: Eukaryota > Metazoa > Chordata > Actinopteri > Cyprinodontiformes > Poeciliidae > Gambusia > Gambusia affinis. Next base: position 7,137,074 of record NC_057890.1, read on the forward strand.
GAGTTTGAATATGGAGACTCGGACATGCTCACAGCTGAGCTCTCAGGTAGGAGTCAAAGGTTACTGAAGTCCCTTCATCTGCTGCATGCTGACCTTTTTCCATACATTGCCACCCTTCCATATCATTTGTAAAAATGTGTACAAAAGCATTAAAGGAGATTGGCGCTATGGAAAGTTACCACAGCCTTCACTTTTTGCTGCAGCTCCCGAACTACTGTATGAACTGGAACGAAGTTTGTTTTTATTTCCTATCTTCTTTGCCTTCCTCTTCACTGTCCGTTGTGGCAAGATAAACTTACGTCCTATCTTCCTGCCTTGTTTGTCACAGCTCAGCTGTTTCAGACTCTTTGTTTTTGCTCAGATTATAGAAAAGGGCAACTGTAGGTCAAGTAGTTTATTTTCTTGGAGCCACTTCCTGAACTTTGTACCCTGATATTTCATCTTTCCAAGGGTGCATTCACATCAAGCCTTTAATCAAATTCTTGTTCATTTGCCTAGAAAGTCCAGTTCTTTTGAGGACGGGTGAATGCGCAATCCAACTCCATAAAATAAAATCTGGTTTGCATAAAAACCTTTGTCTCACTCTACTACTTTTTTGTTCACGTTTTGTGAAGAAGTTGTGCTTAGAGGTTTTTGTGTTGTTTCCTTCAGTGGTTCGTGGTTCAACGCCCCAACCGTTGAGTTGGTAAAGGGTTTGTTTCATTTGACACAACGCAGTGTGAAAGTGAATATCACCAGCTGAAAGTGCAACAAATGTTGCAATTTTGGTCCCCAATCAAACCAAACCTATCAAGGTGTGTGAACATCCTTTTTTTTAAAGGGGCTTTTTTTTTTTCTTTTTTTTTTTTTCAGGGGTGCCAATATAGCAAATCCAACCACATCCAAAATTTTTTGATTGACCTTGAGTTAATTTTGAGTGACTAATTTAGGTTTCCATCCAGCACCCATCTGTGTTTTCTACGCGTTTGATTTTGAGTCACGATGTTCACGGCACGCGGCGGCCCATTTGCCAGAGTCTTACTCACCCTGGTGCGCATGCAGTCAGTCACAACAGCTCATCTCCTCGGGGTCAGACGATAACGAGTGCTCTGAGAGCAGAAGGAGACGTGAAGCAGTGTGACAAATGGATGGATGCCCAGGAAAACGATGTGATCCACATCAATTTAGAAAGAAGCTGAGGCCTTTTCTTCTGTAAGTCGCGCCAGAACCAGTTGTCCTCTTTTGATTCAGAGCCCGGTCTAATTAGCCTCCTTTAAGGAGTTGACATGCTTTGCCTTGTTCACCGGCACATTTCAGGTCCGTTTCACTAAAGAATTTAAGCCAGGCGTCTTCAGTTTGCTGTAAAGCTTAAAGGATTACAATGATTGTTGACAGGAAGGGGACCTGGAGAGTCAAAATTATGCTCTGGTGAGAGACTTCGTTTTAAACCCCAGCCTGAACACTTAATGAAACCAGCTTTGAGTTTTCTAAGTACAGACAGAAGGGGGTTGTAGTTACCATCCCATCCCCATTCGCCACGGTTACACATTTCTTCTGTTTTGTCTCGCTTAAATTTTACAGCCCAACTTTAAGAACAGATAGATATAACCAGCATAAATTAAACAAAATTCATTTAAAAAAATAAAAGCGTTTTTAAATTTGTTGTGGAGAATATTTGGTTCACTTTTCTTTGGAAAATTGTTTTTATTTTCAAGCATGAATTTAAGCCTAGACTTCAATTGAAAGTACTTCATAATTTTTCTTTGAAACATACAGGGAGACACAACTGTAAGTTTTAGACAGGAAAATTGTAATATTTTTGTTTCATGTTTTCTGCAGAGCTGTACAGTTACACAGAAGAGCCAGAGTTCGCCCTGAACAGAGACTACTTCGAGGAGGACTTCAGGAGCCATGGTACTGTTTCTCTCCGTCTTAATGTGTCTGACTTGAATTCAATTGAAATGTATTGAATTTATTTTGGTGATGGAAGATCAGAATTAACACCTAGTAACAAGAATCAGGTATCATCATCGAGGAAAACGATACAAAAAAGCGAAGAGCTTATTTCCATATTTCCCTACAAAACTCAGTACAAACATACATTAGCAGACACATTACTACTGAAAACAAATGGAAGGAAAGAGATAGTATAAAGCTTATACTGTTCTTAAGAGGACTTAAACCCTGAAGAACAGAATATCTAGACACCTACGCTTAATTTACTTACTGTTTTATAACCACTTTGGAAAGAAAGAGGGGGGAAAAAAAGCTGCTTTTCTCTTTACGGATTGGGGATTTAGTGATATCTCTACCAGAGATGTATGTAAGTCTATGTAACTCAGTGCTAAGCATGTCCTCAACCCAGTCTGCAACCAATAAAACTGAATCACCAGCAGATAAAATGACTGGGAGAAAGCAGAAGCTTCAAAATTGTTCAGAAATCACAAATAAAACAGGGAGCTAAGGATGGTTCCCTGTGGAGCGCCCAATCCCAGAGCTTTTTCACTTTCAGATTCCAATTTAATTCTAGCATTTGACCACCCAAATCGTATTTTTCATTTCTAGATCAAACCTGTTTTTGCTTCTTTCTTTTTTTCCCCCCGTTATTTGTCGACATTTCATTTTAGCAAGCCAGTGGGTCTCACCATATAAAACAAAAAACAAAAAAACCCCACACAAAGCACTCTCTGTGCTCAAAAAAAAAAGCATGTACTATTTTCTTTTTAATCAGAAGTGCTGCTCTGTCTCCTCGCCTCCGAATTGAGGGGTAATAAATGGCAGGATTAGATGACGGCCTCTCTGGCTGCTGCTTCACAGAGATGCAGCTCAGGGCCGCCTGTTTGCACCGTGGTCTTTTTATTAGGATGAGTGAATTGTGTGTGCAACCGATCGACAGAGGCTGGTTTCCCTGCTTGACTTGGGCTCTGCACTGCATGTGAAACTGACAGGCTGCTCATCAATCTTTTATGTTGCTGCCCCATGAATTCTCAGGAAGTCACGAACATAAATTACAGTAATAGAGGAGACATGTCTGATTGAGGCCTTTTGCAGTCTTTATTGGGTTTTTTTTTGTTTTCTTTTTTTTGAGACAGGGCTAAAATTAAAAATCTTATTTTCACTTCCCGAGACGACACAGAGCAAGTCTCAGCATCCTTTATAGGCTATCAGTTCTTCCCCGATGATGATGATGATGATGCTTAGTGTCTATTAAAATTGATCAAATAAACAGTCTAATAATGGATCACAGTGAAAACGGGAAAAGCATTTAGCTTTGTTTTTCTTCTGTAGAAATGTACTTATTGTGTGTGCCTCATTTCCTGCTGGGTCTTAATAATCTTTTCTAATTTCCCATAATAACATCATCAGTTCCTGTTAATTAGGGCTTTCTGTGCTTTCAGATGCTTCCTGCAGCTAATGCAAAGGGATGGCACTCAATATGCCACTAATAACACACAGACTGAAGCCGGAGCTGGCCTCCCTATTCACATCCGTACTCGCTAAACAAAGTTATTACATAACTGTTATTTTTATATAATTATTCAATCAGAAAGTAAGGGAGATGGTGGGCCTGATTAGGAGACAAGTACAGCAAATCCTGTATTAAGACAATCGGGAGATTGACTGAAGAAAACACATGGTGTTTCAGAGTACCTGGTTCCGACTTCTTAACTTGAGAGGAAGAAGTGGGCCCAAAACAGACCGTTGGGGAACCTTGTGATTTGGCTCTTTGTCCATTTCACTCAAAAATACATAAAAATAATTCCACATAAAGGGTTGTTGAAGCAGATGTGGTATGGTGAAGAAATTTGCTAAGTCAGGAGACGATGAGCAGTGCAATTTATTGAGCATCAGTTTGATCAAATCCTAAAATGTTTAGAGATGTTCTAGAAAATGTAGCACCTCTCGGGTTTTAGGCTTATCTCGTCACGATACCAAAATATTTTCAAATAAAGATTGCAGTTCAGAATCTTTTTTTTACTTCGAGTCACGCAGAACCAACATTTTCTTGCTGAAAGAGGCAATATCACCCTTGTTTAAAAAAATATATATAATAAGTGTAAAATGAGAGTCGGTTGTATGTATTTCTCCAAACAGATCATGAAATGAATTTTAACACCAGACAAGGATAACTTTTTGTAAACACAAAACACCGTTTTCAAATTAAGATTTATTTTATGGATGAAGGGAAAAGGTTCTTGTTCATCACTGTGGAGGAATTTTAGCCCACTCTTCTTTTCAGAATTGTTTTAATTCGGATGGGATTTTTTATAGAACATCCTGCCATAGCATCAAAAATGGATTTAAGGTTAGACTTTGAATAGGCCATTTCAGTTGTTTCTTTATTTCCATTAGCCGAGCCGTGCTCACGCCTGGGTGTGGCTAGTAAAATTGTGGTTAAATATATTTTCACACAGGCCAGATAGTTTTCTGTTGCTTTTTCTCCACCTGATAAATTGAGTCGTCATTTGAAAGCTGTGTTTCACATTGCCTGGTATGAAAATGTGTTGGAAAAAGGAAAATTAGAAGCAAACTGTGCATTGCAGCTCGAGGCAGAAGGTGGACGGAGTTGACGGTGGACGAGCAGAGGGCGTACGTCATGAGACTGCTGGACGCGCTGGAGGTGACGGACAGGGACAAGAGGCTGAAGGTGGCCAGGGCCATCCTCTACCTGGCTCAGGGTTTGTGCTCGCCAACAACCTCAGCACATTCAGCTCTGGGAAAAAAAAAAAATCAAGAGATCATTTAAAAATATCAGTTTCTTGCATTTGACTTTTTATAGGCTTATGTGTGAGTAAACTGAACATTGTTGTTTTATCCTATGAACCACTGACAACATGTCTCTGAAATTTCAAGCAAAAGATTTTGTATTTATTTGCAGAAAATGAGAAATGGTCAAAATAATAAAAAAGACGCATTATTCAGACGTCAAATAATGCAAAGAAAACAAGTTAGTATTAATTTAGAAACAATAATACTAATGTTTTAACTTAGGAAGAGTTTGGAAATCAATATTTGCCGTAATAACCACGAGGCTCCATGCAGTGGGATCTTAATTTTTCCAGAACTGTGTATGTGTGAATGTGACAGTGTTGCTCCATCATTTTATCACTTCTGCCTTTAATTTCTTTTCACTTTCAGACCTTTAATTGGGACTCCGCGCTAGCTAAACTACTGCCAATCAGTTAGTCTGTGTTTCATTTCCAACCCCCCCACTTCTTTCGCCAGGTGTGTTTGATGAGTGTGACACAGAGGTGGATGTGCTCCACTGGTCCAGACACAACATCTTCCTGCTTTACGACATGGGCATCTTCACAGCGCTGCTGGAGCTGCTCAGCATGGAGATGGAGTAAGCAGGAAACGGTTCCCTTCACTAAAGGCGAAAAAAAAGATTGTAATTTACATATGGATACTTTAAAGGGTACTTCACGCCTCTTAGATTTTCTTGTAAATATGTTTTTAGTGCTGCTGGTGTCAGCCTTCTTGGGAGGGTAGTTATGTAAACTTCACCAAGGCACAGTCTTAAGTACAAATCTGTACAAGTGAGACAAATGCATGTAGAATAGTGACGGATCATGTTGGGAAGAGAAAAAAAAAAATAACACTTGATAAGACTTCTTGCTCATGCTGTAATTATTACTTGTTTGCTGCAAGTTATCTTGTATTTATTTGCAAGGATTTTCAGACTTTCTTGCAATTAAAAAAAAAAAAAGAAGCAATAATTCTTTCTGCAGTAACAGCCAGGCATGCAGCAGTGCGGTGAGGAAGCCTGCCATCTCTCTGGCAGACAGCACCGAGCTCAGGTAAGTCATTCGAACACACGAATCGCAGCAAACACGACTCCTCGTTTGTTTCAGATGAAAACTCTGAGATATTAACTAGAGGGAACGGATTCTTTACTGTTGGTTCGTTTTAATTTCTAAGCTTCTGCTTCTTTTGGTGGAAATGATGCTTGAAAAAAGTAGGCAGAATGCCACAATCACACACTTTGCTCAGATGACACACTCAGGGCTCCTTCTGTGCTCTTTCTGGATAAATGTGCACAAATAGTTACCAGCTGGAGAAGCAGATTTACACCCAAGTAGTTCTAAAGAATTGATAGCTGTTGAGTTAGAAGTACTTGCAACATAAAATTGTCAGTATGTTGTACAGTGAAATATCTGTACAAGCAACGCAACTGAATAAAAACAATTTACCAAATAAAATAAAACGATGTAAGTAGAGTATCCAATCTGGCAGCTTTGCACATTTAGGGTCTGATGTTTTGTGTACTTTGAGCAGAGCTGCTCAAAATTAGTCAGATTGGACAGAGAGCACTCGTGAATTGGCAATTTTCAAGTCTTTCCATTAATTTTTAAATTAATTTATATCAAGATGTAGGTCTAAATTCTAAATATTAAAGATTATGCTTTAACATTAGAGCTTGACTGTATGTTTGAGGACTTTTTATAGCTGACAAAAACATGTAACTTATGATTGTTATGAACGAAAATGAACCCTGTAGGAACACATGGAAGTTACATGCTAAACCATGTAAATGAAGTTGACATAGTTATATTTACTTAAGCCATTAATTAAGCTTCAAACAAATGATTAAAGTAGTAATTTATGTTTTTTTTCTTAGATTTTATTTGGTCTTAGCTTATTGTCCTGTCCCTACTGGTGGGGGGAAAAAAGAAAAAGCGTTGCCACATCACGATGCTGCCACCTCCATGCTTCGCTGTGGAAGTATTTATTTTTGGATTTCCACTTTCTGTCTGTTTCTAGTATTCCTTCCACTTCATAATTATGCACTCCGATGTGAGATATGAAAAAGTTCAAGAAGTACGAATGCTTCATCAGAATACTGTAACTAAAGAGGCTGCTGAGGATTTAATCTTGCACTAAAACAGAAACGGTTTGCAGGATCACCTGCAGCTTCAGGGACAAAACCCCCCTTTGCACGATTCGTCTAACTGTATCATGTGCTCAACGTCTCAGAGTGCTCCTGAGCATCATGTACCTGATGGTGGAGACCATTCGCGTCCAAACAGAGGACGACCGACCTGAGTGGAGGGCAGCGAGGGAGACCTTCAAGAACGAGCTCGGTGTGTGTACGCAGTGTGTTTGCACAGCTATTCTCCTGACTGTCGTGGTTTCTAACCCGCAGACGCTCGTACAACCCTCAGGTTCGCCTCTGTACAACGGAGAGCCCTTCGCTCTGCTCCTCTTCACCATGGTGACCAAGTTCTGCAGCATGAACGCGCCTCACTTCCCTATGAAGAAAGTGTTGCTGCTGCTGTGGAAAACTGTGCTGGTTGGTTTTCTATGTTCTATGAGCTTTAATGTGTTTCATTATGATTTTATGTGATTGACCAAATAGTTTTAAAATGTTTTTTTCAGATATAAAACTAGTAGTGGCAGCACCATGCTGCGGTGAAGCATCTGCTACTGCATTCTTTTCGTTGAGGCAGAGTGGCGAGTAAAGTCTGCCATCCTTAATGTCTCTCTGTTTTATTCTGTTCATCTTTTCTTTTTATATTCAGCAACCAAAGAGGTTTTTGTTTTATGTTTTATAAATACGTCTAAGTTTAATAACGTGAGAAAACCTGAATTTTAGTATTTTGAAAACCTGAGTTGGAAAAGTCAAAAGGCTGCTAGGAAAAAAAACAGAGAAAAATTAGTATTAATCTCAAATTTTCTAAAAAGAATTAAAAAAAAAAAACCTTGGAAATTTCTGAGGTTTAGAAATCAAAAAATTTCAGCTTTTGACTGAGAAACTAGAAAATTTGTGAGATCATTAATTTTTTCTCACAAATTATTGACTTTTCAAACTCAACTTTCTCAAATCTTTCTAAAAATTCCTGAGTGTTTTTTATTTATTTATTTAGAGTAAATTTTCAACTTTTCTGGCTCAGATTGTAGCTATAGATTTTTGGTGGAAATGTACTTTTTTTTTTTTTCTATCCACAATGGCCCTAATGCGCCATTCTCCAACCCCCTACAGACAAGACAAAACTGAGCTTGTAATTGGCTGCTTATGAATTAATCATTAGATAAACGATAAGATCAATCAACTTCAGATTAATTCATAAATAATATCTGAGAATCGCTGCTTTTATGTCTCCCTTCCCAGTTCACGTTGGGGGGCTTCGAGGAGCTCCAGCGGATGAAGGTGGGGGCCCGGGAGCGCCTCTGCTTGGCCCCGCTGCCGGAGGACAGCATCAAGGTGGTGAGAGCCATGAGGGCGGCGTCTCCCCCGGCCTCGGCCATGGAGCTCATCGAGCAGCAGCAGCAGCAGAAGAGAGGCCGCCGCAGCCGCAGGGTACACGCATCCAGACCCGTTCATACACACACACACACACACACACACACACACCCCAGCTGTTTTGCTAACAGCTAACCCCTCATTAGCATGGAAGAGTAGATCTTCTGCAGCTTTTCTCTAACTGCTTCGCCAACATCATCAGTTCCCTGCTGTAAGTCAGTGACCACAGATGATCTTGGTGGGATTCCCAGCCCTCTGCGTGTTGCTTATTATTTTTTTCTTTCATTAGAGCTCTAACTGCCCTCTGGTTTCTCATTGCCCCTCTTCCTTCTGTCCCCACAGAGTGCCTTTGTTGATAGCTTGGAAGGAGACAGTCCCTTTCCCAAGAAGCAGGTCTTTACCCACAAATTCCCTTCTCTTTTCCTCCTGCATTTCCTCTCTGCACCGAGCTGGACTTTTTGCACTCCTCTCCCACTTCCCTGCAGTCCCACTTTTCTTCTTCCTCTCTGTTAGTTTCTTTACTTTCTCCTCGTATGTTCCCTTCAACTCTCGTTATCCCTCTTTCTCTAATTCCTCCTCTCTCTGTCTTTGCTCTCTATTTCCTCCTTCCCTGATATTCTCCTCCTCTGTGGGCAGCAGGGTTGGCGGAACAGGGCTGACTTGCTGGCTGTAACCATCGGCTCCGGAGTGGTCACTCTCTCCACTCTCCCATATAGACAGTTCACTTCAGACATTCACTTTAGGAGCATCTCTCCTGCAGCCTTCATCACATTGCGACTAGTTTTGTTTAGCTTTAAAACAAGCCACCGCGCTCTGTAGCGTTTCGGCAAGGGGCCACTTCCTTTAAAATGCATTCATTGAGACTCTATTTTTAGCTTGAACTTCTCCAAGCTCTCAACTGGATGTAATTGAAAGCGGTGGCCCTCCTAACCCCGGTAGCAAAACTCCGGCTTTGTCGTTCCACTCAGCAGAGAATGGCTTTTCCATATAGAGAATGGCTCCCCACAGAGTTCCACCTGCTCCTCTCTTCTCATCCCCCCCACCACCACCACCACCTTCCCACCACACACACTCTATGTACCCGTCACCTCTAGTTCCCTGACTGATGCACCATACATCAGCTGCAGTAGTCCAGCTAGCAGCCAGAAAGCTTACTCATGCCTGATGCTTGCACTTTTGCCATTCACACGCTGTGTGAGTTTGTGCGGTTCACACTCGGAATGGGATTGTTTGGACGTGAAAACTCGGTGTTGGCTTGAGTTGTGTGCCTGTTTCTTCTGATGTGCCCCTGTGTGGTAAGTTCAAAACGACACGCTGCGTTTGGTTGCTGTGGAAACATTCTTTTTTTTTTTTTTCCTTTCAACCCTCCAGAGGTTCTTTTGTGGGCTCTAGTGTCCCTTATATGAAAGTAGGCTGACAGGAAAGGGGGGAAGACATGCGGCAAATGTTGTCGGGTTCAGGAATCGAACCCGCGACGGCCGTGTCGAGGACTCAAGGCCTCCAAACGTGGGTCACGCTATCCCCTATGCCACCACAGCACGCCCGGAAATGTTCTTTTTGTCCCCGACTTAAGTCTAACTACTGCGAGGCTTCAGCCCCCGAGTTTGTTTTTTTGAGATTTTAGAAAAACTTTCAGCATTCTGATTTGTATTCCTATGCAAATCAGAAAATATGATGGATTTGAGAAATAATGATCTAATAAGAGTAACAGTAAGAGTTAGGGTCTTTTTTTATTATTCCACCTCAAAATTCCTTGAAGTAATTCTGATTTCTGCCAAGTACGGTGGTGGTGGTATTATAATGTGGGAATGCTTAGGTTGGCTTAACCTAAAAGGTCATCTGCAAAATATTGCAGGTTGATTTCACAAGAAGCCAATATACCATCAATTGTTGCCGATTCTGATCAATAGTAACAGTGATGGCCGTATCACCATGTGGGAATGTTATTTTATGGGGGTTTTTGGGGTGGGGGGAGTTTCTTTGCTTGGAGCCTAGAAAATGGGGATTAATTGCAGAATAAAAAACATAAAAATAAATTTTCTTCAAATTCTTCGTGATCAAAAACTCTTGATTCTAAACCCTTGCAATCTTTAGTTTAGATTGGACTTAATCCCATAACAAACGGCAACTAGGACATTAAAATTAAGAAACATTTTTCTGACTCCTTGTTACATCCTCAATCTACACGTATCTACCAACTACTGCCTTTAAGCACGAGCCAGTGAGTGGAATATTCTTTTTCCTTTTGTAAACCCAGATAAACTCCTGTGGGTTTATTACACGTGCTGCAGGCAAACATGTGTGATCGTTGTTTAACCTGTCCTGTCCAGTGTGTGTGGGTGTGTGCAAGTTGCGCTTGACTGACGTGTCCCTCGTCCTCCTGTCTGTTTCGTCGCAGCTGTTAAAAGGCAAAATGGTGGAAAATTTCATTCGTTCTCATAATCATGACTCAAACTCTAAATTGTTCTTTTAAAAAAAAATTAATCAGCCATTATATTAGAGTACAGCAGTGTGAGCTGGTAGGTTTAAGGAGACCTGTCAACGTTCTTATGCGTTCATCCAAAAAGCAACTGAAATAAAGATTAAAAGATGATTAGAATGTTCTTGTTTTTTTTTTCCAATATGGCACATTTGAACTCCCATAAGTACAGTCTCGCCTTGTGAGTGTTGACTCCCTGCCCTCTGTCTCCCCTTCCAGCCGCTGGTCAAGCAGGACAGCCTGGACACCTACAACGAGCGGGACCCCTTTAAGAACGATGACCCCCGTGACGAAGAGGACGACCCGGAGGACACGGACAGCGGCATCGAGGGGGAAGTGGACCCCCTGGATCGGGACGTCATCATCCAGCCTCCGCCGCCTCCGCCTCCACTGAGACCCCCAACAGAGAGGGTCAACTTCCCCAAAGGCCTGCCGTGGGCCCCCAAAGTTAGGTGAGCGTCTCACTCACTGAAGGATTTGAAATAAGTTGAAAATGCTGGATTTTTTTTCAGTATAGGGCTGAAACGGTTAATCGTGATGAATCGATTATTGAAATAATTGTCAACTAATTTAGCAATCGATTAATCGTTAACTGGAGAAAACAGACAAAAGCAGTAATTAAGTCAAAACTGTACTAAAATATTATACATTTTGCATTTCAGATTAAAAAAAACCTTGTCTATAAATATGTTCTGCCCAGAACTCAATGGCATAGTTTTACTTCATCCAGTTAAAATTCTGTGGGAAAAAAAGTCTGTTAAGCATCTTTTGCTATCCAATTATTAACCTGTAAATCCAAAAAAGCATTTTTAACAGGTCAGTGCTGAATTGTGTCGATATTGAATCCAGCAGAAATAACTGAGTTTTTCACATGTCGTTAGAAGGATATTTTTTTTAGCTTTACATTCATCCTTTGGACCACAAATCAAGTGTAGGCAAAAGCAATGCTATGCTATTGCATTGTAGGTAATAAAATGTTCATTTTCTTTTAGTGTATTTCAGATCTTGTATAAAATACTTGTATGTGTATATCTATCCTATTAATCGATTAATTAATTAGTAAAATAATAACTGGCTACATCACGATTTAAAATTTTAAAGAGGAAAATTAGATTACCAAAAAGAAAATCCTCAATATGTTATCAAATTTTTACATAAACACAGACAATTTGTAGTATTAGTCCGTTTTTATTGTTTTGTTTTTTTTGTTGTTTTTGTTGTTTTCCATCCGTTTCCTATCGCTGATGCCTGAAAGGCCGTGGTGTCAGGACTAATTTTCCCTACTTTCATATATGCCGGCATTTAAAAGGTTAAAATTAGGTCTAACTAAAAATTCCTTACAGTTTTCTATCTCTGCGCTCAGGCAGCAATATGCGCTCCATCTGTTTATTCCAGAGAGCAGCCTGGGTGTTTCTGCAGGGTGCCGCTGCTGCTTCAGTACGCATGAATAATGTCTCGTCATAGCTGTGCATCTTTTATCTCTTACCAGAACACCTAGCTGCTGGGTTTCTCTTTCTTGAGCCGTGTTGATTTCCTTCAGGGCCAAACAGGAGCGTTTACTCCACGGTCTGATTCTTTGTGTTCACAGGGAGAAGGACATCGAGCACTTCCTGGAGACCAGCAGGAACAAGTTCATTGGTTTTACATTGGGAAAGTAAGTGCGCCTCTCCTGAAGGTCAGTCAGTTCATCTCTCTGTCAGGTTTAACCCTTCGTTCTCCCATAGTGACACGGAGACCCTGGTGGGGTTACCCAGACCCATCCATGAGAGTGTCAAGACCCTCAAACAGGTGAGTAGGGGAACTTTTGTTGTGTTTTGCTTTCTACAAAAACTTTTCACAGTGCCGTGAGAAAACATTGGGACCTGCAGATTTCTTCTGCTTTTGCTTTTTTTTCATGCAGTTTTCAAGCCATAAATCAATCCGGAACGTCAAACTTAATAACTGTTTGACTCTCACTTTGGTTTACTGGAGTCCAATCACCTGAGAAATGACTTTGTAATCCTTTCCAGACTAATATATGTCAATGACTTTGTTTCTCATGTGTTGAATCGTGATAGGACTCAAACGATTAACCGGATTAATTGTGATTAATCGAAACAGTCATCAACTAAGTAATTAACTAATCGTTAACTGGAAAAATAAAGCTTTCTTGGAGGAGTAATTAAACCAAAATTGCACAAAATATATTTACATTTTGCCTTTCATGTTAAAAACATATTTGTCTGTAAATCTGTTTTTGTTGAAATGCCACAAGCTGCATACTTTTAGTTTCACCTGGTTCAAATTCACTAAACGAGCAATATGTTGTTATATTTTAGGCAACAAAATGTTGATTTTCTTATCTAAAACACAAATTGAATTGTTTGTCTATTTGCAACTTTTAATTCATTTCTGTTGCATAAAATGGCTTAAGTGCTTAAATGAAAAATCTGGAGAATATCCATATTTTTTTAATCCGATTAATAGTTACAATAATCGATTACTAAAATAATTGTTAGCTGAAGAACGCAGCCTCCTGTTTTGACATTTGAAATTTGCTACCCTACTTCACGCTGTCAGACAGGTTCTATTTAGATAAATTACTTTTCCACAAAAGATCAGCTTGGCTTTCAAAGGCTTTTCTATTCAATATGTGTTTTTTGAAGTTCCTCCGGTTATTTTTGCCTTTGCCAAAAGAAGGCGGACGATCCACAAAAGCAAAAATAAAACGACGCCAAACTTTTTCACAGTCTAAATAACAGAACGGTTATTTCGAACCATTACAGCAGCTGCCTTGTTCTTCTCTTCTCTAGCACAAGTATGTGTCGGTATCTGAGGTCCAGATCAAGAAAGAAGAGGAGCTCCTGCAGTGTCCACTCAGTCTGGTGAACTGATGATTCAGTTTCTCTTCATCCCTCATTATATGTGGTTTAAGCTCAAATTAAAACTCTAATTAAAGGCAGCTCTGTTAGAGACTCGACATAGCAATTGCTTGTCGGATGTGTGTGTTGTGCTGACAGGGTGAGGAGGAGGTGGAGGAAACCCCTGCTGAGATTTTATACGTGGGGATGCTTCCTAATCTCTCGCAGTACGTGGTGAGTGGCTCTTCATTAACTTCTCGTTACTCGTACCCCCTCTGTGAAGGAAACCTCAGCCCTTTTCTCAAATATAGCCGAAGCATTTCAGCCTCATGAATCACACTGAAAATGTAATGGTGCAATATGACCAAGAGGTGGTGCTATAATGTGTCACACATGAAAAAAAGTCAGATACAGCTTCTTTTTTAGACAAGTTTAAGTTTTAGTTCTTGAATAAAGTTAATACAAACCCCATTCTACTGACTACTTGAAATAAGTGATTTTACTGTCATCTATTTAGTCCTATTACTTGTTGCCTATTTTTAGCAACCATTGGAGTCGACTTGGGGAATTGTTACAAAACTAGCACAGTTTCTTTTAAAATAAAAGCAGTGTTTTTGTTGTTTGTAAACCAGTAAAGTTCAAAATTTTCAGAAAAGCTTTTATTTCCATTCACTTAAATGCATTTGGGAAGACTGCACACAGTAATCCTAACCGAATCATAAAGAGGTATCCAGGCAGAAAGTGGTGAACAAATATTCAACTTCACAAACTCGTTAATATGAAACAGACGCACTTTGAGCTTCATGTTCACAAATGTATTAAGCAACCTGTTGATGGATAATGTAAAGTTGACTGTTTTGGTCTTCTCGTCAGATCGCCCTCCTGAAGCTCCTGCTGGCAGCAGCTCCGACATCCAAAGCCAAAACCGACTCAATCAATATCCTGGCTGATGTGCTGCCTGAGGAGATGCCGTAAGCGCACACTTCCTACACACTTTTTTTTTTTTTTCGGTTGTTGTTTGTGTTTATTTCAGCGTCATAAATACCAAAGTTTCCCATGAATTTATGGCAGATTTTTTTCACACTGGGTAGACTGTTAAATATGAAGTCCACCCAAACCAGGGACTGCAATCAAGTGGAAAGGAAGCTGAGGAGGGAAGGATGGAAGGACAAAAGTAAAACAGGAAAAAGTAATGACAAAAGGAGGGAAATAAGACAATAAGACAGCAAATAAGTCTACAAATATTACAGAATGTATCTGCTTTCGTCACAGCTTGTCTAGCCATAAAGACGGAAAGTTACAGTTCTTGTCAGTTTGTATTTTTGTCCAAAGGAGGCGCTGTTGAACATTAACCGCTTTGTATTATTTATATGTTATTGGATGTCTCTGACACATTCAGTGGAAAAAAATAAACACTTCCCGCCCAATATGTCACACTTTTGTCCAAGTTATTCCTTGACTCCAAAGGAGGAAGAGCGTGGTCGTGTCTTTTCTAGACATATTTGTGTCATACAAATCTTATGGATTACAGTTAGTGTGTGTGTGTGTGTGTGTGTTTGTCCTGCAGCATCACTGTCCTTCAGAGCATGAAGCTGGGGATTGACGTGAACCGTCACAAAGAAATCATCGTCAAGGCCATCTCCGCCCTGCTGCTGCTGCTGCTCAAGCACTTAAAGCTGAACCACATCTACCAGGTACCAGCCATCAGCGCAGGTGTTCCCCTGACCTTTGACCCCATACTCACAACTCCCAGCCCCACAGACAACATCAATCCGTTCCGCTCTGCAGATATTTTCTGTTGCTATGAGGAATCATTTTTGTAATCTCCTTCAGTTTGCTGCTGAGTAGAGTTAAGATGCTGGCTCCCTCTGCTGCCACAAAGAGGAACTGCAAATATTAGGGCCCTACAACATTTCACAGAACTATCTGAGATCTAAACAACCACAGCTATTACTTCAATTGCAGGTGGAAGAAATAAAAATGAACTGATCATTACGGGAGTGTGCACAAGCTTTTGCTTTTTGCACGTTTTTTTCGTGACAAGTATTTTGCTGTTCAGTTAAACACTAAAGCATTGTTAAAAATGAGTCTTCTGTGTTCAAATCAAGACTCTTAGTTTTGCTCCTAATTTTTTTATTCTTGTTTTAAAAAATGATGGGACAACACATCATTTTTGATGTGTTCTCCCATCAAATGTTCTGTTGAACCGGAACATTTGTTCTGTTGAACCGGCGGAGTTTTGTTATGTTTGTGATCCAGAATAACGGTTGGTCTTGATCTCTAGCTATTATTTTGTTAATTTTGTTTTTCATCCACAACATAATTGCATACTCTTGTGGTTAGTAAATATGATCAGAATTGAATTCAGAAAAACAAAAAAGGGGAATTTGCAGAAAAATTAAAGATTTAATATGGCCCTGCTTTTCCTTCCACTTCACAATTATGCATTACTTTGTGTTGATCTGTCGCATTAAATCCAAGTAAAATACACATAGGTTTGTGGTTGTAAAGGCACTGTATATTTTACATAATTTGACAACAAATAAGCTAAACAATTTGGGTTGGATATAAAAAATGGACGTTTAACTCATATTTAATCACTTGACTTTTAAATCCTGATAACCCGCTGCTGAACTGACATTGCTGGAGAAGCTCAAAAGCTTCTCCAGCAATGTGAAGGATTTGTATCTCTCCTGCACAAGAATAAAATCCTCCGACTCTTGACCTTTTTGTCCACATGCAAAACCTTGTTAACGAAACGGGATTATTTTCAATCTTTGAGCATTTCCTTTTTCCGCAGTTCGAAATAGTCTCCCAGCATTTGGTGTTTGCCAACTGCATCCCGCTCATCCTCAAGTTCTTCAACCAGAACATCATGTCCTACATCAGTGCCAAAAACAGGTAGGAAACGTTAGCTCACACACCGAATTAAAAGCGTTGCAGACTGTTTCGTTACATGCGTGAAAACCTGCGATGTGTCGCAGCATATGCGTGCTGGACTTTCCCCACTGTGTGGTCCATGAGATGCCTGAGCTCACGGCCGAGAGCTTGGTGAGTGACAGAAAGCGCCAGACGGAGATCAGCTTGCATCTGTGCGTCGCTCTGACTCGGCTGAGTTGCGTTTGTTTTTGTGTTTTAGGAAGCAGGAGACAACAACCAGTTCTGCTGGAGGAACCTTTTCTCCTGTATCAACCTGCTGAGGATCCTCAACAAGCTGACAAAGTGGAAACACTCCAGAACCATGGTGTGTGTGTGTGTGTGTAAGATGTCTTGATATGCCAATAGCACCACTGATGAAAATGTATGGAAAGCTGCAAGGTTGATGTAGATTTAAGTGCAGCAGTGCAATTTTGCATTGATTAATTTGAGCAATAATTGGAGCTTTTTATCACCTTCTGAGAGTTCTTGTAATATTTTACATCTTTTATATTCATCATATCAGAAAATACGACCTTTTCTATTAGCTGAAGTTTAATGCTCTTTATATTTTAAAACTTAGAAATAGAAATATTACTGTGGGTCATTTGAAATATTTTCTGTAGTAGAAATTTTAAAAAATATTGTACTTGTCAATTGTATTGTAATGTAACATTTACAGCTTTTATTTATCTAGACTGAGAGAAATGTGGCTCTTTAGATTATAAAGGTGGCGGTCCCTGGATTTATACTATATTTATACTTACCGGTATACTTCAAAGCTGCAATAAAACTTTTAGTTCAGTGTTTAGATTTTACGACAAATGTTTAAAATGCTACTGTTCATAATGAGAAAGACAAGAGAACATGACTCAAGACAGGAAATAGCTTGTATATATATATATGATGCTAGCATGCACAGTCAGGAGGGCAAAAAGAGTTTCCATAACAACCATGTAGATATGCTATCTACATGCCAAACAAGTGTTTTGAGAACAAGCCTTTCCTCAAGAAGAAGTTTTTATACTCAAATTCAAAATACTGTTTTGTTTGTTTAGCAAATGTCTTCCTCCTCTTCAGATGTTGGTTGTTTTTAAGTCGGCCCCCATCCTGAAGAGAGCTCTGAAGGTCAAGCAGGCCATGATGCAGCTCTACGTTCTCAAGCTGCTCAAGATTCAGACCAAGTACCTGGGCCGCCAGTGGAGGAAGAGCAACATGAAGACCATGTCGGCCATCTACCAGAAAGTCCGCCACAGGCTCAATGACGACTGGGCCTACGGAAACGGTAAACATGTGTTTCTGGCGGCTAGTATTTTGAGGTTTGAGGTCTAAAAGATCTCAAAAAGCAACGCAACTTTAAAAAAAAAAAAAGACAAAGGTTTTTTTTGGACAGATTTTTTTAAAATGTCATTAAATGTAATTTTGTGTTTATTTCAGGGTTATTCTTTTCCAGTTTTAAAATATGTTTGATTTGTAACATTTAAGTGTGATTAAAAAAGGCAGAAACAGAAAATATTTGTCCATTTTTTTTTAACAGCGTTTCCCTCCTCACTACGCACATTTAGTTATACTATTACTGTGCGCTCTGAAACATAATCCTGCACCAGTCTCTTGCAATAATCTGGATGGTGTTGCCATAGCAACATAGATGGGGGAGACTTCTCAGGGTCACTATTCCTCATAGGAGAGTGATTTGTCACCATCAGAGAAGCACAGATTGATAGGAAGAGGACCGATTAGTAGGACACGAGCAAATGTGGACACAAATGTTCTATCTGAAAATGTGGAATTGATTTCAAATCTACACATGCTGATATAAGCTCTTCTGCTGCTCTCTGTCCCCAGATATCGATGCTCGACCTTGGGACTTCCAGGCGGAGGAGTGCGCCCTGCGGGAGAGCATCGAGAAGTTCAACAGCCGGCGCTACGACAAGAACAAAAACGGCGACTTTGCGCCCGTGGACAACTGCCTGCAGAGCGTGCTGGGCCAGCGCGTGGAGCTGCCGGAGGACTTCCACTACAGCTACGAGATGTGGCTGGAGCGAGAGGTGTTCTCTCAGCCCATCCAGTGGGAGGGGCTGCTGCAGAACCCGTAACGGCCGAGGCTGGGAGGAGGTGGAGGCGGCAGGGAGACGTGGCACTGCAGAGGTCAATGAAAGTGTGGCTTTTATTTCAGAAGTTAGCTGAGTTTCGCTGAAAGACGACAACAAGCAACGTTTTGTTTGGTCAAATCTCAGGAGGAAGGAGAAACGCAGGTAAGATCAGGTCGATTTGATGCCGCACATATAGATTTTCTACGATAACATGTGCCTAAGACTACTGTGAACACGTAAGCACATAAAAATGAAAGTAGCAGCTCAAAAACCTTTCAGATTGTTGTAGCATGACACTGTTTCGGCCAATTCTACTGCCCCCCCAAAACCGCCAGTCCCTCTTCTTTAGTAAGTCGGTGCTCTTCTGATTCCTTCGTTATGTTTTATTTCTTTTTAACACTTTATGGGAAACATTTTATGATTTTTTATTTTTTTAAAATAGTGTAAAATCCCATTTTTTTATTATTTTGAAACAAATTAGCTGGAGTTATTAACTTTTAGATTGTAAGCAGAAAGTCAAACATTGTTTTATCATTTTTTTTTAAAGAAAAAAAGTTGCAAGAAGAAAAAAAAAAATACGGTTCTGGGAGCTACAGGAAAGTAGGGAAGCAAAACCAGCTGTAGGTGAATTAGTTTATTTATGGATGTTGTTTATGAAAGGAAAGCAAAGCAAATATAGTTATAGGAATGTCAAACAATAATCCTTCTTTTTTTTAAAACAGCTATATGCTGAATGCTTAATATTAAACTCCAGAACTGACGGGGAGAATTACTTTCATTTTGAGTTTGAGTTAAACTTGCAGACATGGATGTCGTCCGTCTGCTATACATATCAAAACCTGTCAGCACTAGAGTCCTGGATGGTTCAGGGAGTTCAGGGAGATGAAATTCAGACCTGTCCTGCATAAAAAATACATTTAACACGTCATGCTTGTAAGATGGACACAAAATTATGTGGTAATAAAGCTAGCTACTTACTGATATTATGTACAGCAGGGTTAGCATTGACTAAACGGTGGCTTTTCTATGTTGTTGAGGGACATTTTTGGCATGTCATAAAGTAGTTACAAATGAGAAAGTCTGCAGATTAAATAAGCAACTTCAACACAGTTTTCAACAGTCACTACATTCTCCTACTTGTAGAGTTGCTTCCCTGAGCCTTTCCTCTGAACCATCTGGGTTTCTCAAATCTCAGCACTTACATGGAACAGCTGGAAATCTGTAGCGACTCTCATCGACGCCTTGTTTATCTTTCCAACTGCAGCACAATATGTAACTGCTCAGCACACCGATGGTGGGATTTGACTGCTACAATAATTGGTGCTGTTTTTTTGTTGTTTTTTTTTTCCCTATTCTTCCTTTACTTTGGAGTACCCAAGCAGGGCACCAAACCCAGTTGTTACGCACACAGACAAGCACAGTGGGATGTTTTGATGTCATTTTTTGGTTTGTTGTGTACTCGCTCTGTGGGACAAGTTCCTCCGTGTCTTTGTATACAGTAGGACGCTCATTCTGACGCTCGGCTGTTTGCCTTTGTGTACAAATTGTGCATGACCAATATTTTCTCTGCACCTGTATTCAGACATTAAGGGGATACATCAGGATTTCCGAAGTGGAGTTGGTTTAAAAGGTAATAAGCTATCAACATCTTATATAACTTATCATTAATATAACTCTAAATACGTTGGTTTGATTTATCCTGAATGACGACGTCAAGAAAGTTAGCGACTGCGAGTAAGATGTTAACAGCTTACAACCTTTAAAAAAAAAAGAATCTTACTTCAGAAATTATGGAAGAAAACTGTATTTTTAGCTCTATTATCATTATTCTGTTTTGCTGTTAAAGTCACAATTTTCTTCACAAAGAAAATAGTTTAAAAATAGTTTATATATATATACATATATATAATCTCAGGTTTATGGAGATAACATATAGCAAGAGTTTTAAAATCTTCCTCACCGTTGTCTAGCTCACTACATGGAGAAAAGTTACACACCTTCGCTCTCATAGTGCAGTACAATAAACTTTAACTCCAGAAAGGCCACACAGTTGGGAAGTTGCATTTAATTTCTTGATATATATATATATATATATATATATATATATATATATATATATATATATATATATATATATATATATATATATATATATATCTTGTGCCAAATTTGAGTGCCATCTCCTATTTGTTAATTATGTTGACACTTTTGCATTGAAATCACCACTGGAGGTTTGCAATACAGTTGTTTTATTTTCTACCTTTTAACTGTACAATCAAAAAACAATAGCTGTGTCTTGTATCTTGTACAGTGTTTTACATGAGGTGTGTAGGATTCTGTGGACGTCGGTACAGTATCTATGTGTGTTTGTATTACTCTTCCATGTCTGTATATTCTGGATGGAGTTACTTCTCTTTACTGAATTTATTCAGGGGCATGTGCAATTACAGATCCACAGAGGCATTATACAACAGAGTGATAAATTACATTATCAGAGTTACCTATTAAACCCTGTCTAAAAACTTTATTAGCTTCTGATCTGATTTTTAAGCATACTTTGTGCGTTAAGCCAAGTACATTTGTGCATACTGGAGGTCAGGTGAAACACGTCCAGGCGGGATTCGGGAGTAAATAAGAGAATAGAGAACTGACTTCCCCCACTTTCCATTAATATTCCTGGACTAAGAGTTGGAAGTGAAGTAGTTACAAACAGCCGACGCGCCCAAAGCGGAACCCGTCCGATAATGTAATGTGTTAAATGAAGCTGACGCAGGCAGGCACTTGCTGAGTTGAAGCACAGAAAGTGACTCTAAGCTACAGACATGAAGCGCTAATTTCAGATATCTGCCCGCTGAACTGGAGATGTTCTGCTCATGGTTCCTTGCTCTTTGGCTTAATCAAATTAATTAACTGGCATTTCATTATATAATTTTAGTTTATAACAAATCGAGAAAGAATTTATGTGGGATTTCAGACAGACCAGTGTGAAAAATTAAGTAGATAAAATAAAAATACACAGAATAATAATTAAAAAAAAAAAACATTATAACATCTTGAGGCAGGAAGCCATGCAGCAGATTAGTAGTTCTGCTTTCTTGTTGCGGCAGTGTTTGCCTCATGGCGGCAGTTTCAAACGTTCATGCGGTGCGTGTCAGGAGCAGGGCCGGATTTAGAAAAATGTGGCTCCCCGGGCGAGAGCCAGTTTGGCGACCTCACCACACGAGCTTCTTTTACACAGGAAAGTGAGAATATATTCGTAGTGAGGTGCAGGCTGACTTCCAAGGGTTTTAAATTCTGTCCCCAGGAGTGTTTCCAAAACAACCTCTGTGTTTTAAAAACAAAATTCATTATAAACTTTGCATCATTCCTACTAATTTCTTCATCCTTGTAAGGAAATAATCCAAAATGTTAATCAATCTGAAATAATGTAGCGCCAAAGTCAACGTGATGCAAAATAAATTAGAAATTGTATATCTTGGCTTCTTACTCTACTCATTGGAAATTATGACTTGTTAAATCCTTCACTATGTCATTTCTAAACCCATGAAGCAAATAAACGCCCCTTGCCACATCTGTCATTTCAAAGGTGCCTTAACCCTGCCTGCAACTGTTCTCTGAAAGAGGCTTACGTGTCCAAATTCAGCTTCAAGAGCTGGGAGCTACCGTGGGAAGGAGCCGTCAACAGGTCCTGATCAGCCAATCGGAGGCAGACTGTTTATACTATGTTGTTTAGAGGAAGAGAACAAGAATTTAAATAAAAGATATTTTAGATTAAACTATACCTGTTGACTCTGCTTCCTCAAGATCTCAAGATGAATAAATAAAGATGCTTACATTTGAACGTTTAATCAACTTTCAGTGTTATTGTTTTCCTAATGCAGTTTAGCTTTAGCACATGGATTCTTTAGTCTGTTTTTTTTTTTTGTCTAGAGATTGTGCATCAGTTTGAGACCAAGCGCTGCTTCACCGTGGAAGTCTCCAGTCCACTTCAGGCCTCGTGTGTCTGTAAAGGTACCCTCTCCCTCCAGCCTATAAAACACCATTCCAGATATTCAGAACTGTGCTTTGTGACATTTGAAATGCCTGAGGGTACTCTGGCGACTACCTGTCATTATAAAATTGGCCCTTATACATAGAGCCGTCCGGAAATGTGTACGTTCCAGAGCCGTTGTACGCGTTGTCTTTGAACTCTCCTTCATACATGGCCCCAGAGGGAAACTGCAGGGTCCCTCTGCCCAGCATCTGGAGAGAGGGAGAGACATGCATCATAAACAAACGGATGTTAAAAAGAGGACAGAGAGATGGATAACGCATACTTTGTCCTCTTGCCACTCTCCTGTGTATATGATGCCACTGGCTGAAGTGTGTTTTCCTGTGCCACTTCTCACCAGCTCTCCAGATTCAGACTTGCGACACTCGCCCTCTGTGACATGAGAGGGCATAATACCTTAAAAATAATCCCTTTTTTAAGGTATTATGTAACTCTGGCACTACTCCTGATTACTTCAATATTTATTTACTTTATTTTACTCTTAAGTTTTTGTCATCATTTGAATTATTTTTTTCGAACTAGTCAGGTTATCTTTCTGTGATTAAAAACATTTAGTCAAACAAATGTGTCCAACTCACAACCCGGGTGAGACCCACTTGGTTTTCACTAAATATGCCCCACATTGGTGAAATCAGTTGGGCAACCTTTGTAGATTTTTGTTGTGTCTTAAGTAAAACGTCATTAAACCTGTACCGGACCTTCTTCCACATAACCTGTGGAAAAAGGTCCGAACATTCAAGTGTTGGTTGGGTTTACGTCCCTACTCACCGTACTTGTCCCCATTTGGAAAAATGAGGGAAACCTTGATTGTAGTGTCTGCAGACAAACACATTTAACACTTAAATAAAATTGGTCTAAATGTGGATATTTACATATTCAAACTATGTCCCTTTTTGTTGTCTGACAGAAGATAGAATCACTTGGGTTTTTTTTCCTCTGTGTGATAGTATTTGCACCTCACCAGTCATGCTATGACAGCTTCCCTCAGATGGCAGATGGCTGTCGCAGTCAACAACAGACGCTGTTTCACTATGAATGGGAAAGAAAAAAAAAAGATGTGTAAAGTCGGAAAATTGAACCCAGAGTCGAGGAGAATGAAGAATCGGTCTTAGCTATACCCAAATTGGTGAAATTAGTCTAACGTTTTCACACGTTTTCATTAAGAATGAGCTCCGGAAGTTAACTGCAGGTAGGTGTTGCCATGGTAACAATGGGATCTAGTTACCACTGTTTGCGGAAAATGACGAGGTTTTACATCGAAGGGGCGTGGCCTATTAAAAATACGGACTGAGGCGAACACCGCCATCCTCTGGAGAGCGGAAAAGAACTACAACTACATTTAAAAGCCTTACAAACAAGGTTTTAATAATTTTACCCAAATGTATCAAAATAGTTAAATGAATCTGGATGCCTTGGACATGATTGGGAATTTTAATGGCTTTATTAAAAATTAATTTTTATATTAATTTTTTGTTTGGAATGGCCAGACATGAATAGAATTAAGATTCAGTTCAAGTTTTTCTCATTCAAAACTTGAAATATGATTAAAACAATTTAAGTAATTTACCATTACTTGGGGACTTTCAACCCAATGATGACACATAGCTGATGGTATTATTGCATTTATTACATTGTGGATACAAGAATGAGAAATGTTTTCAATTTATATTATTTGTAGTTTGGCTGTTGTGTGACTTTTTATACATTCAGTGATAAAATTAACAGAAAAGGCAGCCAGACCATATTTTTCTCCGTAGGGGGAAATGCAACTAAAAGCTTTACCTCTGTAGTACTGTACATGCAACTTTTTATTTGCAGTGATTGGTATGGAAATCATTGCAAATATTACTAGCTGATGATGATATATCTGTATCCATGTTACATTCAAAAAAGGAAATTTAGAAAAGTTTGAATGAAAGAAACTTTTTATTAGTATTTTTCTTATGTTTGCTTGCTTTTTTTACCCTTTGGCCTAGGAGCAGCGGAAGACTGGAGAATCAAGGACCAATCACAGCAGATAGGGGGCGGGGCTTGATTTTAAATCCCGCCCACTACTTCCTCTCACGTAGTTGAAAAATTTATATATATTTTTTAAGGTATTGTTTAATCAAAATTGATATTACTGCTATGCTTGTGTAATCCCAAACGTTATGTGTAACTTAAAAGTGGTTTAAAAACTACAGTTATGCAACACAAGAACCGGAAAAGAAAGTACGAACTCCGAACTTCGGCCAATGAAAGAGAATGGACTGTGCTGGGGGGCGGAGGGTGTTGGAGCTGCTGTTTCAGGTATGTTCACGTTTTAAAAGTTATATTCTGAAAGGTATGTATCGTCGGCTTTATCGGTTTTGTTACGTTTCGGACGTTTAGGTTAATCCTAAACTGTGAAACATGAGAGTCTGGGTTGTGAGGAAATCTTTAACGCATAGCCTAGCATGCTACAGTGTAAGTTAAGAGCGTCCTAGCTGTTAGCTTGTTAGCTAACTACATGGTAGGGCTCCGGGTACGCTAATTTCACATTCGTAAACAAACCTTTTCGCACACATGTACCGAGACTACAGTTTATGTACAGTTTATTTCTCATAGTAGCTACATATTTTTGATGAACTATTATCTTCATAGTAGTATAAAAGACTCAATTATCATATCTTCTTTAAGTTGTGTACTATTTTCATTTAAACTTTTTTTCTACATAGTTTTTCAGTTGATGCTTATGATCGTCTTTGTTTTTGACATGTTAACTTGTACGATACACGAAACATTATGTCTTCTGAGCGCACTTAAATAACTCCAGGCAGATGGCAAATAATATTTATTGAAGTCATGTAATCAAGTTCCCTTACATTAAATTAATTTTGAGTACATTGTAGAACATTTCCTTAAACCCTCAGACAAATTCAAGTAAATATGATTTAATTGGGGTTAGTCATGAAAAAGCTGAATGTATTGAATGCTTGGAGTTTTAAATTAATAATGAGGTCAAATAAATTGACCACCAACATGAACATCAGTGGCCTGAGGTTAGTGGTAGTAAACTGGACTAGATGTGTCCTTAAGAATACTCGGTGTTTATGATTGCTTTAACACATTTTTAAATCACATTAACTTCTGAAATGTACTACATTTAGTATAGAAAGACAATTCACAGATCATATAAATTTTTAGTCTTATTCAGTTACATGTCCAAGAAAAAAAGAACCTAATAATAGAAACTGTAAAAGATTAGACTGTCTACTTTAAAAATAAATAAATTTTAAAAATCTAATTAAAAAACACAATCTTAACAACAGTAAAAGTTTTGATTAGGACCACAAAAAAAGAAAAACATTTATTAAAAAAAACACAAAACAGTGTGAAGACAAAAGAGCTAAGTCAAAGAGATTATATTGATTAAATTTAGCTGTAGTTTCATATTGGAGTAACTGTGTGTTTATGAGGAAAGACAGATTAAGAAATGGTTAATTTCTCTAAAATGGCAACCCTAAAGTTGCAGGAATAATAACAAAATAACTAATTACGTATGGTTTGTGCAATAATAAGAATAGGAAAGATAAATTTGCTACTTTTAATACCTCAGTAGCCCTGAATTTAATACCTTTTCCTAATAATGCTGAAGTGTGACCGTAGCAAATGCAATCTTGATGATGTTAGTTTGATTTTCACTTCGCAGCATTTCTGTACTCAATTTAATCTTCTATAAAAATTTAAATCACAACTCAAAACACACCGTTTCAGAACAGCTTTTTATGTATGATTATTGTCTTGTTTTATGCTTATTCATGTGCTATTTATTTAAGTGTCCTATTGTTATGTTTTTGTTTGATGTACTTGGTGTTCTGTTCGTAATTTTACCTGTTTCCTGTAAAGTGTCTAAGTGTTTAGAAAAGCACTACACAAAAAATTAAATGTACTATTCTAATTATTATAAAAGCCAACGTAGAGCTGTAAAACAATTAAAATCTGACAGGAATGTTTTAGATAAAGTTTGATAATCAAATTGATTAAAAGAAAAGTGTAGATAATGTGTACAACGCAACCTGACTGTGGAATTAAAACTTGGCATGTACAATAAAATCAATCTTGTTGGTCTGTGTGTAAAAAAAACAAAAACAAAAACCTAAATTTAAAAAAAAGTACAAACTTTATGCGTTAAAATGACAAGCAACAACCCCCAACTTTTCTTAACTCTCTGAAGTATTTCTAACCTTCCCCATGATTGTGTCCTCATAGCTCTTTTTGCTAATGATACGCCTGAGCAGCCGCGTCGCCTCTGGTCTGCGCGGTCCTGCTGGGGTTGTTACTCCGCGGTTTGATTGCATAATTGCAGCCAACAGCGTTGTGTGTCAGCCACCATCTCATTGCTCTGCACTTGAATTGAAAATCTCCCCTCAGCTATAAGCCACTCTCAGTTCCGTGGTGCCCGTACAGTAACCGCCTCGCTCTGCGTCTATCAGCCGTCTCCGCTGCTGTTTCCAGGATTCCAGGCCGCCTTTCCTTTCCTTTCTCTTTTTCTTGCTTTAAAAGCTGATAACGCACGCATCCAACCTGCTCTTTTTCTGTCTCCGTTCACAGATGGTTCACAGCCATGAAGGAAGACTGACTGAAGGTTTGCCTACTTTGAAGTTTAAGGGAGTTTATTTGGAGAAATCCTGCATGTTGTTGTTTTTTTTGTTTTTTTTTGCACTGATTGTGTGTGTCGGAGCAGAAAGATGAACGCCAGGAGAAGAGGAGGGAAGCCAAACAGAGGAGGAGGGAGGTTTAACAAGCCCAGAGGAGGCGGAGGTGGCGGAGGTGGAAGCCGGAAGGGAGGAGGAGCCGGTCACTGGGATGACGACGATGATGATTTCAGCCTCGATTTTGGACCCTCTCGCTCCAGCAGGTACTCACTGCATCACTTATCACTTTATCGCCTTTGCCTTCCCTGAACTTCTGTCCCTTCAGACCTGGAAGAGGACGAGGCGGAGGTGGTGGTGGCAGTGTGGGGCGTGGAAGGGGGAAAGATGCGGGACGAGGACGGGGATTTAATGACCGCCAAAGGGATTCGAAGGGCGACAGGAAGCCCCTCCCCAGGTCTCTAGTGAGCACCAGGGTCCCTCTGAAAGCAGGCGACGGCAGCAGGCCCGAGGCGAGCAGCATGCCCTTGCAGAGGATCTTCATGACCAATGAGAACCAGGAACAGCTGAAGGAGTTGCTGCGGGAGCTGCAGACGCAGGATTTTGATGAGCCTTATGAGTGAGTCTACGCTTCTGTTGTTATTGTTATTTTGGTAGTTATTGGGCACAAACATACGACTCTGTTTGCAACAGGGAGTCTGGCTCTGATTATTCAGAAGAAGAGGGGGAGGAATATGATGAGTTGGATCCCCGTGAGGAAGGTCAGTTTTGGGTCACTAACGATGAGCCTGTGGAGCGAGAAGAGAACCCTACTTGTTACCCAGAGGAGGAAGAGGAGGAGGAGGAAGAGAAGGAGCGCCCCACACCTGAGCCCATTATCTCCTTATTTGCTGTTGGGAAGCTCTGCAGGTGATCACATCATAAAGTTTATGTTGGGAGGTGAAGCAAGGTTGAAACCTGAGCTGCTCCTGACTTTAACCAAAGTATTTTTACTAATTATTTGATTTTTCCAAACTTTATTTCTGATATCATCATATGTGTGTTTCTTTGTCTCTTTCATTCTTTCGACCTTTCTTTTGTCCTTTCATTCATCCCCTTTTCCTTCCTTCTACTAACATCTTTAATTATAAATATAATAACAGATTCAGGTTTAAGCAGGTCTTCAGTTTTTCATTGGATAATTAGTTGAATTTCCACAACAGAATTATATGAAAGGTCCCAATAACATGATGTAGATCTGTTTTTGTTCTTCAGGTTGGACACTTTTTTTTTTTAGATAATATTCCATGTATATCAAATTCCCAAAATGAAAACAGATCTATTCTTATTAATCAAAAGTTCTACGTTGTTTATTTTAAACATAATCAAAATATTATGCTGGGGTTTTTTTTTAAGTTACAACTCATTTCCTTTACTAGATTTTTATCTAAAGCTCATGTAACACTTGGTGCTCTAAACCAGTTTTATTTATTTTATTGTTTCTAATTTATTTTCTCGTAACATTTTTGTGTTCCCTTTTGAAGATACGGGTTCGACAGGGAGAGAAGCAAACAGGCTCTGGAGTCCGGCGGAGGAGAATTCGGGTCGACTTTAGAGCATCTCCTCCTCCAGGTCTTCAGCGAACGCTATGGACAGAAAGCTGTTTCCCCCGATGGCCTCCAGGGGGTGCCGATGGACGAATGTCTGAGCCAGCGTCAGGAGGAAGCCCTGGCGTTGGCTGCCATTTATGGCGACCGCTTCAACGAGCGTATCGCCAACGCCGTGTGGACGGTGTCTCTGGACGTCCCCTTCGTCTCTGACAAACCGGCCCAAAACGGAGGCGATGCCGCGGGCAAAAGCAGCCGCAGCGTTTGTAAATTCTACCTCAAAGACCGCGGCTGCCGCTTCGGCGACAAATGCCGGTTCAGACACGAGCTTCCGGCTAGAGAAAAGTCTGGGGCCGGTTCCTCGGACCCAAAAGGGCCGAGCCAGCCCGGCTTCACCAGCTACTCTCCTCCTGAGTACGAGCTGGAGGTCCGCTTCCCGAAGGGGAACCGTTACCCTCACCAGGCGCCGATAGTCGCCTTCAGCACCAACGACGAGTCGGTGGCGGCCGCGGGGAGACTCAGTGTCACCGAGAAGCTGTTTGGAGAAGCACTAGCTGCGGCGAAGAGCGGCGAGCCCGTCGTTTACACCCTGATCACCCTCTGCGAGGACGAGCTCAGTGTGAAGGAGCTTCTGGCCGTCGGGCATCACAAGTACAGCACGCCGCCTCCTGTGGTGGCACCACAACCGAATCCTCTCGGCATCGCAAAGAGCAGAACCAGCAGCACGAACAGCAGGAGGGCCGCTCCACCAGCAACCCAGAAACCCGCAGAAAGTGAGTCCTCCAGGTCCGCAGACATCTGACATTTGTTGTTTCACTTTTGATGCCTGTTCTTCCTTTCAGTAAAAGCGACTGGAGAGGCTGAGGAGCCTGAGGAGCCGGACGTGGAGCTGGAGGTAGAGGTAGAGGTGGAAGTGGAGGTGGAAGCCGTCCCAGTGGAGGCTGAGAGCTACGTCAACCTGAGAAAGAAGATGGAGAGCAAGCACAGTCAGAAAACTGAGAACCTCCTGCAAGAAAACGCCAAGCTGTGTCGAGACTTCCAGAGAAAACAGGTAGATCTGACTGAAAACATCAGGAACTTTACATCGTCCCCCTCGTTCAATAATGACCTGAGTCGTTTTATCTAAGATATCATTTGGAAAGAAAGAGGTGATTTTATTTTGTGCCAAAACCACTTTTGCCATAACTGTAGAAAAGTGTCTATTTATGTACTTTGGTATGGAAGATGATCAGGGTCACTAATAAAAACTAAATTCTGACTTTGTTGTCAATATTCTGACCTTTTTTTCTACAAATTCTGACAGTTTTTTTTCCTCTTTCAAATTCTAATGGATTTTTTCTGAATTTTCTGCCATTTTTCTTCAAATTCTGACGTTTTTTTTTTTTTTTTTTCAAATTCTAATGTTTTTTTCCTTCTAATTTCTCTAACATCCTTTTCTCTAAATGTTGACATTTTTTTCTCTCCAAGTTCTGACTTTAAATTCAGATTTCGGACTTTAATCTCAGAATTTGGACTCTAGTCCCTGAATCCAGTCTCTGAATTCTGATTTTTTTAATTCTCAGAATTCTAACTTTCAGACTTCTGTTTCTCTTTCATTCCCGGTCCAGTCTTCCCGGCGCTTTAAGTCTATGCTGGAGCAGAGGAGGAACCTCCCGGCTTGGCAGGAGAAAGAGAACATCCTGGATGAGTTGGACAGCTGTCAGGTTCTGGTGGTCAGCGGGATGACCGGGTAAGGCGGCGCTCTTCATCTGCCGTGTTTCTGTTCTCTGTGCATTTTTAAAACGTCTCCTTCTCTCCAGCTGTGGTAAGACCACTCAGATTCCTCAGTTCATCCTGGACGCCTCTTTGGCCGGTCCCGCCGGACAGGTGGCCAACATCGTCTGCACCCAGCCTCGGCGGATTTCTGCCATCTCTGTGGCTCAGAGAGTCGCACAGGAGCGGGCCGAGTGTCTGGGGAACTCGGTGGGCTACCAGATCCGCCTGGAGAGCGTCAGGGTATGCACACATGCTGGTTTATATTCCATTAGTAAGTGCGTGTGCAGGATTTGAACATTTCGTGACATTTAAACTCATTTCAAACTCTGATTGCAAGTAGGGGAAACCCAGATGTGGATACCTTACATTTGCTGTAATTACAGCACCTTGCAGAGAAGA
Source organism: Gambusia affinis (assembly GCF_019740435.1). NCBI lineage: Eukaryota > Metazoa > Chordata > Actinopteri > Cyprinodontiformes > Poeciliidae > Gambusia > Gambusia affinis. The sequence goes on from NC_057890.1 coordinate 7,168,030, forward strand.
TGAATCTCTTTCTTTCCTCCATTTTTCCAGACGTCGGCCACCCGGCTGCTGTACTGCACCACAGGCGTTCTGCTCAGAAGACTGGAGGGCGACGCAGACCTCGGAGGAGTCTCGCACGTTATTGTGGATGAGGTGCATGAGCGGACAGAGGAGAGGTCAGCTTACTGAACTCAGATGAATGTTAAAACCTGTGCGGAGTCTTCATGTTTTCTTTACGTCTTCTGTTTGTTTCCTTTTTTCCACACAGCGACTTCCTGCTGTTGGTGCTTAAGGACCTTATTACAAAGAGGCAAGACCTGAAGATTATTCTAATGAGTGCCACTCTCAATGCCAACCTCTTCTCGGAGTATTTCTACGACTGCCCTACTATCCATATACCCGGTACGGACTCTGGTCCACAGTAAATAACTTGAATGGGGAGCTTTAATATATCTAATCGAAATGTTCCTCTTCTCCAGGTCGTACATTCCCTGTTGATCAGTTTTTCCTTGAAGATGCCATTGCTAAAACTGGGTAAATAATCCTAACTTTTCTTCTAGCTAAACTCATAATTGTTTTATTGCAGCAGGGTTCCGATGTACCATAGTCCGGAAAAGCCTGGCATTTGATTTGAAATTTCCCAGGTCTGGATGAAATGAAATGTTTGAATTTTCACATTTTACACTTCATTCCATTTGTCTTCCTTTATTGGTTTCTGTCTTTGATCCTTTGTTTCTTTGTCTGTTTTTCTTTTCATTGTCTGACTTTTACTTTTTCTTTTTTTCCTGTTTGTTTTTCTTTCTCTCTTTCATTCATTGTTTCTTTTTACTTTCTGTCTGTCTTGCACCTTTTTTTCTTGTTTTCTGTCTTTGTTTTTTTTTTTTTCATTTCTGTCTGTCTGTCCAATCTACCCTGGCCCCCCACCCCTTTGTTTCATTTATGTTTCCAGCTACGTCATAGAAGACGGCAGCCCTTACATGCGCTCAGGAAAGCAGAACTCGTCTTCCGCAAGCGGCCAGAGAGCTACGAGGGACACGGTGGACGACTTGGGCGACGACATGTGGAACTTCATGTCTTTCTGCAAGAAAGATTTTGTCAAAGACTCGACCCCAGACCAGCAGCTCAGCCTGCAGGAGCTCACCGTTAGATACAAAGGTGAGTTTAGAAGAAATTATTCAGCTTCAAGGTTCTTTTGGTGTTTTAATGACCCACTTTCCTCTTATAGACACAAAGAAATCTGTCCTTAAAACTATTGCTGCCATGGACCTGGACAAGATCAACATGGACTTGGTGGAGAGCCTGCTGGAGTGGATAGTGGACGGACAACACAACTACCCACCAGGTTAGAGTTCCTCAGAGCCAGTCAAGATACTTTGTGCTGCTTTTGTGATATTCTTAATATTTTAAACTACTTTTATTGGTTTGATTGCAGGTGCTGTGTTGGTGTTTATGCCAGGCCTCGCTGAGATTAAAATGCTCTATGAGCAGCTGCAGTCCAACAGAATATTCAACAACAGACGTACCACCAGGTTTGGGACCTTAATTACAATTTTTGTTTTGTTTTTTTTTAAAGTGCGACTATTTTTATTTTTTTTTAAGTGAGCTTTACAGAAACATAACATTTACAGACGTTAAATCCTGCTGTTTGTGCAACAAAATAATGATTTTTGGACGTTTGAAACAGTGGGCGAAATTGACTTCAAGAAAAATGGCAAGAATCCTTTCAAATAAACTGAAAAATTTACTTCCAACTCATTCTCTTTTTTAAGTTAAGGATTTAGAGTAATACTCGGTTTAAGATGATCACTCCAGCAATAAAAGATTCACTTATTCTAAGGCTTTTTGCACATCCTGTGAATTCAAAAAAATCCACGATGTTCAATTTCTGTGTTTGTCTCACACACACACACACACACACACACACACACACACACACACACACCAGATGCGTGGTCTACCCCCTCCACTCCACGCTGTCCAACGAGGAGCAGCAGGCAGTCTTCAGCCGCCCCGCCGAGGGCGTCACCAAGATCATCATCTCCACCAACATCGCGGAGACCTCGGTAACCATCGACGACGTGGTTTATGTCGTCGACTCTGGAAAGATGAAGGAAAAGAGGTGGGATTAGATGAGATTAAACGGATGAATCCTTTTTTTTAACAAGCGGTTTTGAGACAGGTCCGTGTTGCGCCGCCTGTTCCCAGGTACGATGCTTCCAAGAGCATGGAGAGCCTGGAGGACTCGTGGGTGTCCCGGGCCAACGCGCTGCAGAGGAAAGGTCGAGCGGGCCGAGTGGCCTCAGGGGTTTGCTTCCACCTCTTCACCAGCCACTGCTTCCGCCATCAGCTGGCCGAGCAGCAGCTGCCCGAGATCCAGAGAGTTCCCCTGGAGCAGCTCTGCCTGCGGTCCGTCTGTCTGCTTCCCGGCTTTGCTCTTTTGTTAAAGCGCAGTTCTTAAATTCAAACTCGTGTTTCCTGCTCTTTCCGTGACAGAATCAAGATCCTGGACTTGTTCGCCGAGCAGCAGCTGGAGTCCGTCTTCTCTCGGCTCATCGAGCCGCCGGCCGAGGGGAGCCTGGACGCCGCCAGGCAGCGCCTCCAGGACCTGGGAGCTCTGTCCCCGGATGAGAAGCTGACCCCGCTGGGCTACCACCTGGCCTGCCTGCCCGTCGACGTGCGCATCGGGAAGCTCATGCTGTTCGGCGCCATCTTCCGCTGCCTTGACCCGGCGCTCACCATTGCAGCCAGTCTGGCCTTCAAATCGCCGTTTGTAAGCAGGCCTCGGATTTTCTTTGCAAAGTGAATCACAACTACATGGAGATCTCTAATATGAACGAAGAAAAACAATCCAACATCCTGATTCCTGAAGCCTTTGTGCATTTGGGCCGTTTCCAGGTGTCGCCATGGGATAAGAGAGAGGAAGCCAGTGAGAAGAAACTTGGCTTCGCAGTGGCTAACAGTGACCATCTGGCTTTATTACAGGCATACAAGGTACTCCTATTATGTTTTTGGTATGAAAGCCATTCCACAGTCTAATTCCCTTTCCCACCATCTGTGTGATAAACCTGCTGTAAAAAAGCAATCCACCGTCTTATGATACAGCAAGAAAATAGGATCGAAATATCTGTGAATGTGAGTTTTGGAACAGTGCAAATTGTGTAACGGATCCTCTCCCTCCTTGGCAGGGTTGGCGCTGCGCTGCAAAGAGCGGTAACCAGGCCGGCTTCCGCTACTGTAGGGAGAACTTCCTGTCCTGGCGCAGTTTGCAGGTCAGAAATCCCAAACTCCTCAGATTAAAGTTTGGGATCATGTTGTGAAATAATTCTTTAAACATCTTAAACTGTGCTCCCTGTCCAGGAGATCGCCAGCATGAAGAGGCAGTTTGCAGAGCTGCTGTCAGACATCGGCTTCATTAAGGAGGGATTGAGGGCCAGGGTTATTGAACGCTTTTCCTCACAGGGAGCGGATGGTGTTTTGGAGGCGACTGGGCCTGAGGTGAGTCTCACACACACACTGAATCAATCATTTTTGCTTTACACGTGAAGAATGCCTCTTAAAATCAGTCACATTTTGCTTTCCAGGCCAACCTTAACTCAGAAAACATCCGCCTGATGTCTGCAATGCTGTGCGCAGCTCTCTATCCAAATGTGGTCCAGGTGATTGTCCTTCGATGTTTCCTGCTCCCGATAATTTAAAAAGGTTCTTTTATGAGTTGAAGTTCGACATTTTTGGTCGATCCAGGTTCGGGCTCCTCAGGGGAATTACAAGATGACCAGCAAGGGAGCCATGAAGATGCAACCGAAAGCCAACGAGCTGCGCTTCATGACCAAGAGCGACGGCTGCGTCCACATCCACCCCTCGTCCGTCAACTACACGGTAAGCTTGAGCCACACGGAACCACCGAGGTCAGCTCAGACCCAAAAGTAAAAAAACGGGATTCTTTCGACTCTCAGGTGCGCCATTACAGCAGCCCCTACCTGGTTTACCACGAGAAGGTGAAGACGAGCCGCGTCTTCATCAGAGACTGCAGCATGGTGTCCGTCTACCCGCTGGTGCTGCTGGGAGGCGGTCAGGTCAACGTGGAGCTCCACAAAGGGGAGTTTGTCATCTCTCTGGATGACGGCTGGATCCGGTTCGCAGCAGCGTCGCATCAGGTCAGACAATCTATTACGGATTAAATAAAATGAATAACTTGATCCCAAATTCTTCTTTTGTTGGGTTGAGACTACCAACCGACCAGCCTGTGTGTGCGTGTGTGTGTGTGTGTGTGTGTGTGTGTTTTCCAGGTGGCTGAGCTGGTGAAGGAGCTGCGCTGGGAGCTGGACCAGCTGCTGGAAGACAAAATCAGGAACCCGAGCATGGACCTGTGCAGCTGCCCCCGAGGTTCCCGCATCATCCGCATGATCGTCCACCTCATAACCACCCAGTAAGGCCCCGGCTGAGCTCCTCATCATCCGTTTACCCTGAAGGGCTAAAACACGTGGAGCTCTGCTATTGAATCTCCAGAGGTCCCAAGTCTTATTTTTGATATCTCGTTTTGTGTCAATTCCAAACTATTGCTGCACATGCACTAAAGCACACGTGCACTTGATGTCAGATAAACTTTAAGTGGTGACTGTAGGTGGCGATGGGGTTGTGTGTGTCACAACTTGAGCTTTTTCTCGGATCCATATTGGATTTTTTTTTGAAGTGACTGCATGCAAATGTGTATTTATTTGAAATGCATGATTGATTGAGATCCAAGAGTTGTTGCATGGTGTTCAGATATTTTCCAATATGCTGAATGTATTTTTCTGTCGAAACGATGTCAAAACTACACTGTAACAATGTGAACGGAAGGGCTAAAGAGACGCGACGTGATCTTCGCTGCCAAAGAAAGCCGTCATCTTTCAAATGACAAACCCCACTTCACAGTGCCCTGCAAATAAAACTGAAAATAATACCTGGTTTCAGTACATTCTTTGTCTTAAAATGCTCATTTTTCTACAAATTTTCACTTCAGTTGATGCATTTTCCATTATTAAGACGCTGTAATGAGGTTAGAGTGGCGCGCCAAGTTGGGTTGGGAGGTTTGCCCTCTTGGATTCAGTGAAGAAATGTAGAGGTCTGTGAGAAAGGCCAGTCGCTTCATTCAGTCCAGTGTCCGCGGTCTCCAGGACAACAGCCTATAAACAAACGGAGTATCACCGTCTCACCAGGCCGCATTTGGTTGCTACTCTGAACCGTGCTAAGACAACCACTGGTAAGAATTATTTTTGCTCTTTTTTTGCCTTTATACTTTTAACTTATTTTCTTATTCATCTGAATCTTATGTGTAATGTAAAGTATTCAAAGTTGTTATTTTATAAAGCCTACATATCAATCACATATTAAGAAAAGTTACTCTCTTTTTTTTTTTTTCTGTAAGCCTTAACAAGTCCAAGAAGCCGAGATCCCACATCTCCAAGTCTGCCAAGAAGACCAGGAGTCCAAAAACTCTTAAAAAAATAAAATCTTCTTCCAAATGCAACAAGATGGAGGTGGACATCTTCAGTTCTGCAGCTACATATCCCACAATGCACCAGACTGTCTGGAGTACAGAGGGTTTGGGTGGCCAAATTCCCAAAAGAAGGAAACAAAACAGAAGAAAAAACAGATAAGATCTGCCAAACATTAAAGGGTTATAGCGCCATCTGTTGAAAGAACATTTTTTAGTCTTAAGAGTTGATGCTCGAAGGAATGAGAATGTTTTAATGTCATTTTCTGTAACTTTATTGTAGGCTTGAGGATTGAGAACAATGTTTGTGAAGGTGTAGCAAAACGTTTGGCAGTTGTTACTAAAAATTCAGAAGGTAGTTTAATTATGTTGTACATCTCAATGCACTTTAAACATTATCATCACACTGCATTATACAAAAAAAAAAAAAAAACAGGCGACCAGTGCCGGCAAATCAGACTTTAAAGTGATCCCACCAGTTAGCTGCATTATTCGTTAAATCAAGTTTCTAGGCAATTTACCCAAGGAGGAAAACTCCAATGGGAACAAAGATTTATTACAAAGAAGGGAAACGAATACTGCTCCTGGAACTGCTTATGCTTTTACTCATGTCAAATAATTCTGTAGCGAATGCACACCCTGTCCCCCTGAGCCAACATAACCCTGTGGATAAATAATCTCTGCAGAAGATGTCTTCTCTTCCTTGAAGCACAGTCCAGCTTTGCTCACTCTGGGGGCTTCTTCTTGGCCTCCACGTCCTTCTTAAAAGCTTCAATTTTCTTGGCTATGTTGGGTACCTAACCAGGTCAGAATCTAGGTTAATATTGGAACATTTAAATAGAAATAGCAATTGGCAAATAAGAGAAACAGCATTTGTATTTTTTATTTTTTTTTAAAGTATGAACAGGGTTTCATATTTATGCAAACATGGTTGAACTTTTCAGGAGTCACGTTTCCAATTTTGTCATGTAGTTAATGGGATAGGGCAGGGGTGTCAAACTCATTTTTGTTTTGGGCCAAATCAAGACCATAAATGCTCTTAAAGGGCTGCTTGTGCCAGAATGTATTTATAAAACCTGTTAAAATGTAAAAAAATATTAATGAATTCTTATAATTAAATAGAGGGCCACATAAAAAGCTATAGCGGGCCAGATTTGGCCCTCGGGCCTTGAGTTTGACACGTGAGATAGGGAATAAAGTCTAGAAATAAGTCATTTTTTAATGAAACAAATAAACAGAACTTACTTCATAATTTTGAGCAAGGTACATTCCCACCACATTCCCCAAAGTGAAGCCAGCCTGCAAACAGAGAAGCAGAGCTGATACTCATGTCCATGTTGGGTAATTCAAAACACATAGTCGCTGCTTTTGGAGGGTCTCTGCTCACTTTACTGTGTAGAGTAGAAAAATAAAAGCTATGACAGAAAACTGTTTTTACACAGAAAGACTTTGTTACACCAACTTCGTAAAGCAAACTGTCTTGTAATTATAGCTTTCTTTTCTTTAGACCAAGAAACTGACAATATATCCACTAAACTAGACCTTATTCACAAATGATAATTTGTCTTCAAACGTAAATTAAGTTGTATTAATGGGGTATCAATTTTTCACATTTTTAATGTCTTTCGCACTCAATCTTTTACAATACATGCCTAACTTGTTGCCATCTTAAAGTTAATTTACTGCTCTTTCAGATTAAATTGTTTATCTAAATCTATTTATGGCATAAATATTGGTAGTATCATACGTATTTTGATGTGTCAAAAATTGTAACAAACTCATTCAGTCCTAGAAAGACAGAATCTCTTAGGTATTTTCTCATGATTGCCTTTTAACTTTAAACAGATATTTTATCAGCATGTAGCGCTAACGGTTACCATTTATGCTACTACGGACTTGGCAAAACTATGGATGTCAGGCGTCGACTTGGAAGTATAACTCACCAAAAACTGCAACATGATGACGTAAATAAACTTATTAAAGTTCTGCTCCTGTTACATAAACTTTGTAGTTAAAAGGTAAGTGCTTCAAAGTTAAATGATCCAAACCAGCTAGCTAACGAAGCTAGCCCTCCACCAATACGCATGCGCGTGACAACGAGCTTCGGCGTTTTCGTCCTGAGCAGCTGACTTGTAGTCTTTTCCTTTCAGCTGCTCCCGGTTGAAGAAACTGCAACTCCCAGCTCCACGCGGTCTCCGTTGTCGCAATGGTGGTTCCGGGGGGACATTGAATGACTTTGGCTCCATCTCTATATAGAGTCTCTTTAAAACCCATTAACCAGCGAACATGGAGGCTCTTATCCCCGTGATAAACAAGCTGCAGGATGTGTTCAACACCGTGGGGACCGATATCATCCAGCTGCCGCAGATTGCAGTGGTGGGGACTCAGGTAAAAAGCTGTGCCTGTGAGCATTTGGTGATAGCAGCTGTCATGCTAGTCGTAGCCCTATAACCTTGCTTCAAACATGCATGAATGAAGCGGAAGCACTAATATTACGGTGCTTGATTTAATTGCACTTTATTGTATTCTTGAAATAAGTGAGATTTGACGAAATAGTTATGACGAAACGCTTTTTATTGGAGCTGATGCACATGATAAAATCTGCACACTGGTAAATCAGCCCACATTCTTAAATTAGCCCCAGTTATCTAAAAGCAGGTCGCTTCCTGAGTGCAAGCACCCCGGCTGGCTGAATATGTTTCCATATCAGGCTGTGTTTATAATGTCTTCATGTCTCCAGAGCAGTGGAAAGAGCTCCGTGCTGGAGAGCCTGGTGGGTAGGGACCTGCTGCCCCGTGGGACTGGCATTGTAACCAGGCGGCCCCTCATCCTTCAGCTGGTCCACGTAGATCGGAAAAATGAGGACGGAGGTGGGTGCCTGCAAGAAATTCACCTCTTTCCTTGACATATGTGGTGTTCAGTCAATAGAAAAAATATCCAATGCAGTAATGAACACAAATAAACACACCATTTTGAATTTTATAGAGATTTACTGATACACTTTAGCAGTAAAGTGTGTCAGGATGCACCTTAGTGCTACTTTTTCCATTAAATCCAAATGCTGTACCAACGCAAATAAGGCTGAAAATTGAATGTAGTGTTAAAAAATCACATATTGTCCATTTTTCAATAATAAACTAACCCCCTAACAAATGCAGTAAGGATATATAATAAATGTGGAATCCTGATCTTGTAGAATTCTTCACCCTATCTAATTAGATAGGGTGAACGTTTTTTTTTATTAATGTTTACCTTTAGATGGTTCCCCACATCATTGGAGTAAAGCAATCAGTTTTCTCTCTCTGTCACTCTTTTCCGAACCACATGCAGACGCAAAGCAGAGCGCCTCAGAGTGACAGCGTTCCAGGTGTCTGTATTTTTAATAGCTGAGTTTAACGTCTTGTAGCTCTGCCATGATTCCTCCTCCTCTCCCATATTCTTAGCTGCTTAAATAAATCACAACATTACCTCTGGTCAGATGTTGATCCTTGCATTAGTTGTGTTTGATTCGCCTCTTGTACACAGCAGTTTCTTTCTAGCTTTAATAAATTTTTACTGTTTAGTTTTTTTTTTTGTTTAGGTTTTTAAAAAAATGTCTGTGACTCAATTTCTCATTGTATCTCACAGACGTGGAGGAGTGGGGGAAGTTTCTACACACTAAAAATAAGGTACTGCTCCACATAATCCTGAACAGTGTGGTTGTCTTGGTCATGACTTGTTGTGAAGCTTTCCTCCTTTTTTCTTTTTCATTTTGCAGATCTACTCAGATTTTGATGAAATCCGACAGGAAATTGAAAACGAAACGGAGCGAGTGTCGGGGAATAATAAGGTGAGATGGAGAGCTACGACCGAGGTGGTGTGTTTGTGTGTTAGTGTGTTTCCTGATGGGCAAAATGTTACTGCGATTAGAAAACAAAATGAAAAGCAAAATGTTGTTTTAGCCTTTTGTTTGGGTTTAATAAATCTTTGGCTTTGCAATCTTGTACTATTCTGGGATGTGCTCTTGTGGCGCAGGGGTTAAGCCCAACCCACATTAGGAGGCCTTAGTCCTCGACGCTGCCATCGCAGGTTCGATTCCCGGCCTGGCGACCTTTGCCGCATGTCTTCCCCCTTCTCTCATTACCCACTTTCCTGTTAATCAACTATCAAATAAAGGCCACAAGAGCCAATAAAACCTTAAAACAAACTTGTGCTATTCTACCACGAAGCCTCGTTCATTCGTGTCCATCTGTATTTCTTGAGTGAGAGAGTAACTTCTAAGAGAGTTAAAAGTTGAATACTGTGTATTCTGTGTAACATTTTGCTCTGTAAAAATATTAATTGTCAGTAATGATTAAATTAACTGATTAAAAGAAGTAAAAGTCCCCATCCGAATTAACCACTGCTTGCTTATGTATCATTCTTGAGTCGCTGTTTGGAGTTTTTAGTCTAAAGTTGATTCTAATGTTTATTTAGTTATTTTAGAGCTGATTAATCTCAGGCATCTTAATGATACGAGTGTCTGGGGGTTGGCAGGAGCTGGCTGTCTGTTGGAAATCCATTATTCAAGTGTAGTCTCACAAATATACTGCTGGAGAGAAAAACAAAGATCCTCTAGAGAGTGGTTCCCGCTGCCTGGCGAACAGCAATGTTCTCCTCATCTTGACCGCAGCCTGCAGGAGAATCTAAACTTATCTCGCTGCTTCTGATTCTGTGACGACACGCTGAGCTAATTTCTGTTCCTCTGCAGGGAATCAGCGACGATCCCATTCACCTGAAGATCTTCTCCCCTCACGTCGTCAACCTCACACTGGTGGATCTGCCAGGAATCACCAAGGTAACCCGTCCCGTTTCCGGCTCCCGCAGGACGAGCCTTTCGATCGCCCTGTGCAGGAAGCTGACACCAACCCTTGTGCCTTCTGGACCCGCTCCCCTCTCCAGGTGCCTGTGGGTGATCAGCCCAAAGACATCGAGATCCAGATAAGAGATCTGATCCTTAAGCACATCTCCAACCCCAACTGCATCATCCTGGCGGTCACGGCGGCCAACACGGACATGGCCACCTCGGAAGCCCTTAAGGTGGCCCGGGAGGTGGATCCAGACGGTACGAAAGCAAATCGCGATCTTTAAATGGCGGTGATCCTCGCCGAGCTTTCGTTTTGAACGGATGTGAATCTTCAGGCAGGAGGACGCTGGCCGTGGTGACGAAGTTGGACCTGATGGACGCCGGTACGGACGCCATGGACGTCCTGATGGGCAGAGTCATTCCTGTTAAGCTGGGGATCATTGGAGTTGTGAACAGGTGTGAGCAGCATTTTATTATCAAACATGAAAAAATTAAAAATAAATCTATACGTTTGTGTTTTTTCTCGTAAAATCCCGATTTGATAAAAAATAATATTCGTTTGTATAATTTTACTAACTTGAGTCGAACACAGCTGATGTTTAAAAAATGTTTAAGTGGCTAATTGAAAAATTGTGTTTGATTATCATATTAATTAGTTGGTTTAACTTCAGCTTCAAGATGATGCATATCAGAAGCATCAAAACAACGGCAACCTTTTATGATTGCAGCAACTAAATATGGCTTTAATGTTAATTATATGTTAAAAGTTGAATAACAGCTAAATAATAGTAACTGTTTATGGTTTTATCATTAAAACCCTAAAAGCAGAAGCCAAGTCTAAGCATAGACCTTTCTTGTATAGAATGTGTGTTACAGATAATCTTCCCCTTTTACAACAATCTTCCAGATGTTGTCTGGAAGATTGTTGTAAAAGGGGAAGATTATCTGTCCTTCCAGATGCATCGTTATTATCATAGTTCCCAGCCCGTTGTTGTGGTACAATGAAGATTTCTTTCTGTAAATGTTTCTGGTCTGAACCCTCAGGAGTCAGCTGGACATCAACAATAAGAAGTTTGTGGCCGACGCCATCCGCGACGAGTACGCCTTCCTGCAGAAGAAATACCCGTCGCTGGCCAACAGAAACGGAACCAAATACCTGGCCCGGACCCTGAATAGGTGAGCTCACCTCTGGGGGGAAATGGTTCAGCAATAATGCAGTGAATGAAATGATGAAAGTCAGATTTTAAAATATCAGAATTTGTATTCCCACATCAAGCTGCTCCCACTGCCGTGCTCCACGCCCTTTAACCTTTTGTCCACGGTGCCTTTACTGCTACTCTTCAAATATAATGATCAAATAGATAAACACACATTTCATCAATGCAGAAACATTGAAAAAAGAGCTTAAACGGCAGATATTTTGCTATTTTAAAACTTTTTATTTATTTATTTAATGCTCATTAGTTCTTTAATCCAGGAAATATTCTAAAGTGATGGAAGTCTGACTTTGTAACTGCTCCTATGTGTCTCTGAGTTTTGCATAGACCATGATAATAAAAAAAATCCATGCATAAATTAAGTATTATTTCCAAGCTAAACATCAATTACAAAACAACAATGGAGTTTTTTTATTTCTTTTTGATCTACAAAACATTGACTTATTATCTGCACCTCCTACGGTTTCTAGCTCTGGAGCAGCTGATGCTGCTGCAGGCAGCTCTGAGTCATCTCAGTAAAAATAAATTCTCATAATTTCAACTCAATTTTTTCGATTTCTTCAAGCGTGCAGCAGCCTCTTACATCCCCCCAACAACAAATCACACCCAGGCAGGAGTTCTGCTAAATGATGTTTGTTGTTTTGTTCATATTTTGTGGCTCTCCTTTTTTTCTTTTTTTCTTTTTTTTTATAAACAAAAGAACTTGTAAAACAACTCTCTGACATTCAGCTCTCACATTTTGTATTTGTGCTTAAGCTCCCATATTTACCGTCCCTGTTATCACAGAACATGATGTAATGCCGCATGGCTCCTTCCCGGAGCCGTCTGAGAATCGCTAATGTCTGTCATTTAAAGCCAAGCGCTCTGCCCTTTTCCTCTGCTAATGTCAGGCTACTGATGCATCACATCCGAGACTGCCTCCCTGAGCTGAAGACACGGATCAACGTCCTGGCGGCCCAGTACCAGTCCCTGCTCAGCAGCTACGGCGAGCCCGTGGAAGACCAGAGCGCCACCTTGCTGCAGCTTATCACCAAGTTCGCCACGGAGTACTGCAACACCATCGAGGGCACGGCCAAGTACATCGAGACGGCGGAGCTGTAAGTAGCGTCTCCGCCACACGGTGGTGCTGTTGAGCCCATGAGGAAAGAGGAGCGGATCCCCTGCTTCGGTTTCTGATTTAATTTATTTATTTAACCTTTAAGACAAGATAAGACGACTGAGAACAAATTCTTATTTTGAACAATGACTTGTTCAGGAAACATTAAAATATCACACAGCTGAAAACTGAAGAATGCCATGAAATGGAGGAAGAAAAAAACCCGGATACACACACGTGAGCAGTTTTTAAAAACAGGTACATTTGATTGCAAATTTTTCTGGTCGATAATTTTTGTTCCAGAAGTTACTATGATAAACAAGAATATTGTTGTCTTCAGGCCATTTTTTAAAGTAATATAATAGTAATGACAAAATAAAGAACACATTCTCAAAGATCAGTAAGCTTTAAATTCTAATGAATATTTAACAGTACAACTGGAAGAGATTTAAAATTTCCGAAATAAATGAATAAGACAACAAATAAAATGAATTTTGAAGTCTTTCTAAGCAAAATTGTTGAGACCAAAACATCAAACTGAAGACTGTTATCATCCAGTTTTTGGTATAAAAAAAAGAGACACAATAAATCATGTCAATGGAAATTATTGAGTTTGTTTTAACTGATTTATTGATTATAGTGACAGGCCTGCATAAAGTACTACAATTTCTATTAAGTTGATAAATGTCAATATTGAGCTTTAGTGGGGGGGGTTTGTTTGTTTTTTGGTTTTTGCAAGTTGTTTCCATCGTTGGTAGCAGCAAAATGAAATGAGGGTTGGTCTAATGATGTACAACTGGGACCATCAGAGTGATGAACTTATTACAGCAAAAAGTGCAAGTATTGTTGGGAATGCTCAATAGTGATATCTATAGTTTTATAGATGAATTTGTACCAATTTATTAAATTTGTGTGAACGGAATGACGGCCAGTTTACAAGGCGCCAGAACCAAAACGGACTGCAGAGTAATAGATGACATCTAGCTCACAAAGTTGAGTTGTAGGCAGATTTTTTTTTAACCTTTTAACATGCTGGAAGTTGCAAGTCGGATGCCGCAGCATTGACATGACGACCGTCTCCATCTCCTGCCGCTGCGTTTCAGGTGCGGCGGGGCCCGGATCTGCTACATATTCCACGAGACGTTCGGCCGGACGCTGGAGTCCGTGGATCCCCTCGGCGGACTCAGCACCATCGACATCCTGACGGCCATCAGGAACGCAACGGTGCGTTCACTTCCTTCCGTTCAAACAGGAAATGACAAATGATAACAAACGGGGCTGAAAGAATGAATCGCCATCGATTATTGGAATAATCACCTCAATTAGTAATCGATTAATCATTAACTGGAGTATACAGACTCTGAAATATTCAATTTGCAGAGCTGTAATTAAGCAAAAACTGTCTGTAATTTAAAAAAACAAACTCCGTTGTCTATAAATATATTCTACCCAAAACTCAAGTGGCAGTTTCTGCTGCCACTTGTTAAAAGTTTTTTGTTTCTGGCATATTTTCCTTTCCAATTATTAATTGCTTAATGGAATAAAAATTTTTTAAAAATCAACAGATCAGCCCTTCACTTCACAGCCCTTTATTGTCTAATTCATTTTAGACAATAAAATTAATTAGTTGTTTATTTCCATTTTTATACTACATAAAAAAGATTGAAGTGGTTCAATGCGAACTCTACAGAATGCGCCACATTTTTAAAGTTATTTATTTGATTAATCTTCAGAATAGTTGACTTATTAGTCGTAGCCCTGATAATAAAGCCGTCCCCCGCCGTCCCCGCCGCCAGGGCCCGCGGCCGTCCCTGTTCGTGCCTGAGATTTCCTTCGAGCTGCTGGTGAAGAAGCAGGTGAAGCGTTTGGAGGAGCCCAGTCTGCGCTGCGTGGAGCTGGTTCACGAGGAGATGCAGCGGATCATCCAGCACTGCAGCAACTACAGCACCCAGGTAGAAAACACTCATTCTGTGTCCTCGTCTTCTCCAGATACACACACACACACACACACACACGCACAAGTTCATGGTCACACCGTTTTATCTGTCAGGAGCTGCAGAGATTCCCAAAGCTTCATGAAGCCATCGTTGAAGTGGTCACCTCCCTCCTGAGGAAGAGACTCCCCATCACCAACGAGATGGTACAAACCTCCACCCGCACGCCCGCGTCTGATTGGCTGCAGAGTTTAGGACGAGTCATTCTTCTCGTTGCAGGTTCACAACCTGGTTGCAATCGAGCTGGCCTACATCAACACCAAGCACCCAGACTTTGCAGACGCCTGCGGAGTCATGAATAACAACATAGAGGTCCGTACCCGCTCCGCTAATTTAATCTGACCGGAATTATTATTATTATTATTTATTTATTTTTTTTACATTTCTTTTTATTATTTTATTTTCTAGGAGCAGAGGAGAAACCGGATGAGAGAGCTGCCCGCTGCAGTACCGAGGGATAAGGTAAACGTTTGAGTCGGGTTTCTGAAGTCTCTGAAAGGCTCATTTGCTCTTAATATTAGGGTTGGAATCTGCAGCGTCTGCTCACAGCGCCACAGCGAGACGACCGGCAAAACGCAAACGGCTCCGGATAGTTTCCGCCCAGGAATCCAATCCTAAATCTCCAGGCTCATTCTCTGAGAGTCTTCTCAACTTTCTACTGCCAGCCTCGTCTTTTTTCTTCTTCTTCTTCTTCTTCTTCTTCTTCTGTGTTTTCAGAGCTTTTTTTTTTCTCTCTCTCTCTCTCTCCCCCTCCCCTCCTCTCTTCTTCCACATTTCTGCCCTCAAATTCCTGCTAGTCTGTTGGTAAAGGCCCGGCAGGCCCAGCTGCAGTTTCTGGCGAGCCCTCTGCGTTCGGAGCAGACGTGGACGGTGCCAAGGTGGGCACACACTGCAGCCTGCTGGCTCGGCGCCCGGCCGGCTGTGGGTCCGATGGTGCTGCACGGACGGATGCATGAGCTGCTGGCATGCACTGTGATCTTTGTCTGCTGATGTGTTGCTGTCCCTCAGCCTGATGGAACTTGCTCTAACAGCTGTGTGCGTGTTTTTCTTCAACCAGGAGTCCCTCCAAAAATAATAATCTCCCTCTCTTCCCTGTTTTTCCAACTCCACACTTTTTAATGCTCCTTTGATCTTAGGAGGATCTTGTGAGGTTCAGATCCCGTTTTGGGGTTTTATTGGTGAATTTGAACAGTTTTGTTTTTTTCTAATAGGGATGCGCTGGTCTGATTTTGATATCTGAGGTTTAGTATCGGCCGATTCAACCTTGTTGACTGTGTCTCTCGGATCATGAACCTGTGGTACTGATTCAACTTTTTAACTTCAAACGCCAGACATCTACAGTTGAAGGACAAACGTTGGATTTCGTTTGCTTTTTTTTTTTTTTAAACCCATTTTGAGTCGGGTTTATGCGACTCCTTGTATTGCCCAGCTGTTATTTTAGCTTTGCTTACAAATGTCAGAAAGCTGATTGGATTCCTTTTTTTATACTCTAGGACCTTTTTAATCTCTCAGCAGTAAATTTTATCCCCATTTAAAGCAACCAGGTTCCCCCACAGCATGACTTTGCCATTACCCTGCTCCACCACTTTAGTGGTTTTGACTTCCAGTTCTGGTTTGCCCAGTTCTGTTTCACTTCAAAAGACTTTTTGATCTCTGTAATTTTATCGTTTTATCGTTGTGCAGTGCTGCTTTGCTTCACACCGTTTAATCTTTGGTTGCTTGGGTTGATTCTCCAGAGTGTTTTAATCTTCCTGGAGCATAAATTCAAACCTGCAGCAAAGCGTCCCGCATCATGAACCTGCCGCTGCAGCAACCACAAACCAATCAGACAAATGAATTAGATTCAGGCCAACTTGTTTGTGTATCTGCTTGTTCCACCAGAAACAATTTTTGTGAATTCTTGTTGCTGTTCTAACTATTTTGCTTTTAACCCTTGATTTGTGTGTGTGTGTGTGTGTGTGTGTGTTAGGCAGCGGCTGCAGGGCCTCAAGGTGAGCAGGACGGCACCGGGAGCTGGAGAGGGATGCTGAAGAAGGGAGAGGAGACGGCCGGCTCCGGACCAGGAAGTCCTCTGAAAGGAGTTGTTAACTTGCTTGACGTGGTAACCAAACCTCGCCCTGCAAAGCGCACCGTTGGATTTCTTTCAACTTTTTCTAAACGAACTCCTTTCATTGTTTGGACCTTTTGGTTTGCTTCCGCAGCCGGTCCCGGTTGCCAGGAAGCTGTCGTCACGGGAGCAGAGGGACTGCGAGGTCATCGAGCGCCTCATCAAGTCGTATTTCCTCATCGTCCGAAAGAACATCCAGGACAGGTGGGCCCCGGGGACTCCTGCTGAACCTTCATACCCTGATAAAAAGGCTTCCAGAAGTTTATTTTACTGGCATGTTCTCCTCGCCTTCTGATTTTGAGAAGTGGTGAACAAAATGGAGCCTTTCGACATGTCAAACAGGAAATGCTTAATTTTTTATACTCAAACGTGAAGCATTAAAAAAACAAAACAAAAAAAAACCTTTCTACTGTTAAAGGATTATTTTAGGGTGACACCAACGACGTCATGTTGGTTGAGGATCTCCATCCGTTTACTTTGCCCCCCCACCCCTTTTCCGCAGTGTGCCAAAAGCGGTGATGCACTTCCTGGTGAACCACGTGAAGGACAGCCTGCAGAGCGAGCTCGTCGGACAGCTGTACAAGTCAGGACTCCTCAACGACCTGCTGACCGAGTCTGAAGACATGGCCCAGCGGCGCAAGGAGGCGGCTGACATGCTGCAGGTAACATGCCCCGCCCCCTCCGGTGTAGGAATCTAGTTCTTCCTGTTTTGACTTTTATTATTAATTAGTACATTTTTATTTTTTTTTACCCAACAGGCATTACAGAGGGCCAGTCAGGTGATCGCTGAGATCAGGGAAACACATCTTTGGTGAAAAAGTCACGGTACGACCAGAGGATAGATGTTCAATTCTTCTTGTCTGAACTCGATCAAATTGTACAATATGTATCATGTTAGCATACAAACATCTAAGAAATACTTAAAAAAACAACAAGAAACTCAGAAAGCTTGCACTGAATTTGTGGGACATTGTAAGGAAGGTTACCCAGAATGCTACTGGACATTTGTGTGATGGTGTTCCCACTGAAAGTTAGAAAATAATCATTTCCAGCCTCTTTCCTGTAAGAAGTAGCACTTGTCAAATAAGAACAATGAACTGTTTATTTTATTTTATTGATTTTTTTTTTGCACTATTGTCAAACTGTATTGTAAAGCAGGTCACAGTTACCATCAGGTTTATTTATTGTGTCTTCTAAGTTTACATTTGCTGTGAAATTTCTGTAAGGCTTCTAAAACGATGAATAAATAAGTATTTTATTGCCATTAAACACAACAAAACACAGAAATACTTCTAAAACCCAGAAATTGTGCTTGATTTATGTCAACTTGTTTTGTTTTGTTTTTTTTATGCGACTCGTGCAAGCCAGTTGAAAATGAGCAAAGCCAACAGCTGGTTAATTTATCTACTGCCTCTTTTTAACACATGATCAAATTCTTATCAATTGTATTTATATATTCTAGGGCCATGTTGACTTGAACACCTTTTTTTCCCCTAAAAAAAGGGGAAACTCCTATTAGGATTTTAAATGTAAATTAATTTAGTACAGTGTTTTTTTTCCAGCATGACAAAAAAAGTGAAACAAGAAAATTACAGGGCTATTTCAATGATTTGGCTCTTTTTTTCCCCACATTTAGGAGCTGTGTATTACATGCTACATGAAAATCAAGACAGAAAAAAGCAAACACCAGACTATTAGTAAAGGATGCTGCTGGCAGACCATCAATATTGCACTGATGCACTAGTACAATTAGCTTTTTTAGGAGTCGAGTGTTATTTCTTATATTGACGGATGTCTAAATAATTCTTCACTAAGCTCCATCATCAAGAAAAATCAGAGGGAAAAGGCAACATGATCTCAAATGAAATGCCGCTACAGCTGAGGAATGAAACGCCGTCTGACAAAACGATTTCAACTCAAAAGTCTGCATGTCAAATTGTTCAGAATGTTTCCAACAAAAGTCCTAACGTCAAAGTTACCATGACGTGTGAGATTAAGTCATACTGTGACATTTTATATCTTCCTGTACAATGTCATTTAACCTAATTTTTGATGCAAGACTATATGATAGGTTTTTATGTTAATTACAAATATAAATACTTAGGACTGTAAGAAATTACGTCTGCTCTTAGAGTGTGTGCTTTTAAGTGATGTTAGCAGCAGAAAGCGTGCCAAGTTGGGGAGCAGATGGCCTGGAGATAAGAGTTGACACCTAACAGGAAAGTACATCAAAGTTTTATAACCTAGAGGGACACAAGAACTGAAGTTTGCAAACCAGAGGGGGTCGGGAGCTGGAAATGCAGGACGACACCATTGTTTAAGAAGATACTTGTGACTGACAGCTGTTTTCTGTTTGCCACACCTTCTATGGAAATGATTTGTAACTTAATCCACACCTCAATGTAACAAATATGCAATTGCAAAGGAGCACGTTAGAACTGGTCTGGAGGCGGAGATAAGAAGTTGTCCCTGGGCAGAGTTCTCCATTCAATTGTATGCAGTGATGTCAGTAACGCGTTAATTTGTTACACGCTACTGACGTCGGACCACTTTTTTTCAGTAACGAGTAATCTAACGCGTTGCTATTTCAAATCCAGTAGTCAGTTACTTATCGAAATCACTTTGCGTTACCTTCTTCTTTTGTAATTTAATCGTATTTCCTCTACGTGTCTTGTCGAGTGACTGACGCGTAGAGGCACAGAAATGTAGACAATGGAGGGAGATGCACATTCTGTTGGTGGAAAAACTGGAACTATTTTGAGTTTCTGTCGCCAAGTCCGATTATTATAAGCGGCTTTGGGCTTTCTTTTCATTATATACGACTTCTAGGGCTCGTTTTTGAACGTGAAGTTACTCATTTGGGCTTGGAAATAAGCAGAGACTCATAATAAATCCCAGAATTTGTCCGTCATTAAGGTAGTTTTAGTCAGTTTCTCCCTGTCCATCATTTCCCAGATGATCTGTCTTTGTTAATTTCAAGTTAATGTATTACCTCTGAACAACGTCGA